>NC_085050.1:43982093-44282093 GCF_963662255.1 Cinclus cinclus | reverse complement strand
GGTTTGGTTTTCTGCAAGACATCTCTCCGGGACGTGCCTCTATGTAATATGCCACCAAAACTGAAAAGAAGCGTGCGAAGAGCGCGGCGATTGGGCGGCGCTCTGCAGGCTGCAGAAGAAAGACGCTTGCCCCTTGAATGTGGTGGAAAGACAAGTTTCAGAGGGAAGCTCTAGGCCGGCTGGCTGTGCAGTCGCTGTTGTTCTACGCGAAGTGTAGCCGAGAAGCGTACCGTTTCAATTCCGACCACAAGAAAGGAAGAATGGCATAGTATAGGGGGTTTAGAAGAAAAGTGCTCTTGGCGGGTGCGTTTCGGCATGAGCAGTACTTTAGGAGCTCTTCGCTGTGCGTGAAGTACACGACGATTTGCCTCCGCGAGAATGAAAGCAGGACGAGACCCAGAAGACAAAGATGACAGAAGCAGAGGACGAGGCTGGTGTGTGCAGCGTGGCAGCTGCAAGACAAGCTTTGCAGTCGCTGGCCTGCCGGCGGAATTCACGGTCGTGGTCGTCAGGCAGCAGTTCAACGACAGTTACCTGTTTCTCTTCCAGCCCTCTGTGGAAACAACGTTCAGGCTCCGAGATCCAAACACCACTATGAGAGCTGCTGCGGGAAGAAGACCGACAAACAGCGCACACGTGAGTTTGCTGTGGCTTACGTGGGGCAAGTCGAAAGTGCAGCTCTGCTCTGGCTTTTACTTCCAGAGCTCCTTTGCTAAGCCAGCAGCTGCCGATAGTTGGGAACTGAGTTGCGAGTGTGCCGAATGTAGACAGCACGCGGGGCGTGAGAACGACGTTACATCGCGGCAGTGTGCTAGGTGTTGTTTCACAGCTGTTTGGAGAACACATACTTGAAGAATGCCGTCTCTCTCTTCTCCAAATGCCCTGCAGCAGTACAAGTAGAAAAAGCAGCGTATCGCCACGTGCAGAAGTGCTTAACAGTTGTGCCTTCCTTCTCCAAGTACCACGAACATTCTCAGCTGACTCCTGTTTTGAGAGAGCTTTTGCTGGCCTTTTGCAATGCCGAACGCAGCTCAAACAAACCCTGTGTTCTGCCGTTTCATTCTCGGCTGTCTCTGAGGCAGCGAGAAGTGAAACCCGGGCACGGCATTCCGCTTTGCCGCGTTTCAGCACGGAGAGCACCGGAGAGAAATCCTGTGCGTGTGCACACTTTCTCCTCGCTTTTAGATCCACTGCTGCGCTTTTTTCTTGGCAGCGTTCAAAGGGTACAGGTAGCTCTCGCTCAGCAAGAAGGAGAAGGGAACAAACATGAAGGACAAATTTCTACACTGGACTTTTTTTTTTTTTTTTTTTGGTTTTGTTTTCTGCAAGACATCTCTCCGGGACGTGCCTCTATGTAATATGCCACCAAAACTGAAAAGAAGCGTGCGAAGAGCGCGGCGATTGGGCGGCGCTCTGCAGGCTGCAGAAGAAAGACGCTTGCCCCTTGAATGTGGTGGAAAGACAAGTTTCAGAGGGAAGCTCTAGGCCGGCTGGCTGTGCAGACGCCGTTGTTCTACGCGAAGTGTAGCCGA
Organism: Cinclus cinclus; assembly: GCF_963662255.1. Classification (NCBI taxonomy): domain Eukaryota; kingdom Metazoa; phylum Chordata; class Aves; order Passeriformes; family Cinclidae; genus Cinclus; species Cinclus cinclus. The sequence goes on along the minus strand of NC_085050.1, from coordinate 44,280,561 downwards.
AAAGCGTACCGTTTCAATTCCGACCACAAGAAAGGAAGAATGGCATAGTATAGAGGGTTTAGAAGAAAAGTGCTCTTGGCGGGTGCGTTTCAGCATGAGCAGTACTTTAGGAGCTCTTCGCTGTGCGTGAAGTACACGACGATTTGCCTCCGCGAGAATGAAAGCAGGACGAGACCCAGAAGACAAAGACGACAGAAGCAGAGGACGAGGCTGGTGTGTGCAGCGTGGCAGCTGCAAGACAAGCTTTGCAGTCGCTGGCCTGCCGGCGGAATTCACGGTCGTGGTCGTCAGGCAGCAGTTCAACGACAGTTACCTGTTTCTCTTCCAGCCCTCTGTGGAAACAACGTTCAGGCTCCGAGATCCAAACACCACTATGAGAGCTGCTGCGGGAAGAAGACCGACAAACAGCGCACACGTGAGTTTGCTGTGGCTTACGTGGGGCAAGTCGAAAGTGCAGCTCTGCTCTGGCTTTTACTTCCAGAGCTCCTTTGCTAAGCCAGCAGCTGCCGATAGTTGGGAACTGAGTTGCGAGTGTGCCGAATGTAGACAGCACGCGGGGCGTGAGAACGACGTTACATCGCGGCAGTGTGCTAGGTGTTGTTTCACAGCTGTTTGGAGAACACATACTTGAAGAATGCCGTCTCTCTCTTCTCCAAATGCCCTGCAGCAGTACAAGTAGAAAAAGCAGCGTATCGCCACGTGCAGAAGTGCTTAACAGTTGTGCCTTCCTTCTCCAAGTACCACGAACATTCTCAGCTGACTCCTGTTTTGAGAGAGCTTTTGCTGGCCTTTTGCAATGCCGAACGCAGCTCAAACAAACCCTGTGTTCTGCCGTTTCATTCTCGGCTGTCTCTGAGGCAGCGAGAAGTGAAACCCGGGCACGGCATTCCGCTTTGCCGCGTTTCAGCACGGAGAGCACCGGAGAGAAATCCTGTGCGTGTGCACACTTTCTCCTCGCTTTTAGATCCACTGCTGCGCTTTTTTCTTGGCAGCGTTCAAAGGGTACAGGTAGCTCTCGCTCAGCAAGATGGAGAAGGGAACAAACATGAAGGACAAATTTCTACACTGGACTTTTTTTTTTTTTTTTTTTGGTTTTGTTTTCTGCAAGACATCTCTCCGGGACGTGCCTCTATGTAATATGCCACCAAAACTGAAAAGAAGCGTGCGAAGAGCGCGGCGATTGGGCGGCGCTCTGCAGGCTGCAGAAGAAAGACGCTTGCCCCTTGAATGTGGTGGAAAGACAAGTTTCAGAGGGAAGCTCTAGGCCGGCTGGCTGTGCAGTCGCCGTTGTTCTACGCGAAGTGTAGCCGAGAAGCGTACCGTTTCAATTCCGACCACAAGAAAGGAAGAATGGCATAGTATAGAGGGTTTAGAAGAAAAGTGCTCTTGGCGGGTGCGTTTCGGCATGAGCAATACTTTAGGAGCTCTTCGCTGTGCGTGAAGTACACGACGATTTGCCTCCGCGAGAATGAAAGCAGGACGAGACCCAGAAGACAAGACGACAGAAGCAGAGGACGAGGCTGGTGTGTGCAGCGTGGCAGCTGCAAGACAAGCTTTGCAGTCGCTGGCCTGCCGGCGGAATTCACGGTCGTGGTCGTCAGGCAGCAGTTCAACGACAGTTACCTGTTTCTCTTCCAGCCCTCTGTGGAAACAACGTTCAGGCTCCGAGATCCAAACACCACTATGAGAGCTGCTGCGGGAAGAAGACAGACAAACAGCGCACACGTGAGTTTGCTGTGGCTTACGTGGGGCAAGTCGAAAGTGCAGCTCTGCTCTGGCTTTTACTTCCAGAGCTCCTTTGCTAAGCCAGCAGCTGCCGATAGTTGGGAACTGAGTTGCGAGTGTGCCGAATGTAGACAGCACGCGGGGCGTGAGAACGACGTTACATCGCGGCAGTGTGCTAGGTGTTGTTTCACAGCTGTTTGGAGAACACATACTTGAAGAATGCCGTCTCTCTCTTCTCCAAATGCCCTGCAGCAGTACAAGTAGAAAAAGCAGCGTATCGCCACGTGCAGAAGTGCTTAACAGTTGTGCCTTCCTTCTCCAAGTACCACGAACATTCTCAGCTGACTCCTGTTTTGAGAGAGCTTTTGCTGGCCTTTTGCAATGCCGAACGCAGCTCAAACAAACCCTGTGTTCTGCCGTTTCATTCTCGGCTGTCTCTGAGGCAGCGAGAAGTGAAACCCGGGCACGGCATTCCGCTTTGCCGCGTTTCAGCACGGAGAGCACCGGAGAGAAACCCTGTGCGTGTGCACACTTTCTCCTCGCTTTTAGATCCACTGCTGCGCTTTTTTCTTGGCAGCGTTCAAAGGGTACAGGTAGCTCTCGCTCAGCAAGATGGAGAAGGGAACAAACATGAAGGACAAATTTCTACACTGGACTTTTTTTTTTTTTTTTTTTGGTTTTGTTTTCTGCAAGACATCTCTCCGGGACGTGCCTCTATGTAATATGCCACCAAAACTGAAAAGAAGCGTGCGAAGAGCGCGGCGATTGGGCGGCGCTCTGCAGGCTGCAGAAGAAAGACGCTTGCCCCTTGAATGTGGTGGAAAGACAAGTTTCAGAGGGAAGCTCTAGGCCAGCTGGCTGTGCAGTCGCCGTTGTTCTACGCGAAGTGTAGCCGAGAAGCGTACCGTTTCAATTCCGACCACAAGAAAGGAAGAATGGCATAGTATAGAGGGTTTAGAAGAGAAGTGCTCTTGGCGGGTGCGTTTCGGCATGAGCAATACTTTAGGAGCTCTTCGCTGTGCGTGAAGTACACGACGATTTGCCTCCGCGAGAATGAAAGCAGGACGAGACCCAGAAGACAAAGACGACAGAAGCAGAGGACGAGGCTGGTGTGTGCAGCGTGGCAGCTGCAAGACAAGCTTTGCAGTCGCTGGCCTGCCGGCGGAATTCACGGTCGTGGTCGTCAGGCAGCAGTTCAACGACAGTTACCTGTTTCTCTTCCAGCCCTCTGTGGAAACAACGTTCAGGCTCCGAGATCCAAACACCACTATGAGAGCTGCTGCGGGAAGAAGACAGACAAACAGCGCACACGTGAGTTTGCTGTGGCTTACGTGGGGCAAGTCGAAAGTGCAGCTCTGCTCTGGCTTTTACTTCCAGAGCTCCTTTGCTAAGCCAGCAGCTGCCGATAGTTGGGAACTGAGTTGCGAGTGTGCCGAATGTAGACAGCACGCGGGGCGTGAGAACGACGTTACATCGCGGCAGTGTGCTAGGTGTTGTTTCACAGCTGTTTGGAGAACACATACTTGAAGAATGCCGTCTCTCTCTTCTCCAAATGCCCTGCAGCAGTACAAGTAGAAAAAGCAGCGTATCGCCACGTGCAGAAGTGCTTAACAGTTGTGCCTTCCTTCTCCAAGTACCACGAACATTCTCAGCTGACTCCTGTTTTGAGAGAGCTTTTGCTGGCCTTTTGCAATGCCGAACGCAGCTCAAACAAACCCTGTGTTCTGCCGTTTCATTCTCGGCTGTCTCTGAGGCAGCGAGAAGTGAAACCCGGGCACGGCATTCCGCTTTGCCGCGTTTCAGCACGGAGAGCACCGGAGAGAAATCCTGTGCGTGTGCACACTTTCTCCTCGCTTTTAGATCCACTGCTGCGCTTTTTTCTTGGCAGCGTTCAAAGGGTACAGGTAGCTCTCGCTCAGCAAGAAGGAGAAGGGAACAAACATGAAGGACAAATTTCTACACTGGACTTTTTTTTTTTTTTTTTTTTGGTTTGGTTTTCTGCAAGACATCTCTCCGGGACGTGCCTCTATGTAATATGCCACCAAAACTGAAAAGAAGCGTGCGAAGAGCGCGGCGATTGGGCGGCGCTCTGCAGGCTGCAGAAGAAAGACGCTTGCCCCTTGAATGTGGTGGAAAGACAAGTTTCAGAGGGAAGCTCTAGGCCGGCTGGCTGTGCAGTCGCCGTTGTTCTACGCGAAGTGTAGCCGAGAAGCGTACCGTTTCAATTCCGACCACAAGAAAGGAAGAATGGCATAGTATAGAGGGTTTAGAAGAAAAGTGCTCTTGGCGGGTGCGTTTCGGCATGAGCAGTACTTTAGGAGCTCTTCGCTGTGCGTGAAGTACACGACGATTTGCCTCCGCGAGAATGAAAGCAGGACGAGACCCAGAAGACAAAGACGACAGAAGCAGAGGACGAGGCTGGTGTGTGCAGCGTGGCAGCTGCAAGACATGCTTTGCAGTCGCTGGCCTGCCGGCGGAATTCACGGTCGTGGTCGTCAGGCAGCAGTTCAACGACAGTTACCTGTTTCTCTTCCAGCCCTCTGTGGAAACAACGTTCAGGCTCCGAGATCCAAACACCACTATGAGAGCTGCTGCGGGAAGAAGACAGACAAACAGCGCACACGTGAGTTTGATGTGGCTTACGTGGGGCAAGTCGAAAGTGCAGCTCTGCTCTGGCTTTTACTTCCAGAGCTCCTTTGCTAAGCCAGCAGCTGCCGATAGTTGGGAACTGAGTTGCGAGTGTGCCGAATGTAGACAGCACGCGGGGCGTGAGAACGACGTTACATCGAGGCAGTGTGCTAGGTGTTGTTTCACAGCTGTTTGGAGAACACATACTTGAAGAATGCCGTCTCTCTCTTCTCCAAATGCCCTGCAGCAGTACAAGTAGAAAAAGCAGCGTATCGCCACGTGCAGAAGTGCTTAACAGTTGTGCCTTCCTTCTCCAAGTACCACGAACATTCTCAGCTGACTCCTGTTTTGAGAGAGCTTTTGCTGGCCTTTTGCAATGCCGAACGCAGCTCAAACAAACCCTGTGTTCTGCCGTTTCATTCTCGGCTGTCTCTGAGGCAGCGAGAAGTGAAACCCGGGCACGGCATTCCGCTTTGCCGCGTTTCAGCACGGAGAGCACCGGAGAGAAACCCTGTGCGTGTGCACACTTTCTCCTCGCTTTTAGATCCACTGCTGCGCTTTTTTCTTGGCAGCGTTCAAAGGGTACAGGTAGCTCTCGCTCAGCAAGAAGGAGAAGGGAACAAACATGAAGGACAAATTTCTACACTGGACTTTTTTTTTTTTTTTTTTTTGGTTTGGTTTTCTGCAAGACATCTCTCCGGGACGTGCCTCTATGTAATATGCCACCAAAACTGAAAAGAAGCGTGCGAAGAGCGCGGCGATTGGGCGGCGCTCTGCAGGCTGCAGAAGAAAGACGCTTGCCCCTTGAATGTGGTGGAAAGACAAGTTTCAGAGGGAAGCTCTAGGCCGGCTGGCTGTGCAGTCGCCGTTGTTCTACGCGAAGTGTAGCCGAGAAGCGTACCGTTTCAATTCCGACCACAAGAAAGGAAGAATGGCATAGTATAGAGGGTTTAGAAGAAAAGTGCTCTTGGCGGGTGCGTTTCGGCATGAGCAGTACTTTAGGAGCTCTTCGCTGTGCGTGAAGTACACGACGATTTGCCTCCGCGAGAATGAAAGCAGGACGAGACCCAGAAGACAAAGACGACAGAAGCAGAGGACGAGGCTGGTGTGTGCAGCGTGGCAGCTGCAAGACATGCTTTGCAGTCGCTGGCCTGCCGGCGGAATTCACGGTCGTGGTCGTCAGGCAGCAGTTCAACGACAGTTACCTGTTTCTCTTCCAGCCCTCTGTGGAAACAACGTTCAGGCTCCGAGATCCAAACACCACTATGAGAGCTGCTGCGGGAAGAAGACAGACAAACAGCGCACACGTGAGTTTGATGTGGCTTACGTGGGGCAAGTCGAAAGTGCAGCTCTGCTCTGGCTTTTACTTCCAGAGCTCCTTTGCTAAGCCAGCAGCTGCCGATAGTTGGGAACTGAGTTGCGAGTGTGCCGAATGTAGACAGCACGCGGGGCGTGAGAACGACGTTACATCGAGGCAGTGTGCTAGGTGTTGTTTCACAGCTGTTTGGAGAACACATACTTGAAGAATGCCGTCTCTCTCTTCTCCAAATGCCCTGCAGCAGTACAAGTAGAAAAAGCAGCGTATCGCCACGTGCAGAAGTGCTTAACAGTTGTGCCTTCCTTCTCCAAGTACCACGAACATTCTCAGCTGACTCCTGTTTTGAGAGAGCTTTTGCTGGCCTTTTGCAATGCCGAACGCAGCTCAAACAAACCCTGTGTTCTGCCGTTTCATTCTCGGCTGTCTCTGAGGCAGCGAGAAGTGAAACCCGGGCACGGCATTCCGCTTTGCCGCGTTTCAGCACGGAGAGCACCGGAGAGAAACCCTGTGCGTGTGCACACTTTCTCCTCGCTTTTAGATCCACTGCTGCGCTTTTTTCTTGGCAGCGTTCAAAGGGTACAGGTAGCTCTCGCTCAGCAAGATGGAGAAGGGAACAAACATGAAGGACAAATTTCTACACTGGACTTTTTTTTTTTTTTTTTTTTTGGTTTGGTTTTCTGCAAGACATCTCTCCGGGACGTGCCTCTATGTAATATGCCACCAAAACTGAAAAGAAGCGTGCGAAGAGCGCGGCGATTGGGCGGCGCTCTGCAGGCTGCAGAAGAAAGACGCTTGCCCCTTGAATGTGGTGGAAAGACAAGTTTCAGAGGGAAGCTCTAGGCCGGCTGGCTGTGCAGTCGCTGTTGTTCTACGCGAAGTGTAGCCGAGAAGCGTACCGTTTCAATTCCGACCACAAGAAAGGAAGAATGGCATAGTATAGGGGGTTTAGAAGAAAAGTGCTCTTGGCGGGTGCGTTTCGGCATGAGCAGTACTTTAGGAGCTCTTCGCTGTGCGTGAAGTACACGACGATTTGCCTCCGCGAGAATGAAAGCAGGACGAGACCCAGAAGACAAAGACGACAGAAGCAGAGGACGAGGCTGGTGTGTGCAGCGTGGCAGCTGCAAGACAAGCTTTGCAGTCACTGGCCTGCCGGCGGAATTCACGGTCGTGGTCGTCAGGCAGCAGTTCAACGACAGTTACCTGTTTCTCTTCCAGCCCTCTGTGGAAACAACGTTCAGGCTCCGAGATCCAAACACCACTATGAGAGCTGCTGCGGGAAGAAGACAGACAAACAGCGCACACGTGAGTTTGCTGTGGCTTACGTGGGGCAAGTCGAAAGTGCAGCTCTGCTCTGGCTTTTACTTCCAGAGCTCCTTTGCTAAGCCAGCAGCTGCCGATAGTTGGGAACTGAGTTGCGAGTGTGCCGAATGTAGACAGCACGCGGGGCGTGAGAACGACGTTACATCGCGGCAGTGTGCTAGGTGTTGTTTCACAGCTGTTTGGAGAACACATACTTGAAGAATGCCGTCTCTCTCTTCTCCAAATGCCCTGCAGCAGTACAAGTAGAAAAAGCAGCGTATCGCCACGTGCAGAAGTGCTTAACAGTTGTGCCTTCCTTCTCCAAGTACCACGAACATTCTCAGCTGACTCCTGTTTTGAGAGAGCTTTTGCTGGCCTTTTGCAATGCCGAACGCAGCTCAAACAAACCCTGTGTTCTGCCGTTTCATTCTCGGCTGTCTCTGAGGCAGCGAGAAGTGAAACCCGGGCACGGCATTCCGCTTTGCCGCGTTTCAGCACGGAGAGCACCGGAGAGAAATCCTGTGCGTGTGCACACTTTCTCCTCGCTTTTAGATCCACTACTGCGCTTTTTTCTTGGCAGCGTTCAAAGGGTACAGGTAGCTCTCGCTCAGCAAGATGGAGAAGGGAACAAACATGAAGGACAAATTTCTACACTGGACTTTTTTTTTTTTTTTTTTTTGGTTTTGTTTTCTGCAAGACATCTCTCCGGGACGTGCCTCTATGTAATATGCCACCAAAACTGAAAAGAAGCGTGCGAAGAGCGCGGCGATTGGGCGGCGCTCTGCAGGCTGCAGAAGAAAGACGCTTGCCCCTTGAATGTGGTGGAAAGACAAGTTTCAGAGGGAAGCTCTAGGCCGGCTGGCTGTGCAGTCGCCGTTGTTCTACGCGAAGTGTAGCCGAGAAGCGTACCGTTTCAATTCCGACCACAAGAAAGGAAGAATGGCATAGTATAGAGGGTTTAGAAGAAAAGTGCTCTTGGCGGGTGCGTTTCGGCATGAGCAATACTTTAGGAGCTCTTCGCTGTGCGTGAAGTACACGACGATTTGCCTCCGCGAGAATGAAAGCAGGACGAGACCCAGAAGACAAAGACGACAGAAGCAGAGGACGAGGCTGGTGTGTGCAGCGTGGCAGCTGCAAGACAAGCTTTGCAGTCGCTGGCCTGCCGGCGGAATTCACGGTCGTGGTCGTCAGGCAGCAGTTCAACGACAGTTACCTGTTTCTCTTCCAGCCCTCTGTGGAAACAACGTTCAGGCTCCGAGATCCAAACACCACTATGAGAGCTGCTGCGGGAAGAAGACCGACAAACAGCGCACACGTGAGTTTGATGTGGCTTACGTGGGGCAAGTCGAAAGTGCAGCTCTGCTCTGGCTTTTACTTCCAGAGCTCCTTTGCTAAGCCAGCAGCTGCCGATAGTTGGGAACTGAGTTGCGAGTGTGCCGAATGTAGACAGCACGCGGGGCGTGAGAACGACGTTACATTGCGGCAGTGTGCTAGGTGTTGTTTCACAGCTGTTTGGAGAACACATACTTGAAGAATGCCGTCTCTCTCTTCTCCAAATGCCCTGCAGCAGTACAAGTAGAAAAAGCAGCGTATCGCCACGTGCAGAAGTGCTTAACAGTTGTGCCTTCCTTCTCCAAGTACCACGAACATTCTCAACTGACTCCTGTTTTGAGAGAGCTTTTGCTGGCCTTTTGCAATGCCGAACGCAGCTCAAACAAACCCTGTGTTCTGCCGTTTCATTCTCGGCTGTCTCTGAGGCAGCGAGAAGTGAAACCCGGGCACGGCATTCCGCTTTGCCGCGTTTCAGCACGGAGAGCACCGGAGAGAAATCCTGTGCGTGTGCACACTTTCTCCTCGCTTTTAGATCCACTGCTGCGCTTTTTTCTTGGCAGCGTTCAAAGGGTACAGGTAGCTCTCGCTCAGCAAGAAGGAGAAGGGAACAAACATGAAGGACAAATTTCTACACTGGACTTTTTTTTTTTTTTTTTTTTGGTTTGGTTTTCTGCAAGACATCTCTCCGGGACGTGCCTCTATGTAATATGCCACCAAAACTGAAAAGAAGCGTGCGAAGAGCGCGGCGATTGGGCGGCGCTCTGCAGGCTGCAGAAGAAAGACGCTTGCCCCTTGAATGTGGTGGAAAGACAAGTTTCAGAGGGAAGCTCTAGGCCGGCTGGCTGTGCAGTCGCCGTTGTTCTACGCGAAGTGTAGCCGAGAAGCGTACCGTTTCAATTCCGACCACAAGAAAGGAAGAATGGCATAGTATAGAGGGTTTAGAAGAAAAGTGCTCTTGGCGGGTGCGTTTCGGCATGAGCAATACTTTAGGAGCTCTTCGCTGTGCGTGAAGTACACGACGATTTGCCTCCGCGAGAATGAAAGCAGGACGAGACCCAGAAGACAAAGACGACAGAAGCAGAGGACGAGGCTGGTGTGTGCAGCGTGGCAGCTGCAAGACAAGCTTTGCAGTCGCTGGCCTGCCGGCGGAATTCACGGTCGTGGTCGTCAGGCAGCAGTTCAACGACAGTTACCTGTTTCTCTTCCAGCCCTCTGTGGAAACAACGTTCAGGCTCCGAGATCCAAACACCACTATGAGAGCTGCTGCGGGAAGAAGACAGACAAACAGCGCACACGTGAGTTTGATGTGGCTTACGTGGGGCAAGTCGAAAGTGCAGCTCTGCTCTGGCTTTTACTTCCAGAGCTCCTTTGCTAAGCCAGCAGCTGCCGATAGTTGGGAACTGAGTTGCGAGTGTGCCAAATGTAGACAGCACGCGGGGCGTGAGAACGACGTTACATCGAGGCAGTGTGCTAGGTGTTGTTTCACAGCTGTTTGGAGAACACATACTTGAAGAATGCCGTCTCTCTCTTCTCCAAATGCCCTGCAGCAGTACAAGTAGAAAAAGCAGCGTATCGCCACGTGCAGAAGTGCTTAACAGTTGTGCCTTCCTTCTCCAAGTACCACGAACATTCTCAGCTGACTCCTGTTTTGAGAGAGCTTTTGCTGGCCTTTTGCAATGCCGAACGCAGCTCAAACAAACCCTGTGTTCTGCCGTTTCATTCTCGGCTGTCTCTGAGGCAGCGAGAAGTGAAACCCGGGCACGGCATTCCGCTTTGCCGCGTTTCAGCACGGAGAGCACCGGAGAGAAATCCTGTGCGTGTGCACACTTTCTCCTCGCTTTTAGATCCACTGCTGCGCTTTTTTCTTGGCAGCGTTCAAAGGGTACAGGTAGCTCTCGCTCAGCAAGAAGGAGAAGGGAACAAACATGAAGGACAAATTTCTACACTGGACTTTTTTTTTTTTTTTTTTTTTGGTTTTGTTTTCTGCAAGACATCTCTCCGGGACGTGCCTCTATGTAATATGCCACCAAAACTGAAAAGAAGCGTGCGAAGAGCGCGGCGATTGGGCGGCGCTCTGCAGGCTGCAGAAGAAAGACGCTTGCCCCTTGAATGTGGTGGAAAGACAAGTTTCAGAGGGAAGCTCTAGGCCGGCTGGCTGTGCAGTCGCCGTTGTTCTACGCGAAGTGTAGCCGAGAAGCGTACCGTTTCAATTCCAACCACAAGAAAGGAAGAATGGCATAGTATAGAGGGTTTAGAAGAAAAGTGCTCTTGGCGGGTGCGTTTCGGCATGAGCAATACTTTAGGAGCTCTTCGCTGTGCGTGAAGTACACGACGATTTGCCTCCGCGAGAATGAAAGCAGGACGAGACCCAGAAGACAAAGACGACAGAAGCAGAGGACGAGGCTGGTGTGTGCAGCGTGGCAGCTGCAAGACAAGCTTTGCAGTCGCTGGCCTGCCGGCGGAATTCACGGTCGTGGTCGTCAGGCAGCAGTTCAACGACAGTTACCTGTTTCTCTTCCAGCCCTCTGTGGAAACAACGTTCAGGCTCCGAGATCCAAACACCACTATGAGAGCTGCTGCGGGAAGAAGACAGACAAACAGCGCACACGTGAGTTTGATGTGGCTTACGTGGGGCAAGTCGAAAGTGCAGCTCTGCTCTGGCTTTTACTTCCAGAGCTCCTTTGCTAAGCCAGCAGCTGCCGATAGTTGGGAACTGAGTTGCGAGTGTGCCGAATGTAGACAGCACGCGGGGCGTGAGAACGACGTTACATCGCGGCAGTGTGCTAGGTGTTGTTTCACAGCTGTTTGGAGAACACATACTTGAAGAATGCCGTCTCTCTCTTCTCCAAATGCCCTGCAGCAGTACAAGTAGAAAAAGCAGCGTATCGCCACGTGCAGAAGTGCTTAACAGTTGTGCCTTCCTTCTCCAAGTACCACGAACATTCTCAGCTGACTCCTGTTTTGAGAGAGCTTTTGCTGGCCTTTTGCAATGCCGAACGCAGCTCAAACAAACCCTGTGTTCTGCCGTTTCATTCTCGGCTGTCTCTGAGGCAGCGAGAAGTGAAACCCGGGCACGGCATTCCGCTTTGCCGCGTTTCAGCACGGAGAGCACCGGAGAGAAATCCTGTGCGTGTGCACACTTTCTCCTCGCTTTTAGATCCACTGCTGCGCTTTTTTCTTGGCAGCGTTCAAAGGGTACAGGTAGCTCTCGCTCAGCAAGAAGGAGAAGGGAACAAACATGAAGGACAAATTTCTACACTGGACTTTTTTTTTTTTTTTTTTTTTGGTTTTGTTTTCTGCAAGACATCTCTCCGGGACGTGCCTCTATGTAATATGCCACCAAAACTGAAAAGAAGCGTGCGAAGAGCGCGGCGATTGGGCGGCGCTCTGCAGGCTGCAGAAGAAAGACGCTTGCCCCTTGAATGTGGTGGAAAGACAAGTTTCAGAGGGAAGCTCTAGGCCGGCTGGCTGTGCAGTCGCCGTTGTTCTACGCGAAGTGTAGCCGAGAAGTGTACCGTTTCAATTCCAACCACAAGAAAGGAAGAATGGCATAGTATAGAGGGTTTAGAAGAAAAGTGCTCTTGGCGGGTGCGTTTCGGCATGAGCAATACTTTAGGAGCTCTTCGCTGTGCGTGAAGTACACGACGATTTGCCTCCGCGAGAATGAAAGCAGGACGAGACCCAGAAGACAAAGACGACAGAAGCAGAGGACGAGGCTGGTGTGTGCAGCGTGGCAGCTGCAAGACAAGCTTTGCAGTCGCTGGCCTGCCGGCGGAATTCACGGTCGTGGTCGTCAGGCAGCAGTTCAACGACAGTTACCTGTTTCTCTTCCAGCCCTCTGTGGAAACAACGTTCAGGCTCCGAGATCCAAACACCACTATGAGAGCTGCTGCGGGAAGAAGACAGACAAACAGCGCACACGTGAGTTTGATGTGGCTTACGTGGGGCAAGTCGAAAGTGCAGCTCTGCTCTGGCTTTTACTTCCAGAGCTCCTTTGCTAAGCCAGCAGCTGCCGATAGTTGGGAACTGAGTTGCGAGTGTGCCGAATGTAGACAGCACGCGGGGCGTGAGAACGACGTTACATCGCGGCAGTGTGCTAGGTGTTGTTTCACAGCTGTTTGGAGAACACATACTTGAAGAATGCCGTCTCTCTCTTCTCCAAATGCCCTGCAGCAGTACAAGTAGAAAAAGCAGCGTATCGCCACGTGCAGAAGTGCTTAACAGTTGTGCCTTCCTTCTCCAAGTACCACGAACATTCTCAGCTGACTCCTGTTTTGAGAGAGCTTTTGCTGGCCTTTTGCAATGCCGAACGCAGCTCAAACAAACCCTGTGTTCTGCCGTTTCATTCTCGGCTGTCTCTGAGGCAGCGAGAAGTGAAACCCGGGCACGGCATTCCGCTTTGCCGCGTTTCAGCACGGAGAGCACCGGAGAGAAATCCTGTGCGTGTGCACACTTTCTCCTCGCTTTTAGATCCATTGCTGCGCTTTTTTCTTGGCAGCGTTCAAAGGGTACAGGTAGCTCTCGCTCAGCAAGATGGAGAAGGGAACAAACATGAAGGACAAATTTCTACACTGGACTTTTTTTTTTTTTTTTTTTGGTTTTGTTTTCTGCAAGACATCTCTCCGGGACGTGCCTCTATGTAATATGCCACCAAAACTGAAAAGAAGCGTGCGAAGAGCGCGGCGATTGGGCGGCGCTCTGCAGGCTGCAGAAGAAAGACGCTTGCCCCTTGAATGTGGTGGAAAGACAAGTTTCAGAGGGAAGCTCTAGGCCGGCTGGCTGTGCAGTCGCCGTTGTTCTACACGAAGTGTAGCCGAGAAGCGTACCGTTTCAATTCCGACCACAAGAAAGGAAGAATGGCATAGTATAGAGGGTTTAGAAGAAAAGTGCTCTTGGCGGGTGCGTTTCGGCATGAGCAATACTTTAGGAGCTCTTCGCTGTGCGTGAAGTACACGACGATTTGCCTCCGCGAGAATGAAAGCAGGACGAGACCCAGAAGACAAAGACGACAGAAGCAGAGGACGAGGCTGGTGTGTGCAGCGTGGCAGCTGCAAGACAAGCTTTGCAGTCGCTGGCCTGCCGGCGGAATTCACGGTCGTGGTCGTCAGGCAGCAGTTCAACGACAGTTACCTGTTTCTCTTCCAGCCCTCTGTGGAAACAACGTTCAGGCTCCGAGATCCAAACACCACTATGAGAGCTGCTGCGGGAAGAAGACAGACAAACAGCGCACACGTGAGTTTGCTGTGGCTTACGTGGGGCAAGTCGAAAGTGCAGCTCTGCTCTGGCTTTTACTTCCAGAGCTCCTTTGCTAAGCCAGCAGCTGCCGATAGTTGGGAACTGAGTTGCGAGTGTGCCGAATGTAGACAGCACGCGGGGCGTGAGAACGACGTTACATCGCGGCAGTGTGCTAGGTGTTGTTTCACAGCTGTTTGGAGAACACATACTTGAAGAATGCCGTCTCTCTCTTCTCCAAATGCCCTGCAGCAGTACAAGTAGAAAAAGCAGCGTATCGCCACGTGCAGAAGTGCTTAACAGTTGTGCCTTCCTTCTCCAAGTACCACGAACATTCTCAGCTGACTCCTGTTTTGAGAGAGCTTTTGCTGGCCTTTTGCAATGCCGAACGCAGCTCAAACAAACCCTGTGTTCTGCCGTTTCATTCTCGGCTGTCTCTGAGGCAGCGAGAAGTGAAACCCGGGCACGGCATTCCGCTTTGCCGCGTTTCAGCACGGAGAGCACCGGAGAGAAATCCTGTGCGTGTGCACACTTTCTCCTCGCTTTTAGATCCACTGCTGCGCTTTTTTCTTGGCAGCGTTCAAAGGGTACAGGTAGCTCTCGCTCAGCAAGAAGGAGAAGGGAACAAACATGAAGGACAAATTTCTACACTGGACTTTTTTTTTTTTTTTTTTTTGGTTTGGTTTTCTGCAAGACATCTCTCCGGGACGTGCCTCTATGTAATATGCCACCAAAACTGAAAAGAAGCGTGCGAAGAGCGCGGCGATTGGGCGGCGCTCTGCAGGCTGCAGAAGAAAGACGCTTGCCCCTTGAATGTGGTGGAAAGACAAGTTTCAGAGGGAAGCTCTAGGCCGGCTGGCTGTGCAGTCGCCGTTGTTCTACGCGAAGTGTAGCCGAGAAGCGTACCGTTTCAATTCCGACCACAAGAAAGGAAGAATGGCATAGTATAGAGGGTTTAGAAGAAAAGTGCTCTTGGCGGGTGCGTTTCGGCATGAGCAATACTTTAGGAGCTCTTCGCTGTGCGTGAAGTACACGACGATTTGCCTCCGCGAGAATGAAAGCAGGACGAGACCCAGAAGACAAAGACGACAGAAGCAGAGGACGAGGCTGGTGTGTGCAGCGTGGCAGCTGCAAGACAAGCTTTGCAGTCGCTGGCCTGCCGGCGGAATTCACGGTCGTGGTCGTCAGGCAGCAGTTCAACGACAGTTACCTGTTTCTCTTCCAGCCCTCTGTGGAAACAACGTTCAGGCTCCGAGATCCAAACACCACTATGAGAGCTGCTGCGGGAAGAAGACAGACAAACAGCGCACACGTGAGTTTGATGTGGCTTACGTGGGGCAAGTCGAAAGTGCAGCTCTGCTCTGGCTTTTACTTCCAGAGCTCCTTTGCTAAGCCAGCAGCTGCCGATAGTTGGGAACTGAGTTGCGAGTGTGCCAAATGTAGACAGCACGCGGGGCGTGAGAACGACGTTACATCGAGGCAGTGTGCTAGGTGTTGTTTCACAGCTGTTTGGAGAACACATACTTGAAGAATGCCGTCTCTCTCTTCTCCAAATGCCCTGCAGCAGTACAAGTAGAAAAAGCAGCGTATCGCCACGTGCAGAAGTGCTTAACAGTTGTGCCTTCCTTCTCCAAGTACCACGAACATTCTCAGCTGACTCCTGTTTTGAGAGAGCTTTTGCTGGCCTTTTGCAATGCCGAACGCAGCTCAAACAAACCCTGTGTTCTGCCGTTTCATTCTCGGCTGTCTCTGAGGCAGCGAGAAGTGAAACCCGGGCACGGCATTCCGCTTTGCCGCGTTTCAGCACGGAGAGCACCGGAGAGAAACCCTGTGCGTGTGCACACTTTCTCCTCGCTTTTAGATCCACTGCTGCGCTTTTTTCTTGGCAGCGTTCAAAGGGTACAGGTAGCTCTCGCTCAGCAAGAAGGAGAAGGGAACAAACATGAAGGACAAATTTCTACACTGGACTTTTTTTTTTTTTTTTTTGGTTTGGTTTTCTGCAAGACATCTCTCCGGGACGTGCCTCTATGTAATATGCCACCAAAACTGAAAAGAAGCGTGCGAAGAGCGCGGCGATTGGGCGGCGCTCTGCAGGCTGCAGAAGAAAGACGCTTGCCCCTTGAATGTGGTGGAAAGACAAGTTTCAGAGGGAAGCTCTAGGCCGGCTGGCTGTGCAGTCGCCGTTGTTCTACGCGAAGTGTAGCCGAGAAGCGTACCGTTTCAATTCCGACCACAAGAAAGGAAGAATGGCATAGTATAGAGGGTTTAGAAGAAAAGTGCTCTTGGCGGGTGCGTTTCGGCATGAGCAATACTTTAGGAGCTCTTCGCTGTGCGTGAAGTACACGACGATTTGCCTCCGCGAGAATGAAAGCAGGACGAGACCCAGAAGACAAAGACGACAGAAGCAGAGGACGAGGCTGGTGTGTGCAGCGTGGCAGCTGCAAGACAAGCTTTGCAGTCGCTGGCCTGCCGGCGGAATTCACGGTCGTGGTCGTCAGGCAGCAGTTCAACGACAGTTACCTGTTTCTCTTCCAGCCCTCTGTGGAAACAACGTTCAGGCTCCGAGATCCAAACACCACTATGAGAGCTGCTGCGGGAAGAAGACAGACAAACAGCGCACACGTGAGTTTGATGTGGCTTACGTGGGGCAAGTCGAAAGTGCAGCTCTGCTCTGGCTTTTACTTCCAGAGCTCCTTTGCTAAGCCAGCAGCTGCCGATAGTTGGGAACTGAGTTGCGAGTGTGCCAAATGTAGACAGCACGCGGGGCGTGAGAACGACGTTACATCGAGGCAGTGTGCTAGGTGTTGTTTCACAGCTGTTTGGAGAACACATACTTGAAGAATGCCGTCTCTCTCTTCTCCAAATGCCCTGCAGCAGTACAAGTAGAAAAAGCAGCGTATCGCCACGTGCAGAAGTGCTTAACAGTTGTGCCTTCCTTCTCCAAGTACCACGAACATTCTCAGCTGACTCCTGTTTTGAGAGAGCTTTTGCTGGCCTTTTGCAATGCCGAACGCAGCTCAAACAAACCCTGTGTTCTGCCGTTTCATTCTCGGCTGTCTCTGAGGCAGCGAGAAGTGAAACCCGGGCACGGCATTCCGCTTTGCCGCGTTTCAGCACGGAGAGCACCGGAGAGAAACCCTGTGCGTGTGCACACTTTCTCCTCGCTTTTAGATCCACTGCTGCGCTTTTTTCTTGGCAGCGTTCAAAGGGTACAGGTAGCTCTCGCTCAGCAAGAAGGAGAAGGGAACAAACATGAAGGACAAATTTCTACACTGGACTTTTTTTTTTTTTTTTTTGGTTTGGTTTTCTGCAAGACATCTCTCCGGGACGTGCCTCTATGTAATATGCCACCAAAACTGAAAAGAAGCGTGCGAAGAGCGCGGCGATTGGGCGGCGCTCTGCAGGCTGCAGAAGAAAGACGCTTGCCCCTTGAATGTGGTGGAAAGACAAGTTTCAGAGGGAAGCTCTAGGCCGGCTGGCTGTGCAGTCGCCGTTGTTCTACGCGAAGTGTAGCCGAGAAGCGTACCGTTTCAATTCCGACCACAAGAAAGGAAGAATGGCATAGTATAGAGGGTTTAGAAGAAAAGTGCTCTTGGCGGGTGCGTTTCGGCATGAGCAATACTTTAGGAGCTCTTCGCTGTGCGTGAAGTACACGACGATTTGCCTCCGCGAGAATGAAAGCAGGACGAGACCCAGAAGACAAAGACGACAGAAGCAGAGGACGAGGCTGGTGTGTGCAGCGTGGCAGCTGCAAGACAAGCTTTGCAGTCGCTGGCCTGCCGGCGGAATTCACGGTCGTGGTCGTCAGGCAGCAGTTCAACGACAGTTACCTGTTTCTCTTCCAGCCCTCTGTGGAAACAACGTTCAGGCTCCGAGATCCAAACACCACTATGAGAGCTGCTGCGGGAAGAAGACAGACAAACAGCGCACACGTGAGTTTGATGTGGCTTACGTGGGGCAAGTCGAAAGTGCAGCTCTGCTCTGGCTTTTACTTCCAGAGCTCCTTTGCTAAGCCAGCAGCTGCCGATAGTTGGGAACTGAGTTGCGAGTGTGCCAAATGTAGACAGCACGCGGGGCGTGAGAACGACGTTACATCGAGGCAGTGTGCTAGGTGTTGTTTCACAGCTGTTTGGAGAACACATACTTGAAGAATGCCGTCTCTCTCTTCTCCAAATGCCCTGCAGCAGTACAAGTAGAAAAAGCAGCGTATCGCCACGTGCAGAAGTGCTTAACAGTTGTGCCTTCCTTCTCCAAGTACCACGAACATTCTCAGCTGACTCCTGTTTTGAGAGAGCTTTTGCTGGCCTTTTGCAATGCCGAACGCAGCTCAAACAAACCCTGTGTTCTGCCGTTTCATTCTCGGCTGTCTCTGAGGCAGCGAGAAGTGAAACCCGGGCACGGCATTCCGCTTTGCCGCGTTTCAGCACGGAGAGCACCGGAGAGAAATCCTGTGCGTGTGCACACTTTCTCCTCGCTTTTAGATCCACTGCTGCGCTTTTTTCTTGGCAGCGTTCAAAGGGTACAGGTAGCTCTCGCTCAGCAAGAAGGAGAAGGGAACAAACATGAAGGACAAATTTCTACACTGGACTTTTTTTTTTTTTTTTTTTTGGTTTGGTTTTCTGCAAGACATCTCTCCGGGACGTGCCTCTATGTAATATGCCACCAAAACTGAAAAGAAGCGTGCGAAGAGCGCGGCGATTGGGCGGCGCTCTGCAGGCTGCAGAAGAAAGACGCTTGCCCCTTGAATGTGGTGGAAAGACAAGTTTCAGAGGGAAGCTCTAGGCCGGCTGGCTGTGCAGTCGCCGTTGTTCTACGCGAAGTGTAGCCGAGAAGCGTACCGTTTCAATTCCGACCACAAGAAAGGAAGAATGGCATAGTATAGAGGGTTTAGAAGAAAAGTGCTCTTGGCGGGTGCGTTTCGGCATGAGCAATACTTTAGGAGCTCTTCGCTGTGCGTGAAGTACACGACGATTTGCCTCCGCGAGAATGAAAGCAGGACGAGACCCAGAAGACAAAGACGACAGAAGCAGAGGACGAGGCTGGTGTGTGCAGCGTGGCAGCTGCAAGACAAGCTTTGCAGTCGCTGGCCTGCCGGCGGAATTCACGGTCGTGGTCGTCAGGCAGCAGTTCAACGACAGTTACCTGTTTCTCTTCCAGCCCTCTGTGGAAACAACGTTCAGGCTCCGAGATCCAAACACCACTATGAGAGCTGCTGCGGGAAGAAGACAGACAAACAGCGCACACGTGAGTTTGATGTGGCTTACGTGGGGCAAGTCGAAAGTGCAGCTCTGCTCTGGCTTTTACTTCCAGAGCTCCTTTGCTAAGCCAGCAGCTGCCGATAGTTGGGAACTGAGTTGCGAGTGTGCCAAATGTAGACAGCACGCGGGGCGTGAGAACGACGTTACATCGAGGCAGTGTGCTAGGTGTTGTTTCACAGCTGTTTGGAGAACACATACTTGAAGAATGCCGTCTCTCTCTTCTCCAAATGCCCTGCAGCAGTACAAGTAGAAAAAGCAGCGTATCGCCACGTGCAGAAGTGCTTAACAGTTGTGCCTTCCTTCTCCAAGTACCACGAACATTCTCAGCTGACTCCTGTTTTGAGAGAGCTTTTGCTGGCCCTTTGCAATGCCGAACGCAGCTCAAACAAACCCTGTGTTCTGCCGTTTCATTCTCGGCTGTCTCTGAGGCAGCGAGAAGTGAAACCCGGGCACGGCATTCCGCTTTGCCGCGTTTCAGCACGGAGAGCACCGGAGAGAAACCCTGTGCGTGTGCACACTTTCTCCTCGCTTTTAGATCCACTGCTGCGCTTTTTTCTTGGCAGCGTTCAAAGGGTACAGGTAGCTCTCGCTCAGCAAGAAGGAGAAGGGAACAAACATGAAGGACAAATTTCTACACTGGACTTTTTTTTTTTTTTTTTGGTTTGGTTTTCTGCAAGACATCTCTCCGGGACGTGCCTCTATGTAATATGCCACCAAAACTGAAAAGAAGCGTGCGAAGAGCGCGGCGATTGGGCGGCGCTCTGCAGGCTGCAGAAGAAAGACGCTTGCCCCTTGAATGTGGTGGAAAGACAAGTTTCAGAGGGAAGCTCTAGGCCGGCTGGCTGTGCAGTCGCCGTTGTTCTACGCGAAGTGTAGCCGAGAAGCGTACCGTTTCAATTCCGACCACAAGAAAGGAAGAATGGCATAGTATAGAGGGTTTAGAAGAAAAGTGCTCTTGGCGGGTGCGTTTCGGCATGAGCAATACTTTAGGAGCTCTTCGCTGTGCGTGAAGTACACGACGATTTGCCTCCGCGAGAATGAAAGCAGGACGAGACCCAGAAGACAAAGACGACAGAAGCAGAGGACGAGGCTGGTGTGTGCAGCGTGGCAGCTGCAAGACAAGCTTTGCAGTCGCTGGCCTGCCGGCGGAATTCACGGTCGTGGTCGTCAGGCAGCAGTTCAACGACAGTTACCTGTTTCTCTTCCAGCCCTCTGTGGAAACAACGTTCAGGCTCCGAGATCCAAACACCACTATGAGAGCTGCTGCGGGAAGAAGACAGACAAACAGCGCACACGTGAGTTTGATGTGGCTTACGTGGGGCAAGTCGAAAGTGCAGCTCTGCTCTGGCTTTTACTTCCAGAGCTCCTTTGCTAAGCCAGCAGCTGCCGATAGTTGGGAACTGAGTTGCGAGTGTGCCAAATGTAGACAGCACGCGGGGCGTGAGAACGACGTTACATCGAGGCAGTGTGCTAGGTGTTGTTTCACAGCTGTTTGGAGAACACATACTTGAAGAATGCCGTCTCTCTCTTCTCCAAATGCCCTGCAGCAGTACAAGTAGAAAAAGCAGCGTATCGCCACGTGCAGAAGTGCTTAACAGTTGTGCCTTCCTTCTCCAAGTACCACGAACATTCTCAGCTGACTCCTGTTTTGAGAGAGCTTTTGCTGGCCTTTTGCAATGCCGAACGCAGCTCAAACAAACCCTGTGTTCTGCCGTTTCATTCTCGGCTGTCTCTGAGGCAGCGAGAAGTGAAACCCGGGCACGGCATTCCGCTTTGCCGCGTTTCAGCACGGAGAGCACCGGAGAGAAACCCTGTGCGAGTGCACACTTTCTCCTCGCTTTTAGATCCACTGCTGCGCTTTTTTCTTGGCAGCGTTCAAAGGGTACAGGTAGCTCTCGCTCAGCAAGAAGGAGAAGGGAACAAACATGAAGGACAAATTTCTACACTGGACTTTTTTTTTTTTTTTTGGTTTGGTTTTCTGCAAGACATCTCTCCGGGACGTGCCTCTATGTAATATGCCACCAAAACTGAAAAGAAGCGTGCGAAGAGCGCGGCGATTGGGCGGCGCTCTGCAGGCTGCAGAAGAAAGACGCTTGCCCCTTGAATGTGGTGGAAAGACAAGTTTCAGAGGGAAGCTCTAGGCCGGATGGCTGTGCAGTCGCCGTTGTTCTACGCGAAGTGTAGCTGAGAAGCGTACCGTTTCAATTCTGACCACAAGAAAGGAAGAATGGCATAGTATAGAGGGTTAAGAGGAAAAGTGCTCTTGGCTGGTGCGTTTCGGCATGAGCAATACTTTAGGAGCTCTTCGCTGTGCGTGAAGTACACGACGATTTGCCTCCGCGAGAATGAAAGCAGGACGAGACCCAGAAGACAAAGACGACAGAAGCAGAGGACGAGGCTGGTGTGTGCAGCGTGGCAGCTGCAAGACAAGCTTTGCAGTCGCTGGCCTGCCGGCGGAATTCACGGTCGTGGTCGTCAGGCAGCAGTTCAACGACAGTTACCTGTTTCTCTTCCAGCCCTCTGTGGAAACAACGTTCAGGCTCCGAGATCCAAACACCACTATGAGAGCTGCTGCGGGAAGAAGACCGACAAACAGCGCACACGTGAGTTTGATGTGGCTTACGTGGGGCAAGTCGAAAGTGCAGCTCTGCTCTGGCTTTTACTTCCAGAGCTCCTTTGCTAAGCCAGCAGCTGCCGATAGTTGGGAACTGAGTTGCGAGTGTGCCGAATGTAGACAGCACGCGGGGCGTGAGAACGACGTTACATCGCGGCAGTGTGCTAGGTGTTGTTTCACAGCTGTTTGGAGAACACATACTTGAAGAATGCCGTCTCTCTCTTCTCCAAATGCCCTGCAGCAGTACAAGTAGAAAAAGCAGCGTATCGCCACGTGCAGAAGTGCTTAACAGTTGTGCCTTCCTTCTCCAAGTACCACGAACATTCTCAGCTGACTCCTGTTTTGAGAGAGCTTTTGCTGGCCCTTTGCAATGCCGAACGCAGCTCAAACAAACCCTGTGTTCTGCCGTTTCATTCTCGGCTGTCTCTGAGGCAGCGAGAAGTGAAACCCGGGCACGGCATTCCGCTTTGCCGCGTTTCAGCACGGAGAGCACCGGAGAGAAACCCTGTGCGTGTGCACACTTTCTCCTCGCTTTTAGATCCACTGCTGCGCTTTTTTCTTGGCAGCGTTCAAAGGGTACAGGTAGCTCTCGCTCAGCAAGAAGGAGAAGGGAACAAACATGAAGGACAAATTTCTATACTGGAATTTTTTTTTTTTTTTTTTGGTTTGGTTTTCTGCAAGACATCTCTCCGGGACGTGCCTCTATGTAATATGCCACCAAAACTGAAAAGAAGCGTGCGAAGAGCGCGGAGATTGGGCGGCGCTCTGCAGGCTGCAGAAGAAAGACGCTTGCCCCTTGAATGTGGTGGAAAGACAAGTTTCAGAGGGAAGCTCTAGGCCGGCTGGCTGTGCAGTCGCCGTTGTTCTACGCGAAGTGTAGCCGAGAAGCGTACCGTTTCAATTCCGACCACAAGAAAGGAAGAATGGCATAGTATAGAGGGTTTAGAAGAAAAGTGCTCTTGGCGGGTGCGTTTCGGCATGAGCAATACTTTAGGAGTTCTTCGCTGTGCGTGAAGTACACGACGATTTGCCTCCGCGAGAATGAAAGCAGGACGAGACCCAGAAGACAAAGACGACAGAAGCAGAGGACGAGGCTGGTGTGTGCAGCGTGGCAGCTGCAAGACAAGCTTTGCAGTCGCTGGCCTGCCGGCGGAATTCACGGTCGTGGTCGTCAGGCAGCAGTTCAACGACAGTTACCTGTTTCTCTTCCAGCCCTCTGTGGAAACAACGTTCAGGCTCCGAGATCCAAACACCACTATGAGAGCTGCTGCGGGAAGAAGACAGACAAACAGCGCACACGTGAGTTTGATGTGGCTTACGTGGGGCAAGTCGAAAGTGCAGCTCTGCTCTGGCTTTTACTTCCAGAGCTCCTTTGCTAAGCCAGCAGCTGCCGATAGTTGGGAACTGAGTTGCGAGTGTGCCAAATGTAGACAGCACGCGGGGCGTGAGAACGACGTTACATCGAGGCAGTGTGCTAGGTGTTGTTTCACAGCTGTTTGGAGAACACATACTTGAAGAATGCCGTCTCTCTCTTCTCCAAATGCCCTGCAGCAGTACAAGTAGAAAAAGCAGCGTATCGCCACGTGCAGAAGTGCTTAACAGTTGTGCCTTCCTTCTCCAAGTACCACGAACATTCTCAGCTGACTCCTGTTTTGAGAGAGCTTTTGCTGGCCTTTTGCAATGCCGAACGCAGCTCAAACAAACCCTGTGTTCTGCCGTTTCATTCTCGGCTGTCTCTGAGGCAGCGAGAAGTGAAACCCGGGCACGGCATTCCGCTTTGCCGCGTTTCAGCACGGAGAGCACCGGAGAGAAACCCTGTGCGAGTGCACACTTTCTCCTCGCTTTTAGATCCACTGCTGCGCTTTTTTCTTGGCAGCGTTCAAAGGGTACAGGTAGCTCTCGCTCAGCAAGAAGGAGAAGGGAACAAACATGAAGGACAAATTTCTACACTGGACTTTTTTTTTTTTTTTTGGTTTGGTTTTCTGCAAGACATCTCTCCGGGACGTGCCTCTATGTAATATGCCACCAAAACTGAAAAGAAGCGTGCGAAGAGCGCGGCGATTGGGCGGCGCTCTGCAGGCTGCAGAAGAAAGACGCTTGCCCCTTGAATGTGGTGGAAAGACAAGTTTCAGAGGGAAGCTCTAGGCCGGCTGGCTGTGCAGTCGCCGTTGTTCTACGCGAAGTGTAGCCGAGAAGCGTACCGTTTCAATTCCGACCACAAGAAAGGAAGAATGGCATAGTATAGAGGGTTTAGAAGAAAAGTGCTCTTGGCGGGTGCGTTTCGGCATGAGCAATACTTTAGGAGTTCTTCGCTGTGCGTGAAGTACACGACGATTTGCCTCCGCGAGAATGAAAGCAGGACGAGACCCAGAAGACAAAGACGACAGAAGCAGAGGACGAGGCTGGTGTGTGCAGCGTGGCAGCTGCAAGACAAGCTTTGCAGTCGCTGGCCTGCCGGCGGAATTCACGGTCGTGGTCGTCAGGCAGCAGTTCAACGACAGTTACCTGTTTCTCTTCCAGCCCTCTGTGGAAACAACGTTCAGGCTCCGAGATCCAAACACCACTATGAGAGCTGCTGCGGGAAGAAGACAGACAAACAGCGCACACGTGAGTTTGATGTGGCTTACGTGGGGCAAGTCGAAAGTGCAGCTCTGCTCTGGCTTTTACTTCCAGAGCTCCTTTGCTAAGCCAGCAGCTGCCGATAGTTGGGAACTGAGTTGCGAGTGTGCCAAATGTAGACAGCACGCGGGGCGTGAGAACGACGTTACATCGAGGCAGTGTGCTAGGTGTTGTTTCACAGCTGTTTGGAGAACACATACTTGAAGAATGCCGTCTCTCTCTTCTCCAAATGCCCTGCAGCAGTACAAGTAGAAAAAGCAGCGTATCGCCACGTGCAGAAGTGCTTAACAGTTGTGCCTTCCTTCTCCAAGTACCACGAACATTCTCAGCTGACTCCTGTTTTGAGAGAGCTTTTGCTGGCCTTTTGCAATGCCGAACGCAGCTCAAACAAACCCTGTGTTCTGCCGTTTCATTCTCGGCTGTCTCTGAGGCAGCGAGAAGTGAAACCCGGGCACGGCATTCCGCTTTGCCGCGTTTCAGCACGGAGAGCACCGGAGAGAAACCCTGTGCGAGTGCACACTTTCTCCTCGCTTTTAGATCCACTGCTGCGCTTTTTTCTTGGCAGCGTTCAAAGGGTACAGGTAGCTCTCGCTCAGCAAGAAGGAGAAGGGAACAAACATGAAGGACAAATTTCTACACTGGACTTTTTTTTTTTTTTTTGGTTTGGTTTTCTGCAAGACATCTCTCCGGGACGTGCCTCTATGTAATATGCCACCAAAACTGAAAAGAAGCGTGCGAAGAGCGCGGCGATTGGGCGGCGCTCTGCAGGCTGCAGAAGAAAGACGCTTGCCCCTTGAATGTGGTGGAAAGACAAGTTTCAGAGGGAAGCTCTAGGCCGGATGGCTGTGCAGTCGCCGTTGTTCTACGCGAAGTGTAGCTGAGAAGCGTACCGTTTCAATTCTGACCACAAGAAAGGAAGAATGGCATAGTATAGAGGGTTAAGAGGAAAAGTGCTCTTGGCTGGTGCGTTTCGGCATGAGCAATACTTTAGGAGCTCTTCGCTGTGCGTGAAGTACACGACGATTTGCCTCCGCGAGAATGAAAGCAGGACGAGACCCAGAAGACAAAGACGACAGAAGCAGAGGACGAGGCTGGTGTGTGCAGCGTGGCAGCTGCAAGACAAGCTTTGCAGTCGCTGGCCTGCCGGCGGAATTCACGGTCGTGGTCGTCAGGCAGCAGTTCAACGACAGTTACCTGTTTCTCTTCCAGCCCTCTGTGGAAACAACGTTCAGGCTCCGAGATCCAAACACCACTATGAGAGCTGCTGCGGGAAGAAGACAGACAAACAGCGCACACGTGAGTTTGATGTGGCTTACGTGGGGCAAGTCGAAAGTGCAGCTCTGCTCTGGCTTTTACTTCCAGAGCTCCTTTGCTAAGCCAGCAGCTGCCGATAGTTGGGAACTGAGTTGCGAGTGTGCCGAATGTAGACAGCACGCGGGGCGTGAGAACGACGTTACATCGCGGCAGTGTGCTAGGTGTTGTTTCACAGCTGTTTGGAGAACACATACTTGAAGAATGCCGTCTCTCTCTTCTCCAAATGCCCTGCAGCAGTACAAGTAGAAAAAGCAGCGTATCGCCACGTGCAGAAGTGCTTAACAGTTGTGCCTTCCTTCTCCAAGTACCACGAACATTCTCAGCTGACTCCTGTTTTGAGAGAGCTTTTGCTGGCCCTTTGCAATGCCGAACGCAGCTCAAACAAACCCTGTGTTCTGCCGTTTCATTCTCGGCTGTCTCTGAGGCAGCGAGAAGTGAAACCCGGGCACGGCATTCCGCTTTGCCGCGTTTCAGCACGGAGAGCACCGGAGAGAAACCCTGTGCGTGTGCACACTTTCTCCTCGCTTTTAGATCCACTGCTGCGCTTTTTTCTTGGCAGCGTTCAAAGGGTACAGGTAGCTCTCGCTCAGCAAGAAGGAGAAGGGAACAAACATGAAGGACAAATTTCTATACTGGAATTTTTTTTTTTTTTTTTTGGTTTGGTTTTCTGCAAGACATCTCTCCGGGACGTGCCTCTATGTAATATGCCACCAAAACTGAAAAGAAGCGTGCGAAGAGCGCGGCGATTGGGCGGCGCTCTGCAGGCTGCAGAAGAAAGACGCTTGCCCCTTGAATGTGGTGGAAAGACAAGTTTCAGAGGGAAGCTCTAGGCCGGCTGGCTGTGCAGTCGCCGTTGTTCTACGCGAAGTGTAGCCGAGAAGCGTACCGTTTCAATTCCGACCACAAGAAAGGAAGAATGGCATAGTATAGAGGGTTTAG
The DNA here is from genome assembly GCF_963662255.1 of Cinclus cinclus. Lineage (NCBI taxonomy): Eukaryota > Metazoa > Chordata > Aves > Passeriformes > Cinclidae > Cinclus > Cinclus cinclus. The sequence continues at coordinate 44,254,283 of NC_085050.1, read as the reverse complement.
AAGAAAAGTGCTCTTGGCGGGTGCGTTTCGGCATGAGCAATACTTTAGGAGTTCTTCGCTGTGCGTGAAGTACACGACGATTTGCCTCCGCGAGAATGAAAGCAGGACGAGACCCAGAAGACAAAGACGACAGAAGCAGAGGACGAGGCTGGTGTGTGCAGCGTGGCAGCTGCAAGACAAGCTTTGCAGTCGCTGGCCTGCCGGCGGAATTCACGGTCGTGGTCGTCAGGCAGCAGTTCAACGACAGTTACCTGTTTCTCTTCCAGCCCTCTGTGGAAACAACGTTCAGGCTCCGAGATCCAAACACCACTATGAGAGCTGCTGCGGGAAGAAGACAGACAAACAGCGCACACGTGAGTTTGATGTGGCTTACGTGGGGCAAGTCGAAAGTGCAGCTCTGCTCTGGCTTTTACTTCCAGAGCTCCTTTGCTAAGCCAGCAGCTGCCGATAGTTGGGAACTGAGTTGCGAGTGTGCCAAATGTAGACAGCACGCGGGGCGTGAGAACGACGTTACATCGAGGCAGTGTGCTAGGTGTTGTTTCACAGCTGTTTGGAGAACACATACTTGAAGAATGCCGTCTCTCTCTTCTCCAAATGCCCTGCAGCAGTACAAGTAGAAAAAGCAGCGTATCGCCACGTGCAGAAGTGCTTAACAGTTGTGCCTTCCTTCTCCAAGTACCACGAACATTCTCAGCTGACTCCTGTTTTGAGAGAGCTTTTGCTGGCCTTTTGCAATGCCGAACGCAGCTCAAACAAACCCTGTGTTCTGCCGTTTCATTCTCGGCTGTCTCTGAGGCAGCGAGAAGTGAAACCCGGGCACGGCATTCCGCTTTGCCGCGTTTCAGCACGGAGAGCACCGGAGAGAAACCCTGTGCGAGTGCACACTTTCTCCTCGCTTTTAGATCCACTGCTGCGCTTTTTTCTTGGCAGCGTTCAAAGGGTACAGGTAGCTCTCGCTCAGCAAGAAGGAGAAGGGAACAAACATGAAGGACAAATTTCTACACTGGACTTTTTTTTTTTTTTTTGGTTTGGTTTTCTGCAAGACATCTCTCCGGGACGTTCCTCTATGTAATATGCCACCAAAACTGAAAAGAAGCGTGCGAAGAGCGCGGCGATTGGGCGGCGCTCTGCAGGCTGCAGAAGAAAGACGCTTGCCCCTTGAATGTGGTGGAAAGACAAGTTTCAGAGGGAAGCTCTAGGCCGGCTGGCTGTGCAGTCGCCGTTGTTCTACGCGAAGTGTAGCTGAGAAGCGTACCGTTTCAATTCTGACCACAAGAAAGGAAGAATGGCATAGTATAGAGGGTTAAGAGGAAAAGTGCTCTTGGCTGGTGCGTTTCGGCATGAGCAATACTTTAGGAGCTCTTCGCTGTGCGTGAAGTACACGACGATTTGCCTCCGCGAGAATGAAAGCAGGACGAGACCCAGAAGACAAAGACGACAGAAGCAGAGGACGAGGCTGGTGTGTGCAGCGTGGCAGCTGCAAGACAAGCTTTGCAGTCGCTGGCCTGCCGGCGGAATTCACGGTCGTGGTCGTCAGGCAGCAGTTCAACGACAGTTACCTGTTTCTCTTCCAGCCCTCTGTGGAAACAACGTTCAGGCTCCGAGATCCAAACACCACTATGAGAGCTGCTGCGGGAAGAAGACAGACAAACAGCGCACACGTGAGTTTGATGTGGCTTACGTGGGGCAAGTCGAAAGTGCAGCTCTGCTCTGGCTTTTACTTCCAGAGCTCCTTTGCTAAGCCAGCAGCTGCCGATAGTTGGGAACTGAGTTGCGAGTGTGCCGAATGTAGACAGCACGCGGGGCGTGAGAACGACGTTACATCGCGGCAGTGTGCTAGGTGTTGTTTCACAGCTGTTTGGAGAACACATACTTGAAGAATGCCGTCTCTCTCTTCTCCAAATGCCCTGCAGCAGTACAAGTAGAAAAAGCAGCGTATCGCCACGTGCAGAAGTGCTTAACAGTTGTGCCTTCCTTCTCCAAGTACCACGAACATTCTCAGCTGACTCCTGTTTTGAGAGAGCTTTTGCTGGCCCTTTGCAATGCCGAACGCAGCTCAAACAAACCCTGTGTTCTGCCGTTTCATTCTCGGCTGTCTCTGAGGCAGCGAGAAGTGAAACCCGGGCACGGCATTCCGCTTTGCCGCGTTTCAGCACGGAGAGCACCGGAGAGAAACCCTGTGCGTGTGCACACTTTCTCCTCGCTTTTAGATCCACTGCTGCGCTTTTTTCTTGGCAGCGTTCAAAGGGTACAGGTAGCTCTCGCTCAGCAAGAAGGAGAAGGGAACAAACATGAAGGACAAATTTCTATACTGGAATTTTTTTTTTTTTTTTTTGGTTTGGTTTTCTGCAAGACATCTCTCCGGGACGTGCCTCTATGTAATATGCCACCAAAACTGAAAAGAAGCGTGCGAAGAGCGCGGCGATTGGGCGGCGCTCTGCAGGCTGCAGAAGAAAGACGCTTGCCCCTTGAATGTGGTGGAAAGACAAGTTTCAGAGGGAAGCTCTAGGCCGGCTGGCTGTGCAGTCGCCGTTGTTCTACGCGAAGTGTAGCCGAGAAGCGTACCGTTTCAATTCCGACCACAAGAAAGGAAGAATGGCATAGTATAGAGGGTTTAGAAGAAAAGTGCTCTTGGCGGGTGCGTTTCGGCATGAGCAATACTTTAGGAGTTCTTCGCTGTGCGTGAAGTACACGACGATTTGCCTCCGCGAGAATGAAAGCAGGACGAGACCCAGAAGACAAAGACGACAGAAGCAGAGGACGAGGCTGGTGTGTGCAGCGTGGCAGCTGCAAGACAAGCTTTGCAGTCGCTGGCCTGCCGGCGGAATTCACGGTCGTGGTCGTCAGGCAGCAGTTCAACGACAGTTACCTGTTTCTCTTCCAGCCCTCTGTGGAAACAACGTTCAGGCTCCGAGATCCAAACACCACTATGAGAGCTGCTGCGGGAAGAAGACAGACAAACAGCGCACACGTGAGTTTGATGTGGCTTACGTGGGGCAAGTCGAAAGTGCAGCTCTGCTCTGGCTTTTACTTCCAGAGCTCCTTTGCTAAGCCAGCAGCTGCCGATAGTTGGGAACTGAGTTGCGAGTGTGCCGAATGTAGACAGCACGCGGGGCGTGAGAACGACGTTACATCGAGGCAGTGTGCTAGGTGTTGTTTCACAGCTGTTTGGAGAACACATACTTGAAGAATGCCGTCTCTCTCTTCTCCAAATGCCCTGCAGCAGTACAAGTAGAAAAAGCAGCGTATCGCCACGTGCAGAAGTGCTTAACAGTTGTGCCTTCCTTCTCCAAGTACCACGAACATTCTCAGCTGACTCCTGTTTTGAGAGAGCTTTTGCTGGCCTTTTGCAATGCCGAACGCAGCTCAAACAAACCCTGTGTTCTGCCGTTTCATTCTCGGCTGTCTCTGAGGCAGCGAGAAGTGAAACCCGGGCACGGCATTCCGCTTTGCCGCGTTTCAGCACGGAGAGCACCGGAGAGAAATCCTGTGCGTGCGCACACTTTCTCCTCGCTTTTAGATCCACTGCTGCGCTTTTTTCTTGGCAGCGTTCAAAGGGTACAGGTAGCTCTCGCTCAGCAAGAAGGAGAAGGGAACTAACATGAAGGACAAATTTCTATACTGGACTTTTTTTTTTTTTTTTTTGGTTTGGTTTTCTGCAAGACATCTCTCCGGGACGTGCCTCTATGTAATATGCCACCAAAACTGAAAAGAAGCGTGCGAAGAGCGCGGCGATTGGGCGGCGCTCTGCAGGCTGCAGAAGAAAGACGCTTGCCCCTTGAATGTGGTGGAAAGACAAGTTTCAGAGGGAAGCTCTAGGCCGGCTGGCTGTGCAGTCGCCGTTGTTCTACGCGAAGTGTAGCCGAGAAGCGTACCGTTTCAATTCCGACCACAAGAAAGGAAGAATGGCATAGTATAGAGGGTTTAGAAGAAAAGTGCTCTTGGCGGGTGCGTTTCGGCATGAGCAATACTTTAGGAGCTCTTCGCTGTGCGTGAAGTACACGACGATTTGCCTCCGCGAGAATGAAAGCAGGACGAGACCCAGAAGACAAAGACGACAGAAGCAGAGGACGAGGCTGGTGTGTGCAGCGTGGCAGCTGCAAGACAAGCTTTGCAGTCGCTGGCCTGCCGGCGGAATTCACGGTCGTGGTCGTCAGGCAGCAGTTCAACGACAGTTACCTGTTTCTCTTCCAGCCCTCTGTGGAAACAACGTTCAGGCTCCGAGATCCAAACACCACTATGAGAGCTGCTGCGGGAAGAAGACAGACAAACAGCGCACACGTGAGTTTGATGTGGCTTACGTGGGGCAAGTCGAAAGTGCAGCTCTGCTCTGGCTTTTACTTCCAGAGCTCCTTTGCTAAGCCAGCAGCTGCCGATAGTTGGGAACTGAGTTGCGAGTGTGCCGAATGTAGACAGCACGCGGGGCGTGAGAACGACGTTACATCGAGGCAGTGTGCTAGGTGTTGTTTCACAGCTGTTTGGAGAACACATACTTGAAGAATGCCGTCTCTCTCTTCTCCAAATGCCCTGCAGCAGTACAAGTAGAAAAAGCAGCGTATCGCCACGTGCAGAAGTGCTTAACAGTTGTGCCTTCCTTCTCCAAGTACCACGAACATTCTCAGCTGACTCCTGTTTTGAGAGAGCTTTTGCTGACCTTTTGCAATGCCGAACGCAGCTCAAACAAACCCTGTGATCTGCCGTTTCATTCTCGGCTGTCTCTGAGGCAGCGAGAAGTGAAACCCGGGCACGGCATTCCGCTTTGCCGCGTTTCAGCACGGAGAGCACCGGAGAGAAACCCTGTGCGTGTGCACACTTTCTCCTCGCTTTTAGATCCACTGCTGCGCTTTTTTCTTGGCAGCGTTCAAAGGGTACAGGTAGCTCTCGCTCAGCAAGAAGGAGAAGGGAACAAACATGAAGGACAAATTTCTACACTGGACTTTTTTTTTTTTTTTGGTTTGGTTTTCTGCAAGACATCTCTCCGGGACGTGCCTCTATGTAATATGCCACCAAAACTGAAAAGAAGCGTGCGAAGAGCGCGGCGATTGGGCGGCGCTCTGCAGGCTGCAGAAGAAAGACGCTTGCCCCTTGAATGTGGTGGAAAGACAAGTTTCAGAGGGAAGCTCTAGGCCGGCTGGCTGTGCAGTCGCCGTTGTTCTACGCGAAGTGTAGCCGAGAAGCGTACCGTTTCAATTCCGACCACAAGAAAGGAAGAATGGCATAGTATAGAGGGTTTAGAAGAAAAGTGCTCTTGGCGGGTGCGTTTCGGCATGAGCAATACTTTAGGAGCTCTTCGCTGTGCGTGAAGTACACGACGATTTGCCTCCGCGAGAATGAAAGCAGGACGAGACCCAGAAGACAAAGACGACAGAAGCAGAGGACGAGGCTGGTGTGTGCAGCGTGGCAGCTGCAAGACAAGCTTTGCAGTCGCTGGCCTGCCGGCGGAATTCACGGTCGTGGTCGTCAGGCAGCAGTTCAACGACAGTTACCTGTTTCTCTTCCAGCCCTCTGTGGAAACAACGTTCAGGCTCCGAGATCCAAACACCACTATGAGAGCTGCTGCGGGAAGAAGACAGACAAACAGCGCACACGTGAGTTTGATGTGGCTTACGTGGGGCAAGTCGAAAATGCAGCTCTGCGCTGGCTTTTGCTTCTAAGAGCCTTTAGCTATAGTAGCAGCTGCTGGCCGTTTGGAAGGAAGATATGCGAAAGCGTAAAAAAGTGACTGCAGGTCTATCTGGAAAAGAAGACACACAGCTGCAGTGCACCGTGCTCTACCTAAATGCTGCTAAGAGGATGGAGTGCTTTCGCATGGTTGTCTGTCCTGACGCTTCCATCCGAGCGATCTCTAGCTGCATGGTCTCGGCAAAGCTGAACGTGTGCGAAAGTGACTGAGCTGAGGCTATTGAATTTCACAAGGAAAAGGATGGGGCAACAAACGATTTTTGTCCTGACAGACACATCTCTCCCTCCGTCTGAAATTGCAGCTGGGAACGCTTCGCTGTAACGATGGACTCTGCCACTTCGGGGAATTGTGTCGGTTTATGTAGTTGAGAAAGAAAGTGACAACACCGTGTCCTTTTTTAATGTCTAAGTTAAAAACCGCAGAGGGACTCCGACAGCCAGCACTGTTTTTTCGTTGTACGGCTTTCTATTGTCTGCAAGCGGTCGCTGGACATTTTGAAGGGGTTTGGGCTCTGCGAGGCTGAGAGGGTAGGATGGTACTTAGGGCTCGACAGAAAGTGCACATCACTAGGGACGTGAATGCAGTTCAGCGCGTGCGAGTTACTTGTCGAGCAGCTGATCACACAGCAAAGTGTCGGCGCTCATCACAACAACCACACGATGGTGCTGTCGACCCGCAAAAGACGGGAACACGGCCAGCCCAGCGCGATAGCCTCGAGCACAGGGCCGAGTACTAGACGTCAGCTGCAGCTATGGGATGCTCTAATCATGCTTTAATTTCCTTCTTAAAATCTCCAACTGCCGAAGAAGTTAGAGGGGAGCTAGCAAAACATCTTCCCCCTGCCCGCACTGGAACTTCTCCTAATGGAAATAAAGGGATCTTATCATCCCAGACTTTTTTCTTCATTGTCCCTTATAACCGAGGTGTCAAAGGAGATCTGCTGTTTAACTGAGCTTCTTGTATTTTGACGTGGGGCTTCTCCTTAGCGGCAGAGGTGCCTTGATCAGCAGAGGCCATAGTGACCAGCGAGAGACAAGAGTTAGAAGCAGGAGGTGGCCCAGAGCCGAAGTCCTCCGAGGATGGGGAGGGGGTATGGGCGGGGACTGCCACCGGAATCACCGACAGGGAGCAGCATTCTGGTGGAAGTCCTACCGCGTTGGGGACAGTCACCCGGTGCACGGCGGCCGGAGCGCCGGTGCCTGACGCGGCAGGCGCCAGAGTGGACAAAGCAGCTGGAGCGGGGAGGGTCGGGAACGGGTAAGCAGTGGCGGCCGCGGAAAAAGCGGGCGGGAGCCGGGCATCCGATGCCTCCGCGGGAGGGGCGGACGGCAGCGGAGCCGCCAGCACGGCAGCCGAGGCCGGGGCTGGAGCGAGCCGGACAGGCGCAAACGAGACGGCAGGAAGCGGGTGGGGGGGCGGGGGGCAACAGATCTAGAGGGTCCCCGTTTTTTTTTCTATTTTTCCTTCTCTGTCTTTTGGATAGTTCTTTTAAAAACTCCTCCCCCCAGTGTTTTGTTGGGGTTTTTTTCCCCCTTCCTATCCAACGTGCGGCGTATTGCCTTTCTTCCTCATTAAGCGGTTCTTTTGAACTTACAAATAGGTTTAAAACTTGGCAAATCCAACCCTCAAAAGAGCCATATCTAGGCCAATGACGGCGGTCAGATCTTATTTCCCTTTTTGCCCATTCTGTCTTGCAAAACTGATTCACCTTTACTTTCTCCTTTTCCCGTGTAGAAGGCTCACCATCCCAGTCAGCTAGCATCACTCCCAGAGGGCTACCTTCAGGTATTTCTGCTGGCAGCCTTTTACTCCCTTTTTTCCCTGAACTCATTTTACTGCTTTTCTGTCCCATTTTGTAGGATCTTATCTATTCGTGCCTGGCCTGTTTCCCATTTCCCCAGCCACTTGATATCACCTCTTTCTCCCTACAGTACAGTGCAGTTCAACCGACTTCCAGAAAATAAAGGTAAAATCAACAATCTGTATCACATAGGCTTTCATTTCTTCTCACTCACTGGCTTTTGTTACTTCTTTCTCATCCCCCACTCACAACAAGACAACAGAAAAACAAGGTGCATCTTACTTTCAGTTTATTTGCTAAGCTTGACCCATGGGTATAAAAGCCCAGGTTTCTTGGCGTCCTCCTCAGTCTGGCAACCCTCGATTCTCTTGGGTATCCCTCCATCAGGCAAAGTTTTCTGGCGGGGCCTTCACTTTGTTTCCCAGTGGATTGGGCCTGAAAGTCCTCGGCTGCCTCCCAGGGGTCCAACCCCTCCCTGGGACCCAGTCCCAAGTACCCACGGCCCGATTCTTTCACTCTTTTTCTCTGGCTTTGTCTCCTCACTGGCTGAGTGCCTCGTGGCAGTTCAGTACCACAGCTCTCAAAGACTGCCACACTCACTTTGCAGGTTGAAGAGCAAGGAAGAAATACCCAAGCAGCTGTAGCACATCAAAGGAAGAAGCCTAGCTTCTTCCACCGTTCTATTCCCAATACATTATGCCACCACCTAGTTTTTAGCCTTGATTCCCATTTTTGTACCGGTCCATGAGCTAGTTTTCTGATATCCTTGACAATATCTAGTACAGCCTCCCCTTTGTCATCTGTTTTCATACAACAGTCTGCTGTGTTAAATTTCCCACAAACACCTCCTTCTTCAGCTAATAAATATTCTAATGCCGACCTATTCTGATACGCTGCCGCCCTTTTTTGCTGTTGCTGATCTGCTGTTAATTCCGTTGCTCCACCAGTCTTGTTTGTTATTATGTCCAAACTGCTTGGAACCTTACAATGTAATTTAGCATCTACATGGGGCTTCGGTATCCCCAGCTCTCATCTTGTGTCTAGGTGGCTGGCCCGTATGTTTCTAACATGCGTTCAGGGGGCCGCATTCCTCATCTCCCCTATTTTGGAACCCTCCAATTGAATCCCTTTTAATTCTTTTTTGGGGCCTCATAAACTGGTATATCCAATTGATCTCCCTTCAGTTCTGGTAGAAGAAAAAATCGAGGCTGTAGAATTTCCAGAGTACAACTCCCGCTGGGAAAGGATTTCAGGCTATGTTATGTTTTTTTGGTCACATAGATTCATGGATTTTTAACTTGCTCTGGAAAGCGGGTACATGGATTCAGGGCTATCACACTCTAACTGTATGTTTTGGGTTAATTTTAATAATGGTACATACTGTGAGGATATGACACCAGGAAAAATTTTGTCCCAACCCCTTACACAGTTTTTTGGGTCTGCTCCACCAGTTTTTGAAGGGTTCAAATCTCTTCTAAGGGGTAATGATATCATACAGTGGCTGACATTGCTAATAGACCTTGTAAACCTGTTCTATTTAATAATCAGAGATGAAGGGAGATTGACTTGGATGACAACCCTGATATATCCCCCAAGAAGTAGGGATTCTGCCCCAGAGCCTGACCCTGCCCCAGGGGCTAAGGATGTTGCCCCTGAGACTGACTCTTCCTCAGAGCCCACCTCAGAAGAGGAAACCACCGGGATTGGTTGGGATTCTAGTGAAGGGGATGGGCCAGATGCTGAAGGACTACCTTTCCCCAGCTCTTGAGAAACTCTCCCCCTGCCTTAAAGAGGGAGAACCTGATGGTGCAGCAGTGGAACCCACAAATGTTACATCTCTCCAGGTTCCAGCTGAACTGCAAGGGCACTCACAACCAGCAGCAGTTGCCCCTGTGGAAACTAGAAAGTCTAGGGTGGAAACAAAGCACCTAGATAATAAAGATCAGAAAGCAGGGCCCTCACAACCAGCAGGGGAGCCAGAAGTTGGCTTCATTAACCCCTTGTCTTCTGCTGGTAGGGCAGCATCTTAGCTCAGGTCTTGGGGGCTGTGTGGAGATTCCTCCCTGGAGCAGGGTCCCCCTATGAGGAGGAGCCAGAGATTGGGTCATTGGACCAGGTAAGGATCTGTTTGTATTTAGTCATTGTTTTTGCTGCCTTTAATGTCACGGCTGCAGCGTACCTTCAGACGTTGTGTCCTGCAACAGCACTTCCAACTCCTGAGCTGGGCAGGGAACAGTTCTGGGCTGGGGCTTTCAGCCTCCTCAGTGTCCATTTAAAACAATAATTTGTTTTATTTCCCTCAGTCTCTCTGGTTTGCCACCCTCAGTGCCACGGGACAGAGCTGTGTAAAGGTTTGATCCCATCTGTACGAAGTCCTGGGCAGTGTTTCCAGCAGCAGGGGCTGGAGGTATCGAGGGCTGCCTTTTGAGCCTTGTTCTCCCCTTGGCTTTTACAGAGGGTGACAGACTCTGCCCTTAAGGATCCAATGTTTATTTTGAACATTGATCCTACAGCTAGACAGTTCAGGTAACAGGGATTAGAGTCAGTTCTTGGGCCCAATGCAGACTTTGTCCCACAGAGAGCAACAGATCTTCCTGAGACAGCACACAGATGATGCGCTGGGACTTCGGGGTTCATAGTAAGTGTTGCCAGGTGATTTTGGGAGGTTGAACTGAAGAGATCTTATGGCTGAGTGCTGCATTTCCCCTGCAGAGGAGGCAGAGCTGGGACAGGACAGCTCCTCCATTCCCTGGTTCCACAAAATCCCATGGGATTTTTTCCCCGGTGCTTCTGCAGGCATTGATTCTGTGAGTTCCAGATAAAGGCTGTGCTTACTGCTGCACTAAGGTTGGTGTCACAGGGGACCTGGTCCTTCCTGTGGGAAGTTTTACTGAGGATGTTGTTACAAGGGAAATGGTCCTTTATGCTGCGGGTTCTGCTCTGGCCCTTGTACCAAGGGACCTGGTATTTTATATGCAATGTGTTACTGAGGATGTTACAAACACCTGGGCTTTTTTGTGGCAAGTTTTATGCAGGATGTTACAAGGTAAATGGTGCTTCATGTGTGAAGGCTTACTTCCCTGTTAAAAAGCCTTCGGAATGCTCAGGAACACAGAGTGGGATATTTGACCTCTGAAATGGGTCCTGTTGGGTGCAAAATACCCATTTTTTCACCGGTTTGTGGTTTTTCTGGCTTTGGAGGAGTGTGAGACTGACCAGTCAGGTTGGTGTTTGAGAATGGGGAGAGTGTTCTGGGTTCCAGCAGTACTCCCAGGGCTGCTGCTTTGCAATGTAATACGGAACCCAGCAATCTTCCTGCTCTCCAAACATGGGAGGGACTGGAACAGCAAGTGGCAAACCTGGGCTTTGCTCCTTAAATCCCAGAACACCTGGGTTTATGTTCCATACTCCAGCCAGAGGAGGCAATGAATCCTGTTACCAGCCATCCTGGGGGCACTGGACTGGTGTTACCATCTATTACTATTATCTTTCACATGATGTGATTATTCCTTGATGAGAGAAGGTAGAAAGTGAGGCAGGAGGGGGAGCTCGTTTTGTTTCTGTGAACTCCAGGCTTGGGGCAGCTGCAGAGCACTTTGGTTTCAAATAATGCTGCCCAAACACAGTGAACTTGAACCTCTCTTGGGCACTTTGGGATCCCTCTGTGCCACTCCTCCTCTGATCCTTCACCTGTGAGGTGTGGGCTCAGAAATACCTGCCTCTACTAGATGGGTTTTTACATGTAAAATTTATTTTCTTAGAGAAGCCATAATGAAAATCTATGGAAAACTGGTGGTTGGTACACTAGCTGATAGTAGGTTTGGGGCTTTTATTCTTTTCTTTAATCTGTTCTTAAGAGGTCTCTTAAACTGGAAAAATTGAATGGGGGGGGTGGGGCAGGGGAGGAGCTGCTTTTCATTTTTTGGAATATGTCAAGTGACACCACCAAAATAAGATTGGAAGAACTGAGCTTCTCTGCACTTAATTCTTTTAATGTGTTTGTGTGGGTGCAGGAGATGCCAAAATTCCACAGCAATTCTATGTCTGTAACATTAAGTGCAACATATCTTAAGCCAAATGCTCGGTGTGGGGTTTTCACATATATTTTTATATCTAAAGGCTTTTCTTGTGCCCCAAAAAGCCACAAGGAACCTGCCAGAAGCAGGCCTTCATTGCATATGTGGGATTTCAATTTGCTCTTGGTTTCTTCCCTCCAGTCTTCTCTCGAGTTCTTGTGCCAGAGGGACTCTGACCCCAGAGCCATACAGGGTGTGTGTTGCCTTGACAAATGGGAATGAAATTGGCCAAGTCTGTCAGGAAAGCAAAAACATGCCCAAGGTTTGTTTGGCCAAAGATGGACCATGAAGACATCTGTACTAGCAGTGGGTGCAGGTGCTGAGACATTTGGGTTGTGTGGTGCCTCTGGCCCCTCAGAAGTCAGGGCAAGGCTGAAGGAAGGAAGGAAGGAAGCTGCCCGAGCTGCAGGTGAGGGCAGTGTTGGCTGTTTCAAGCTGCTTGGTGTGGAACTGGAAGAACAGCTCTCCTTCTTTCTCTTCATCACTGGACATTAAGAATATTAGGATGATGCTGCACTAAGCTATGTCTTTTGTGGGTTGTTGTGTGGTTTTGGGTTTTTCTGGCTTTTTAGTGTATTTCCAAGTGGTGCAGTGACAAGCAAGTTGCTGGCTTATGTGATTTCTGACTAACCTATCACAGAAATGGGCATCTGTGTGTGTGCATGTCCTTCCTGGCAAATCCAAATATGACGTGGAAATCCTATGCGAAGATTTGCAGCCTTGACTACATGTGACACAGGCTTCTGAAAATGGAAATGACCTTGGCAGAAGAGCAGCTGTGAAATGAAGCAAAACTAAAATACACGTAAGCAGAAAAAGCAAGTGAAGTGATACTTCTTGGTCCTGCATGAACCTCATGCCTCTGCCTGCTGTGAACACTTGGTGTTGCAGCTCAATAGAGTCAATGTCAGTGTTTTTTGGGTTTGATTTTTGTGGTCAGTTCCCGTAAACAACTCCCCTCCTTCACTGGACACATCCCTGGAGTGGGACCAGACTCACCCTTAGCCTGGAGGAATTCTCTCTTCTCTGGAGAGGGGGGTGAAGCCAAGGCTTATGAGCAAAGGAAAACAACCAAACCATAGGCATTATATCTTTGATGCATGCAGCACCACGTGTTTTCCAAGTTCCCAGCACTGATGAATCTAAACAAGAAAATGTCTGTTCCTTCACTTCTCCAGCTCTCCCTCCACACCTCCCCTGCTTTCCCTGCTCTTATCTTGGTATGCCAAGGTCCTGCATCTCCCTGGCTCTCCAGGTGTAGCTCACCTTGTCCTCCTGCCTGTGGCTGAGAAAATATGGGCCTGAGATTTTTTTAGCAGCAATGCATTCTTCTAAAGAACACAAAGAGCATACAGTGCGGAAGAGTCTATAGGAAATACATCCAAAGGAGGGACTCTGCTTTTTCTGTCGTTCTCCTTCCTGTTTTCATCTGGGCTGGAAGGATGGGCATGGCCTGTATTTATCATATGAAAGTGATGGTACTAAATTTGCCCAGAAGTTCTGATTAGTGTTATTATTTTTCATTTTCTGCCTCAAAACCTTTTCATTTTGGCTTTCCCATGTTGTTTCCAGGTGCTGCCCAGGATGGACATCTGTGGCCTCAGACAGTGATTCCCTAGGAGGAAAGGGAGCCTTTGCCTCACCTGCACAGCTCAGGTGGATGGGACAAAATTGGTGTGGCCTGACAAGACATGAACAGATGTTTGTGTTCTGGAGTGCCTTGAAACCTTTCTCTGCCAGGTTTTGGAGGGGTTTCTCTTTGGGATTTCTTGTGATGCAGCACCCCAGGTGTCCCTTTGTGCAATGTCCAGTGGTAAAGGACTGAATAACTGACAAATGGGGTCTGGGATGAAAACAGTTCTGTTAAAATAAATCAAAGACTGCAACAAGAACAATGAGCATCCTTTTAATGTCTGAAATAGTTAGGAATAAAAATGCTGGAAAAGGGCACTTTTATATTTGAATTGGTGTCCCCTGTCATGGATAAAACCCCACAGTGAGCAATCAAAGCAGAAGTGTGAAAGCTGGGATCCTTGGACTTTTGCAGTGGACTTAATTTTCTTTTCCTCCTCTCTTTCAGGACAGGAAAAGTCATTCCACTCCTCCCATCTTTGCCAAAAAGCTGTGGTGTTTGAGCAGCCAAAACCAAGAGGCTTCAGCACCAGGGGTCTGTGCTGGAGGGCTCCTGATCCTGCCCATGCTGTGGGGTAAGTCAGAGGCTGCAGGGTTCCTCTTTTCCTCCCTGCTGGGATTAATTGCCTAGGGAATCTGCGATGTAGGTGAAACTCCAGCTCTCCTGTTCAGAGATGCAAGGTCCAAAGGACTGCATTTGACCTATGGCTTTCCAGGTCAGCAGGAACAAGAGGAAATGGGGTGCCAGAGCCATGTCCCATCAGGCTCTGTTTCCCTCTGAGGACAGAGAGTCTGGGCTGAGGAGAGATTGTCATGAGTGCTTGGATGAGCAATCCAGGGAACAGGGAGCTTGGAATTGCAGCTGCTGCTGGAACCACAGCCTTAGGTCTGCTCTGTTTGTGTCTGTGACAAGTGGGATTTGTGCTGGAGAGGTTCTGTCAGGAACAAAAGGTGGAGTAAATCCTCTCTGGGATGTGCAGTGAAGGACTAAACAGAATGGAAGGAGAGTATTTATAAACAACATCCCTATTTCTCCCAGAACTGGGGTGGAGGAGTGATGGAGGTGGTTTGGTCTGGTCTGGGTCTGTTATCCTTTGTGCAATTGTTAATTGTATGATTTACTGTCCAGGATCTTTCTAACAAAAGCTGACAGAAATTTAGGTTAAGCATTAGAACTTGGGTCCATTCATTTCAAACACTTGCCAAGGCTGGATGACTTGTGATGAGGGATGATGACTGCTCCCAGGAAAGGTTACTTATTTATACACTGTCAGATTTCCCTCTGTGACTGTCAGCCCCGAATGGCTGCAAGTCTGTGCTCTTCTCACTGGGGAATTAGAAATAATTTCAGTGTAATTAGAAATTTTAGAAAAATCCAGCTAAAAATCTCACCTCTGTTCCCCCTAAGTTATCCCAGTTTTTCCCAGTTAGGAGCTGCACAGCAGTCAGGCAGGGAAAATTACATCAGGGAGCAGCGGTAAATTCAAAAGCAGATCGAGAAGTATACCAGCAAAGGGCAGAAAAGGGGAAAGGTTTCAGAAAACATTTTTGTGGTCTAATTAATGATACTTTCTGATTCCCCAGTGAGAAGAACACAAACTCACAGACATTCAGGCCTGACAGTCCCCTGCAGCAAGAGCTCAGCACACATCCACAGAGGCAAGTCCAGCATCTGAAAGAAAAAGAAGAACAGAAGAAAAAGGTGATTTCTTTTGCTTCAAAGTTATGTCAAGTTCTTAAAGCCCAACCAACATTTGCTCTTGATTTTGGTTGGATGAATCATGAGCAGTGGGCACCAGTTATGCTATTCATTTAGCTGAAAACCTGGGGTCATTTAGAGAGGCCACAAGAACTGTTTGTGTAGGAAAATGTGAGGGGATGTCAAGGAGAGTGAGGTAGCATTTTTGAGAGGATTGCTGAGGTAATCGAAGGGAGCCCAGCAGAGAATTTCTCTGGGAAATCCGAGGCCCCTAGGGAAAACAGCCAGGGCTCTTCAGGGGTAGCAGGGAGGGCTCAGCACACGGGACTCTGTGTCCTCCTTGCCTGGTAGCAGCTGGCGAGGAAGGGAGGAGAGGCTCCCTGAGGGATGAGGCCAGAGAGAGTGAGCAGAGGAGTGGCCTCGGGCTGGAGAGGGGCAGGAGAAAGGCAAAGGGACCTCCCTGGGGTCACCAGGGGAACAGAACAGACATTTGGATGACCAACGGAGGTGAGGAGTGGATCTGAGTTCATCTACAGGGAAATAAGTAGGGGATATTTTGGAGGGAAAAGCTGAGTTGATGAGTTCACTCACCTTGCCACAAGTTGTGTTTGCACAAAGTGGGCCCAGAAGTGAAGGTCAATCCAAAGGCAATCCTGCTTGACCTCTGAATTGTTTTTAAGTTTTAATCTTTCATTTGGCAGCTTGCAAAAATACAAAAAAGTGAATACAAGAGGATAAATGAGGTTCCTGGGAGTCCATTACTTTGCTGTCATAGAATTCATAACAGTTTTGAGCTTTTGACGACAACAATACAATTCTTTATTTGGATTAATCACTGTGTGGGATTTGGGGTTTATCTGGATTTTAAAGCCCTCACGGGGGCTCTGACTACTCAGGAGCTGGTAGGAAAAGCAGAGTCAGAGCTCCTGGCAGGCACTGGGTGTTCTCCCCCAGAGTGGACTGTGGAGGAATTGTTTGGGACTTAGATTGTCTGTCTCGGTGATGCCAGCTACTGTGACTGGTATATATTTGACTCCCAAAACTTCCCAGCCCAGGGGCTTGAGCTGGCAGGGCAGCACAAAGATTGTTCTCTGTGCAGTGCCAAGATTTGGGGTTCACTGTCAGCTTTGCTAATTCCCATGAATTATCCCATAGCCGTGAATTCCCTGTTCAGTTCCCACTGCCATAACCTCACAGTGCCTCATGGAGTGTGGATATTCCCAGGCAGAGCTGCCGTTTGATCGCCAGCTGTGCCAGGAACCGGCAGAGCTTCCAAGGAAGCTCTGCATCACTGGGACGGGGACAAGGTGTATATTCCAAAAAATTTGTTATTTAAACCCCTCATCCCCTAGCCCCAGCGATGTCCCTGTGGGGGCACTTGACAGAGTTGCCTGGAATTCAGCTGATTTAACCCCCTCGAGCTTGGGCTCCAGGTAATGTTTTCAAGCAGGAGAAGGTGGGGGCCAGAGGCACTCCCGCCCGTGCCAAGGCAGCCCCTGTGCCCACAGGAGGACATCTTTCCCTGCAGAATCTCAGTTCCTTTCAGAGCCTCAGCAGTGGCCTCTGTAAGTTCTTATCCCTCAGGAGTGTGCACATCCCTGCTTTCAGCATACCTCCAGTGGGACCTGCCTGTGAAAGCTTTCCATCCCTTCTGCATTTCCAGCTGGCTCCCTGAAAAACTCCCACCTTCATCCAAACAAAACTTCATCCCAGCCAAACGTTTGATTTTTAAGGCATCTCTGCAGGGTATTGCTTGGGATCTAACATCTGTGAGGGAAGATTGCCTTGGCTTGAATGTTGCTGCTGGATGATGGCCTCAGGCTGGAAGGGAAAGGATTTGGAGTGGCCAGGACATACCTGGCAGCTGTGTGGGAGCTCTGGGAGGTTGCAACTGGGAATTGCTCTCTGAGACCCTCTGCAAGTAGCCCATACTGCCATTACCATGAAATGCCAGCTGTTCCTTGGGGTGCTTTTGGGCTGTCAGTGGCCTCTGTCCAGGCTGAAGCATCTCCGGGTGCCTGTTCAGAGCAACCCCTGGCCCAGGAGCCACAGCCAGCCCTTGAGCCATGTCCATGCCAGCGCTGGCCAGGCACCCCAGCAACCATCCATGGGACATGTGCTTGGCACAGGCAGGGCACTGCAGGCACAGCCCCTGGCCTGCAGAGCCCAAGGAAAAGAGGAGCTGGTTGCCTTTTGAGGGCTCCTGGCCTCCTCCTGCCCCATGTTCCCTGCCAGCTGGGACACACAGAAACACCAAGGAACGTTGCTGGCAGTGGCAGATGGTGAGTGGCAGACACCAGGGCCTCAGTGCAGCTCTGGGCCAGAAAAGCAGCCCCAGCTTCAGCAGCTGGCATCATTTGGCAACGCTTGCCTGCAGGAATTGCCCCCTACCACTCTCTGGAAGAACTTTGGTCATGCATCAAGGGAAGCCTCAGGACTCATCCTGCTCATTTCTCCCTGCAAAGGGACAACGCAAGGGCAAATTTACAGCTGCTTGGTAAATCCTGGGAAGTGCAGGAAAATCAGAGTTATGGGAAGAGTTTGGGGCTGTCATGTCAGGTGTCAGCCATTGCTGGGGCTGGTGTGTAAAGCAGCTTTAGCAGAAGAGAAGGAGCTGCAGTTCCCTTGCTGGTGCTAAGGATTTCCATGCTTGGGAGATCCATCCCCATGACCCAGAGACTGGCTCAGTTGGTTGGAACAGAATCCTGGTAATGCCAAGCTTGTGAGTTCAATTCGCAAACGGGCCATGTACTTGAAAGTCAGATTTCAGATCCCTCTCAACCCCAATATATCCTGTGATTTGGAAATAAACCATTACAGAGCTTTTTTTTGAGTTGCAAAGCAAGGGGGAGGAGGAGCATCTTACCTGGCAGGTGTTGGAGAAGCAGCCTGAGTGGGATGGGGGCACCAGGAGCGGCGGGACTTTGGGCTCCCAGCATTCGCACGGCGGTCCTTGTGCCCCAGCCGGTTCCAGCCGCGATCCAGCATCTGCAGGAGGAGATTCCGCTGCCATTCTGCCGCGCACGGTTACTGGCAGAGCCCCGGCTCCCTGCGGCCACAGCAGGATCGTGCCCGGAGTCCCACGCCCGCTGCAGCCGAAGCAGGAGCAGCAGCGCCGGGCTCGGCCCCGATCCCGTCCCAGTCCTGCGATCCGCACCCTGGCGGCCTGGGGAGAGGTGGCACCGCTCGGAACTGTCAGCGGACACCGAGAAGAGCCAGAGCCGACCGCTGGTCCCACCTGAGAATCTCAGGCTCCACGCAGCACTGAGAGCAGCCCCTGGGTTGGGTTTGGCGCAGCGCCCCGAGCGATGATCCCACTACACCCCAAGAGGAGCGTCCGCGTATGGAGCTGGGGCGGAGCGGCTTGGCCGCAATTGAAGGGCGTGGGCGGGGCGGGACCTGCACAAGTGTGCGGGGCCGGGCTGAGGGGATTTAAACCGCGGGGAGAGCCCCGCGACGTCATTTGCTCGTGGGCGCCGGGGGGTGACGGTGTCATGCGGCCGGGCTCCATAGCTCTTTTTCTTTGTATTTCTTCTATACTTCTCTTTCTTTATATATCTCCTTTCTTCCATCCCTCCCCTCTCTTCCCCCCCCCCCCCCCCACCCCCCCCGGCCCGGTTCCCCCCCCATGCCCCCACACACCCTACCCTACTCCTCTCTCATCTTTCTCCTTCCACCCTTCCTTACCCCAAACTCTGGCTCCCCCTCCCCCCCACAATCTCCCTCCCCGCCAATTCTTCCCTGTCTTCCTTCAATCCTCCCTCTACTTCCTCCACCCTTCCTTCTCCCCCCTACCTTCCCTTGCTCCCTCTCTTTCCCCCTCTCCCTTCCTTTAGTCTTCCTCCTCCTCCTTCCTCTGCCCTCCCTTCCTCCCACCTCACCTTCCCCTTCCCTGCTGCCCTGCACACCCCAACACCCCCACCTGTCCTCTGTCCTTGGCTCACCCATCTCGACCACCCCGTATGCTCCCCTGTTCCCACCCTCCATCACCCCCTTTCTCTCTTTCCCCCACAGCTGCGGGGCTCGGGGCACCGGATAATAAAGCCCAGAGGGCCGGACCCGGCGCCCCCCACCCTCCCTGCAGTCCTCACACGGGGACTGGCCCATTCTGCGGGTGTCCCAGTGCCGGTCAAACACACTTTCCGACACCGCTGGGGCTCCGGCTTTCCCTACATCACACTGGGAGTCTCTGGGGGGGGGTGAGGCTGGGCCCCCTCATTAGGAGGGGGTCCTCGGGGGGGGATGGTGGGGAGGCCCCCCTCTGGAGGAGGGGTCGGAGGTGGGAGGGTGTCGGAGTTGGTGGGAGAAATGCAGCATTCAATGCGAATGATCAGCAAGTCACAATTTATTGCATGCTTTTGGTTACATTTATATCATCAATAATTAAGCTCATACAAGTGCGAAAGCAAGCTCATCATTGGCTACCACAGCAAAGGTCAGTCCCACCCAGTTCCTCATTCTTGTGATCCTTTAGCTGTGGAGGTTCTGCACGCTATCTTAACTGCAGTATCCTGTTATTACAAAAGTGGTTACATATCTATTGCTCAAGGAAAAGCTGTCCTTCAAAATATCTACTGTCAGTATTTTCCCAAAGCCCTGTCAGCTAGTAATTGCATGGGAATACGGCCTTTCTCTCTAAGCCATTCTTCCACAGGAGGGATTCAGGGGTCGCATCCCCCAGGCCCCTCCCCCTCCAGACAGGGTTGGCCCCCTGAACCCCTCACCAGGACTCCCCCCTCTGGATGGGGCCCCAGGAGAGAGGCGGGTGGGGTGCAGGTGCAGGACAGGGTGGGGCTGATCGTTTGTCTGGAGGGTTTTTTTTTTTGGTGTCTGCACTTCAGAGTGATGTGACCCCCTCTGCCGGAGGGGGGCCCACCTCCCCCCTCAGTGGCGCCTCCTAATGAGGGGGCCCACACCGACCCCCAAGCCCGCCCCCCCAGTGTGATATGGGGACAGCCGAATACCCTGCACTGTAGGGCAGTGTTGGGGGGGGGGGGGGAACCTGTAGAGCGGCTCCAGCTCCTTGTGGGGATTCCTGTGAGGGGCGCTGGCTCCGGCCCTCTGGCCTTTATTATCTGGCACCCCAAACCCCGTGGCTGCAGGGGGACAGACAGAGGGGAGAAGGGACAGAGAGGAGGGACAGGAGGGATGAAAAGGGGGAGGGAGCGGGGTCGGGAGCCGGGTCGGGGTGCGGAGGGATGCGGGAGGGGGAGGGAAAGGCCGGGGCGGGGGAGAGGGACGGCGGACAGAGGAGGGGGAAGGAATAGAAGGGGGTAGCGGGGTAGGGAAAGGAGAGGAAGGATGGGGGGGGGGGGTTGGTTTGGGGGAGAAAAAACAGGAACATGGGGAGGAGGATGAAAGGATAGAGGGGAGAACAGGAGGGGAGGCAGAAAGGGGAGGGGAAAGGGTTGGCTTTGGGGAGGAGAGGGGAAGGGGGAAATGGTGAGAAACACCTGAGCCAGGTACGGGACCACCCCTGAATCACTGCCCCAGTACTGCCCGGAAGCACCCCCAGGACCGCCTCTGAGTCACCGCCTCCAGTACCGCCAGGGACCGCCCCTGGTCCCTCTGGGCTCCGCCTCACAGAGCCCCGGCTCCACCCCGAGCCCTCCCCGGGGTGGGGGGGGACCATGGCTCGCGGCCCGGCCCCTCTCTCCTGGGCCGAACGGGGGCTGCTCCTGGCGCCGTGTCAGGCCATTCAGCTCCGGACCCTGCCCGTGTCCGCTGGGGTTGCCGGGGCTGGAGGAGCGGCGCGGCATCGGGCCTGGGTTGGGGACCGGGGTCGCTGGGGGCAGGAGGAGCCGCTCCGAGACGAGCGGTGGGGCCGAGCCTGGCGCCGCCGCTCCTGCTCTGTCTGCAGCCCTGCCGGGGCTCGGGCCCGGGACACCTCAAGCCCCGCCGGTCCCCGCAGCGGTGGGGGAAATTTTTATCCAGCGTAGGCAGAGAATTCTCATAGAGAAGCCTCAAAAATAAAGGATACTGGGGGGAGGGGCGGGGAACGTTTTCTGCTTTAAATTAAAAAATGCATTGGGAAAAAAAAAAATCTGTGGAGCAGCTCTTTTGCAAGCCTGAGCTGGTTTCTGTGTGATCTGCTCTGATTCCCGTTCTCCAGTGGGATTTTCAGCCTGTTGGACTACAGTGAAATGCCAGGTGCTGAACACCACAGAAGATAATGGGAAAACCCGGCAGGTCAGGCAGGGTCCCCGTGGACCTGGCACTGCCCAGTATTCCTGACCAGGGCTTGGAGGTTCCAGCACAGCCCCCCAGCACATCCTGCTGCTTCCTCAAGTCCCCTTCAAATGACATCAATTTTTGGTCAGGGATACCCAAACCCAGTAGAGTTGCTTTTAAGTGATCTTGGGGGTTCTCCCCTCTCCCCTCCTCACCCAATTCCCGCTGCCAAAACCCAGCCTGAGGCTCAGCTCCCATCTCCTCAATGTCTGCAAGGAATTGTGCTTGGATTTCTCAATCCAGCAGGGCAGCAATGCTGTTCTTTTCATTGGAGACCTTGATTGTAGAGGCATCCCTGCTGCTGCCTGGATCGAGAGGCAAGCCGTGCCGTGTCTGTAAATAGATGGGAGGGGTGAAGGTGAGTTCAGGGAGCAAAGGGACGCGCTGGCTGAGGAGGACGACAGCAGCCGTGGCTGCGTGGCTGCTGAGTGTGGGAAGGGTGGCAGTGCTGCCTCCTTGTGGATAGAGCACGGTACTGCGGGCACGCCCCTCTCAAGATGGCAGATGGACCGTGTGCCCGGATCCTGCCATGCAGGACTGCCGCCACGCTCAAGATGGCGGTCACGTCAGGACACCATCCGAGAGAGGCATTGCTGCTGCTGCCTGTTGGCGCTGGCCCGGCTCCTGCCTGCCCACGGCACTGCTGAGCCCACAGCCTGTGTCCATGTGCCTGGAAATGCCGCGAAAAATGGCAACGCGGGAATTGGTGTTGGTGCCAGGCGCAGGCAGCACACTAGTGTGTGGTCCTTGCTTTGCCACCCTTTTTTTGGGCCATATTTAGAAGGTCAGGCAATTGGCGACCGAGCCGCCGTCTTGGGAGTAGTGCGACACAAGTTCCGCTCTTGTTCGCTACAATCTTTGGTACTGGCAGAGGTCACTTCTGGTTCAGCCACCATTTTTGTTATGGTATCCTTAAGGCCCCTCACAATGGCATCTATCTAAGTCGCCTGCCTGAATCTGGTTCCAACACTGATTTGGCTCTCTCAGCGCGATTTTTCGCTGCCTTTCCTGGTGTGACAATGCGTGTGGTGGGGTGAGCGGCGCTGGAAATGGCTGTGGCCGCCAATTGAGTGGTGGCAGGCAGCGGCAGCGACCTTTGCTCAGCCGGGGTCCTACTGTTGTTGCCATCTTGAGTGTGGTGGCAGTCCCACATGGCAGGGTCTTGGCATGTGGTCACTTCCTCCATCTCGAGAGGGGCATGCACACAGTATCACTCTTTGTCCACAAGGCAGAAGCACTGCTGCCAAGCTCAGCCTGGGGCTGCGCTGCTTTGGGGACGGACAGACAGACAAGGGGGGCAAAAAGCAATGCGTCCCAGTCTTTCAAAAAATCCTTCTAAATGAATGCAGCATAAAAACCCTACCAAAACTAAAAACCTCTGCTTCTAACAAATAAATACAACCCCTCCCTTTAAATATATTTTTTTAATAATTTGTACTAATAGTCATAATCTATACATATTTTATATATTAAATTTTAATTTATATTATATTATAACATATAGACATATTAAATTTATTATTTATCACATACCTAATATTTATATTACTAATATTTATTTATATTTTGTCTATTTATATCTTTATATATTTGTATGTTTATAATTTTAATATTATTTATTAAAAAGCCCTGCCTTTAACCAAACAGAAACAAACCCCCCCTTTATTTTAAACTATATTTAATTATATTTTTCTATTTATATTTTTCATATTTATATCTGTAATTTAGACAACTATATTATGTATATGATATATTATAACATAAGAATATATACCATATTATTTATATTAGATCCTACATATATACTTATATGTATTCATATTTTATATTTATATATTCATATTTACATGTATTTACATATGCATATATATTTAGTATTTTGTATATCTGTATATATTTATTGCATATTTGTATATTTATATTTTTATTTATATTATTTCTAAAGTACCCTGCCTCTAACCAAATAAAAAACAATAAAACATTAATTTTAAACTATATTTAGGTCTTTTTTATAGTTCTATTTTTCATGTATTTTACACCCACCCGTCCCTGTGAATGTTCTGGCACCCATGAGTCCCTCTAGGGGAGGGCACCCAGAATGACCCCCCATTCCCCACTCAACTCCTCCTCCACCGCAGTGTGGCTCCTTCTTCCAGGGACCTTGGGGTGCCCCAAATGACATTGGAGCCTCTGAATCTCCACCCCCTCCCCCTCAGCCTTTTTTCCTCACCCCCAAAAAAGGCACAGAATGAGTCCAGCTGCCCTGGACAGCAGCACAGCACTTTATTGGAACCTTTTCTATGTGTACATCCCCCCAAAAAAGGGACTCTGCTGGCACAAGAAAGGGGGGGAAGCCCCCAGAAGGGTTGAAGTTCCTCTCCAGCCCCGCAGACACCGAGGACAATAGACAGAAAGAGGGAGTATCAGCAGAGAGGACAGAGGAAGAGAATGAAGATCAAGGTGCAGGATGAAATGGAAAAAAATTTACACCACGATCCTGTGGGAAAAAATGGCATGGGAGCACCACAGAGCCACAGGGAATAGAACAGGAACACAAGTGAAGCACGGAGAAGGACAGACAAAAAGACAGTCCCAAACAAGCAGCAAGGACTGAGGAATACAGAGACAAAGAGGAAACATGGACCCAGAGAGGAAATGACCACAGCAGATGCTGTGGCAAAGACAGGCAAAGAGCAGCATAGGGGTGGACACAGAAAGGCATGGCCAGCAGGTCAGAGGCTCACCAAGAAAGGGTACAGTCAGGGAGGAGCACTGGGTGGCAGGTACACACAGGTACAAGCAAAGGGACAGTGAAAGGGACAAAGAAATACAGTCATGGTGCAGGACAAAGGGAAAAGGAGGAAGAAAGAAGGGAAGATAAAGAGGCAGGCAGGGAGACAAAAAGCAGGACAGAACAGGGAGAGGGATTGAGAAACTTTTATTAAATAATTATTGAGGGTTTATTCCTTAAAAAAAAAAAAAAAAAAGAACAAGAGAGAGTGAAGCAGTGAAAGGGAATGGGATGGGGAGCACACAGGACAAGAAAGGAACCCAAAATACACACTGGACAGAGAAGAGTGGGAATTTGGATATAAGGCTGAAAGAAAAACAGGAACAAACCCCAGGACTAACTATTACAGAGTGTGGCTGGTGAACATGTCAAAAAGCCAGCAGCTCAAACAGAACAGGTCATAGTCATGGCTCAGCCTGGGACTCATTAAATTAACATCTGTCTCTTGGCAGGGCCATAAAGCCCCTGATAAAACATGAGGTGAAAGCTCAGTGGTTGATGTGCTCAGCCTTAATCCTAGCCCATGCTGCCAGTAAGCACCCTGCTCACCGAACTTCTTCTCAGCTTCCTGTTTCCTGGCACTGGGAGAAGTGAGAAGTGTTTAGCACAGAGCAATGAATAGAACACTCTCATTTTCAGAAGACACAGCTGAACGAGAATAGACAGCAACACTGCTTCGAGCCAATTTGGGCACACATTTCCATTTTTGCAATCTGAACTTCCTTTTGTGTCACGCCTGATATTCCGAGTTCCTTAGTATCCTGTCCCAGTCCTTCCCTCTCCTCTCAGCTGCCTCACAAATTACACTGGAGTAATGTAAGCTCCTGTGGCAGGTATATCAATAACAATTTTTTTTTTACCTGAACAGAAAAGGATGCAAGACCCATCACTGCAGGCTAAACTGGAGCACTTCTTCAAAACAGGGCAATGAAGGTGAAGTGTAGAAGTTTTGAAGCTTTTCTAAGAGAAACAGTGCCTACCAGTGGGACAGAATGGGAAAATTAATCCCACGTTTTTGGAGAAAACTTTAAAACTCACAGTAGTAATGTTAAATAGTGTTGGGTAACAAAAAAAACCCCAAAAACCAAAAAAAACAAAAACAACAAAACAAAAAACCTCAAAACAATTACAACAACAACAGCAAAAAAACAAACCTCAAACCACACCCAAAACAAAACCCAAAACACTTCTTCAGAGTATTCCTGCTTTATACCACAATTGCTTGCTTGTATTGAAAAACACTAGGTGGAACATTCTTACTGTATGAGAAACACTGACTGTTAGTCAAATGCACAGAAAACCAAAAAACCACAACCAAAACAGCAGCATTAACACAAAAAACCCCTGTTAAATTAATTGTTTAAATATATACCAAGCCTTGCTTAAAGGAGTGTCACCATCAGCCTGGTTTGGTGTCTTCCCTTTAAAGTTGTGAAACAACTGACCTTCAACACCTCATGGAAAAGCATTTATCTAATGCTACAAAAAAAGCCTTTTCATACAGCATATTTCAGCCCTGAACTTGCAAAATCCCCCACCAAAATAACAACTCACCACATCCAGCTATGGAGTCATTCCTGTCTTTGATCACAAGTCAAGCTGTCCTTGTTTGAAAGACAGGTGTTTGCTAAGGAAAGAAGAAGCCTCCCTTTGAACTGAAAAATGTGATCCTTCCTTCCTACAGATTATTATGATTTTGAAATTGAGGGAGCTCTCAGGCAAAGATATGGGGTAGGAATAACAGTTCTTTACTAGTATATCTAACAAGACAAACAAGAACAACAACAACTATGACATTACCCACAAACAGAACAGTAACTCAGTCCCAGTCCTTTCTGGCTGCAGGCACCTTTTCCCTGAGCTGCAGTTCCTGGTGCTGGGGTCGGGCAGGTCCTGCAGAGCTGCAGGAGGGCTGGGGGTGATGGCAGCGCTGTCCCAGATGGGGAGAGAGAGATGGAGAGAGAGCCCTCCACTCACTGGGTGTCGGTCCTGATGCTCAGCAGAGTGCTGGATGATAGCAGGTTAAAGCGAGAAGGCAGCAGTGCAGGGTCTGACAGCAGTGAGGATGGCTCCTGGCGCTGGGATGGCAGCTATAGGATGAAGGTGGCGATCATCCTTCTCGTCCAAACTCCACAGGGGAAATGGGGTGAGCCAGAGCCTTCCGCTTCCTCTTCTCGATGTTTGAATCTCACGGGGTTTCCCTCTCCTCTCTCCCCTCCCCCTTGCCACCAGGGCCTAGTCAACAGGTATCTTAGCATGACAATGGGGAAAATTCCACAGAGGGAAAAGGGAAAGAACCAACCCCCAACACAAGCTAAAGCTATGGAGGCAAGAAAAGTGACTTCATGCTGTTCCTTTGGAAATTACAGAATCACAGGCAGGTTTTTTATTAGCTTAGGAAAATACACACCCAGTTTAGCAGATACTGAATCACAGGGAAGTCAGGAGATAAATGCTTTGCTTCCAGAGACAAAAATTTAAATAAATATTTACATGAAACCAGGAGACTACATATCGCCTGATCAGAAGTCCTTATAAAGAAAAAAAAGCCCTGGAGTGTCCTCTCAAGAGACATCAGAAGAACTCCTTGGCTGGGACATAGCCTTGGTCAGAACTGCTGCCCCACAGCACAGTCCACCCATGGCCTACAGCTCTTTCACATCTTTGCAATGTCCCCACAGACCCCAGAGGATTCCAGGGCCAAGTTTCACCTTGGCCATTCTCCTGAAGTTCAACATGCATTTCCTGTCAGATCTGCCTGTGCAGAGCAGCCACATGCCACTCAGTAATGCTCAGTCTTGTCTCCAGAGCTCTGAATATTGGATCTACCTGCAAAATAACCAGTGAAAGGTACTTGGTTACACACAGAATTTGACAACACAAAGAGCATGTGTGGACGTCAGAGAAGGCTTTAATCTGATCTCACATCACCAGTTTTTTTAATGTGATTCTTTCCCTGCTACTGTCATACTTTGACACCTCACCCCACTCTAATATTCATTGTCCACACAGTAACTTTTTCCAGCCTTGCTCAGTGTCAGAGCCGCACACTCAACTTTTGCTGGACAACCTCCAGCTTCCACAGTCAACTTCCTTACACTATTTGCTCCCAGCTCTTCCTATCTGCAGTCACAAGATTTTAGTAGAGCAAAACATGAACTTGATTTATAATGTAATATTCCAATACAAAGTTACAGCAAAAGCATTAAGTCCATTTGCACAAAAGGCAGAAGAAACACGACTCTGGAGAAGTGAATCAGAAGTAACTAGAAACAACATATCAGATGACTGAGACATAAATACGAACCTAATACTGTGTTTGACATACAGAAAATGCTAATTACCATGAAAATTGAAGAAAAGTTACTGAAAATCTTGCATAACGCAAGATACCAATGACGTGAAGCAGTCCAGTACATGTTGCAATAAACTGAATTGCTCTGGGTTAAATAAGCTGTTCTGCAGAAACTATTGAAGCATATTAAGGTTTCACAGAGGTGATTTAAACAAAGAAACATATAAGGTTAAATCTCATCCTTTGCAACAGCTCTCATAAGACAGCTCCATTTTCAAGAGTAACCGGTTCCTCATGAATAACAGCTTGCTTTTCCAGGGTTCCTGGAATATAGATGAGATGCCACAGTTTAGTTCATACACTTCTCACTCTGAAATCACAAACCGAAACACAGCATTGCTTCAGAACCCTGAGAGACGGACATGGATTCTAGGGCTACAGGATACTGTGAAAAATTGCACAGACACCAAGAACAGTGCAGTGCTGGCTGGGAGAAACAGCATTACTCTCCAAGAAAGTGACATTGTGCAGTCAGGTTACTGTTTCAGTGAATTTGACTGCCATGGAAAAAAGCAAAGTATCATATCTGTGAAATGAAGAAAAACCCAAAACCATTATCCAGGGTACGAGGGTGAATATCCACAGCAATACAACACAATAAATGGGAACTTCAGAAAAAGACAGAGACATTAAAACTAGTTCAGATGAACAATCACTATTAAAACAATGCTTGCATGGAAGAACTGTGGCATGGAGCCTAAATTCAGGATATAGTTATGGAAGAATACTTTAAGACCACTTTTAAGTGCTACAAACCAACTAAACCCAAGCACACTTTCATTTTCTAGAAAGATTTGAGGACATCTGAGTGAGAGTCTCAAGCACATATTCGCTCATCAGATTTGCCTTTGCCCACCTTAGCAAGGACAGAGCAGAGGTGGACAGTACAGGTCAGACCTACCCCAAGAGCTGGCTGAGCCCCTCTGGCCACATTTGCTGCTGATAATGCTGACTCCTCACAGGCTCCAGTCAGGCCAGTTTGGTGCTTGGTTTGTTGTAGGAGCTGGTGGCTGGGACAAACTCAGGCAAGCTCT
Organism: Cinclus cinclus; assembly: GCF_963662255.1. NCBI lineage: Eukaryota > Metazoa > Chordata > Aves > Passeriformes > Cinclidae > Cinclus > Cinclus cinclus. Next base: position 44,225,981 of record NC_085050.1, on the reverse strand, counting down.
CCATATTCAGGTCTTGAAGTTTGCAGTTTATTACATCGGGCATGGGTGAAAAGGGCCTTGCTGCCAGACGCAGCTCAAAGCAGGCCCAGAGGAGCAGAATTACAAAAGGGATGAAAGCAAGGGTGAGGGGTGCAAGGACAAGGACAAGGGAGTAAGTGGGGGTAAGAGGGTAAGGGTGCAAGGGGGCAAGAGCATAAGGGCAAGAGAGCAAGGTCTTCTTTTACAAGGTCTTTAAATCTCCTTCTATGTTGAATATTCTACTTTTTCACTAACCTATCTAGTACAAGATACAAATTTCTAACATTAACACACAACCTATAGGAATCACTGCCGTTGCCATGTTTTACCATTTTCTTATCTCTAAACCTTATCTTGGGCCCTTCCTGTCCTGCCAGGAAGGGGTCTCTGCTGGCTCTTTGGTATGTTTGCAGCAACTGGCGTTATCTTAACAAAGGGAGAAGACCGTCATGCATCCATGTTGCTGCTTTCCAGACACTCAGTCGAACACCGCTTTCATTTCAATCTCACCTACAGTTTCTATATTCCCAGCTTCTTTTGCTAAACAATCATATCTATAAGGCATTCCTATTTCTTCCTCCCCAACAGTTTGTGTACTCTTCTGATGAATGAGAAGGAACCCTCCTGTGCCCTGGACCTGGTGATATTTTCTTGGCTGGAATGCAATTTCTCATACAAAAGGCAGACCTGTTTTTTTTTTTTTTTCCCCTAGGATTTGTCTTACACAGGTTCCTCACAGCTGAGCACTATGATGCCAACAGCAGCAATACAGAAAACTACTCTGGGACAGAGCTGCTGAAAAAGCTACCCCTAGACTTGCCAGAGATATAGTAGGAGCACCCTCTGTGTGATGCATGCGGAGTCAAGTGGGGCTGGCAGGCTGACCCATAAACATTCTGCATTTATCTTTCAACAGAGTCAACACTGAAACAGAACAAATCTCTCTTGTAGTTGAGATGCGTTGAGGTACACCTGTAGATGCTGCCAAGTGTCCTTGAGCTGCCAGAGCAGAATAATGTTTCTACCATGCTGTAAGAAATAACATTTTTGTGAAGAAAATAAAAGGAAGCACCTCTTCCCATCCCTTTACTAAACAAAAATTCAGGCATTAGAATTTTTTAGAGCATCCATTCTTGCTTTGCACAGTGTAAATTATGAGCACTCATCTTTTAGCCTGAATGGGAACAGCTCCTCTGGCTGACTGACCTCAGCAAGACCATCAGAATCACTAAATAGCGGAAGGGACCTTAAAGCTCATCCAGTGCCAACCCCTATCATGGGCAGGGACACGTTCCACTGTTCCAGATTGATCCAAACCCCCTGCCTGTCCTTGCACACTCCCAGGGATTCAGGGGCAGCCACAGCTTCTCTGGACACCCTGTGCCAGGGTCTGCCCACCTTCCCAGGGAACAATTCCTTCCTGATATTTAATCTAAACCCGCTTTTCTTCATCCTAAGGCCATTCCCCTTGTCTATCATGACATGTCCTTGGGAGAAATGCCTCTCCTTTAAGCCATAAGTAGAACGTACAGACCAATCCAAATAAGTGTTCCGTGGCTCTTGAGGAGACACGAGCACTCCGGGTCCTTTACTTGGCCTGTCTTCAAGTGCCTTCCCCAGGAACCCCTGACTGCCCCGGGACTGTGCCCAGCCAGGACTGGTGCTCACCATCCGCTCTTACCGGGGAGCTCAGCCAGGCCACTGCCCAGTAACGATAGCAAGTACTCCAGCTCCGGGCACAGCATCATAGTGTCTCACCTGCCTGCTGAGGGAGCGGCAGCGGCCCCTACAGTGCCTTCAATTCACCCAGCGGGGAAGAGGCACTGATGCCAGACACTGGCCAGGGACCACTGCCCACCAAGGCCCGCCCCGGAGTCACCGCTGCAACACCTGTGGGACGTTTGGGCCTCATAAAGTCACGGAACCTAAGCAAAGTATGTGCTGCTTCCAGTATGCCCTTATATATGAAGCATTTTACCAAGTCACACCTGATTCAGGCCCAGAGGGGCCCTCCAGTCCAACCCCTGGACCTGCACAGACACCCTGACAATTCCACACTGGGCAGCCCTGGTAGTGCTGTCCAAACACTCCGAGAGTTCTGTGGGGTCGTGCCCGTTCCCTGGGGAGCCAGGGCAGTGCCTAGCATACTCTGGGGGAAGAACCTTTCCCTGGTATCTAACATAAACCCCTCCAGACACAGCTCCAGCCGTTCCCTGGGTCCTGTCCCTGTCTCCCAGAGGGAGCAGAGACCAGAGCTGCCTCTTGGGAGGAGATGCAGCCCCAGTGAACTCTGACCTCAGCTTCCTCCGGGCTGAACAGGCCAAGTGCCCTCAGCCTCTCCTGGTGTGGCCCCTCCAGAGCCTAGTCCTTCCCATCCAGATACGTTCAGGAATGTTTTTCAGCCCAGCTGTGCCCAGCAGCCCCCAGGAACAGTGTGCTGCTCTGAGAGAAGGGTTTGTGACCCACCTGGCACTTGTCCACCGTGTCCCTAGGTTATGGGACACCTATCTCTGTTTAAAATATGCTGAGGAGTAACATGAGGGTTTGGCAAGAAGCGAGGATTGCATTTTCAGGACTGCTCTTACATCTGTGCCACAGATTAATACTCATTGCAACTAGATGTTTTCAGTCCCAAGGCAGTCCTTGAGATGCGGGACCCCAGAGTGATTGGCACAGGTATCAGTTGTGCAATTCTCTTTTCTCCAAGAATTCCCACCAATCCAGGTCTAAAGGTGACACAAGGAATGCTCAGTGCCCACAAATCCAAATCCAGACCTGGCCATACCTAAACCAGGAGCTCCAAACACACAGTCCTAGAAAATTTGCGTTAGTTCAAATCTAACATTCAGGTCACACTGAATACTTCAAAATTCCCAGGAAACATCCTGTTGCATTCAGCTCCCAGTGGTTTTTACTTTGAACTCACATGGGTTTGTGGATCAAGGGATTTTCCTTAAAAAACCTGTGCAGTATGCACTGGAATCTGCGATCTTGTGAATCCAGGGAGTGTTAAAAGCTTAGTTCAACCTCTGCCACCAGAAATTTTTGCCAACTATCCCCTGAATCCTTGGGATAACAGAACCCTTCGGTACTGCATTTTTAGTGCTAGAAAGCCAAGAATTACTTTATTCCTAGCTCTGAGCTCTGGATATGGGCTTTGGGGGAACAAGACCCTACCAAGTTCCAGAGCCAGGGTGTTATAAATGTTCATCACACACACTGACTCAGAGCCAATTATACATCAACAAGTGGAATTTATTAAGAAAGCGGTAACAAGCAAAAGCAGAGCTGGGCGGCTGGGAGTTAGCATTCCACCAACCGCACGCACTTTCCTCTCTCAGTCCTTTGGGTTTTATACCCCTTGTTTCTGGTATACGTGTCCCTTTTGCAATTGTGTCTGCGCTTGCGCTGCCTGTTGCTAGGTGGTCGTACTTTGCCCTCCGGTGGTCGTTGGAACAAAGAAGACTCCTCTTCCTTGCAGCTGTATCTTGACCTATGAACCTCTGCCTAATCAGTAGATCCTTTTTACACATTGAACAATGGATACTTAAGTACGGTTAACTAGCTCAGCTAAAACTAATCGTATCAAGACATTCTTGTGGGCTACGGGTGCACGATTTCTGTCCTCTCAAATCCGGTTCTATTTTCTGTTATTTTATTGAACTCCTGGTAGTCCTTTTATTTTAATGAACAATTCTTATATTTTTATTACAAGGGGATGATATTTGGGAGCAATCCTTGCTGCATGGAGGAAATTCAGGCCCCACGGCACAGGCAGCAGCACAACATCAGCGTAGATGAGATATCCACAGGAACTGTGGGATTTTCTTCTCTTCTTGAAATGGCATTTATGGCTGAGCAGTTCAGAACTAGGCCTGATCCATGGTCAAGCACTGGCCAGATGCCAGGCATCCATGAAAGTTGCTCACTCACCCTCCTCTGCCCTAGCTGAGCAGAAGAGAGAACAAAATTTAATGAATGTTTCATGAGTTAAGGACCTGGAGAAAACTCTCCAAGGGCAAAACAGTCTTGGCTTAAAGATACAAAGTGAATTTATTACCAACAGAATCAAAGGGGGATAATGAGAAGTAAAAGAAGCCCTTAAAAACACCTTTTCTTCCCCCAGTCCCTGCCTTCTTCCCAGGAAGAAGGAAGATGGCATGGAGGTTTTGGTCATCACAGAGATTTCCTTCCACTGCTCAGGGAGAGGAGTCCTTCCCTGTGAGACCGTGGGGTCCCTCCCATGGGAGACAATTCTCTGTGAACTTTTCTGGCATGGGTCTACTCTCACAAGCAGCAGTCGTCCCAAAACTGCTGCAGTGTGAGTCACTCCCACAGGCACACAGTCCTCCCAAAACTGCAGCAGTGTGTGTCTCTCTTTCCATGGTGCAGTCCTCCATGGACAGGCTGCTACAGCCTGTAAGCAGGGCCCGTCTCTCCACTGGATCTCCCACTGGATAACAGTTTTCCAGGCATCCACCTGCTCTGGTATGGGCACCTTTCCCATGGGCTGTGCATGGATCCCTGTGGAGAGCAGAATGGCTGCGTTGCAAAGGCCACGATACAATCAGGCTAGTCAAAGTGTAGCCGTGGCCTACATGACTGCCTGCAGGGACACAGTATCCTTGAGCACAGATATTATACAAAAACAAGGTTGTTGAAAGCAGAAGGAGTACAGAAAAAGTATCTAAAATAGAGAAACTAGCAACTGCAAGGCTTACTGCGAAGGTCATATGCGTCATGAACTAGATAACCAATGAAGAGCTAAAAGTTTGCAATATGTATGAGCTAATTATTGCATGTATAAAAGTAATTATCTAGTGCATAATAAACGAGGATTGTTGATCATGATAGCTTGAGACTCGTCTCCCGTGTTTCTTCCGACAAATGGTGACCCCCACGTGATAGACGTGATACGCCACAGATTTCGGAGAACACATTGGGTCTGGGTCCTGCAGCTAGAGGGACGACTACAGAGCTAAAAAAGAAAGTGCTCCGTGTCCTGAGCGACCACAGCGATGGGCTTGGCTGGTACGTGCTGCCGAAGCCTGGAGGGGCTGCAACAGCGTGCTGACGTGAGTATGGACAGGCAAGCGACATATGATTTATTTACAGCCTCCTTAAGAAAGAGGCAAATTAAAGGAATAGATTTAGCAAAGGAACTCCCCTCCCTTTTGCAGTATGCTTATTCGTATGGGTATTTTATAAACCCTCATACTGTGCACGAATTGTCAGAATGGAGACAGTTTGGAGATAAGTTGTGGGAATTAGTGCTAGAAGATGATAAACCAGCAAAAAAGATAAGCAAATTGTGGAAAGTAGTACACAATGAACTTTTGATGAGTCAGGCGGAAAAAAGAGCAGCACAGGAGGTAGTGACAGCCCAAGAGAGAAATAAAGTTTATGACCCGCAATGGAATGCTAGTGCTCCAAATCCTCCCACTTTCACCAGTGTTAATTTACCGGCTTCAGTGCCGCCAGCTCCGTCTGCACCTCCTGTTGAAGATTCAGCAGACCCAGGTCAGGCGCCGCAAGCCCCAATAAGCCCTGAGCCTGTCCCTGAGGCAAAATCTGACCTCGCGGAGGCCATGGCAAGGGAGAGGTGCGAGCTGTGGGCTGCGTTAGCTCGTCAGGGGGTGGAAAAGGGAGACTCTGACCTTGTCGAAGCTGCCACCGAGTCTCTTGCATTTCCAGTTGTTTTTACTCCCAGTCCTCAAGGAGGATTGCAGGCGGCTATTACAACACTGGATTAGAAGCTTTTAGCACAATTGCGTGCCACAGTGGGAAGTTATAGAGTCACTATATAGACACTATAGAGTCACCCGTTAGACAAATGCTGGACTATCTTTTTAACTCCTATATTATGTTAGCTTCGGATATAAGGGGTCTGGCACGATTGATTTATACACCTCATCAGTTAATGCTGTTCAATGCACATTGGCAGCAAGAGGCCATGGCATCGGCCAATGTACAGAGAGCCCCAGGAGATCCGTTGCATGGCCTGACAGTAGAAGAATTAATGGGGTTGGGGGCCTATTTGCGGGTTGGAGCACAGGCGCTAATGGGTCCAGATAAATGTCGGGAAGCTATGAATGTAGCAAGGAGGGCCATGAGCAAAATTAAAAGTCCAGGAGGAGTACCTATTTATATGGGCATAAAACAAGGAAGGGAAGAACCACTGGGAGCTTTTGTAGATAAGGTCATAGAGGCAATAGAAAAGGCCGGAGTACAAGAATATATGCAGGGAGCCCTATTGAAACAGTGTGTAATGCAAAATTGCAATACAGCTACTAGAAATCTTATAAGTTCTATGCCAGGAGATTGGCAAATTGCAGATTTACTAGAGAGGGCTGCCTCCCTCCCCTCAGGCTCGCAAGTCCTTTTAGTTAATGCCCTACAAAAGATAGAAGAGGGGTTGCAGGAACAGGCAAAAGTACTACAGGAGCAGGCAAAATCTTCACAGACTCAAGTCATGGCAGCTCTTGCACCCCTCCAAGCAGCAGTGGTCAACTCTCGCCCCCGCTCTAATGGTGACAGCAAGATAAAATGTTTTCACTGCGGCAGTAGTGGACATATCCGACGAGAGTGTTCTGCGACGAGAGTCTGGTGCGGGAAGTGCCAGTCCAACACGCACAACACCAATGCTTGTCGCCGAAAGTCGGGAAACTCGAGAAACAGTGCGAGCAGCGGCCGCACGGGGACACAAGTTGCAGCTGCGATACCATCAGGACCAGCCAACAACTGAAGCCAGCCACCAGCGGGAGCCTCGGCATGGACGTGGCAGCCTCAGTAGACATCACAATCCTAACTACAATGCCACACAAAATTCCCACAGGACTCATTGGGCCTATCTTAATAAACGGGCAACCTATGGGGGGACTACTTTTGGGTCGCTCATCTGCATCAATGTTGGGACTTTTTGTTTTGCCCGGTGTTATAGATTTGGACTATGAAGGGGAAATCATGATCATGGTCCATACCCCCTATCCCCCAATAAAAATCACAAAAGGGCAAAGGTTGGCTCAATTGGTACCGCTCCCACAATTAACCAGAGAAATAACTCCTTTACAATAAAAGCCCAGAGCACAAAGGAGTTTTTGGCTCCACCGGAGGACTGACATGGCTCACATTAGACCTGTCAACACGACCCAAGCGGCCTTGTCAGTTACATTTCCAAGGCCAAAGCATTAAGCTGACTGGACTATTGGATACAGGTGCAGATTCTTGTATTATTTCCCCAGGAGAATGGCCTTCCAACTGGCCGGTACAAGCTGCAACAACCACCATAACCGGCATCAGAGGAATGACCCTGGCCAACCGTACCCCCGTCCTCACCATAGAAATAGAAGGTAAACAAGCAATGGCATCTTTTTCAATAGCCACACTTCCTCCCACAGTACAATGTTTAATTGGGCGTGATGTACTGTCACAACTGGGACTTGTTCTTACTAATGAACACCCTTTAGGGTAGCTGCCATTGCTTGGACTTTCCCGCTCCCACTCACCTGGACCACTAATGAACCTGTGATGGTAAAGCAATGGCCTTTAAAAAGGGAAAGTCTAAAACATGCACATCAGCTGGTACAAGAACAATTTCAACAGGGATATTTAAAATTGTCTACCAGCCCATGGAACACACCTAATTTTGTAATAAAAAAAAATCTGGAAAATATCGATTGCTCCACGACCTAAGAGCAGTAAATGACCAAATGGAGCCTATGGGGGCCCTTCAACCAGGTCTCCCTAATCCGACCATGCTGCCTGAAAATTGGCCCATTCTCATCATTGACTTAAAAGACTTTTTTCACAATTCTATTACACTCGAGCGACACCAAGCGTTTTGCATTTACATTACCAGCAATTAACAGAGGAGACCCAGATAAGAGGTTTGAATGGACTGTTTTACCACAAGGCATGCGAAATTCACCTACTATATGCCAACTTTATGTTGATACCGCACTGCAACCTTTAAGACAACAACTGCCTGACACAATTATTTATCATTATATGGATGATATTTTGTTTTCACAACCTGAGGACTTTACAAATGAACAAATAGAAGAAATCAGAAAAACATTAGCAGATTCTTCCTTAATCATAGCTCCAGAAAAAGTTCAAAGAGCCCCACCGTGGAAGTACTTAGGCTGGACTATAACTAAACACATAATCAAGCCACAAAAGTTGTCAATTGCCGCCACAATAGCGACTTTACACGATGCTCAAAGACTTTTGGGAGACTTACAATGGCTAAAACCAGTTACAGGCATTCCAAACAATTTATTAGAAAAGCTACTACCATTGCTAAGGGGAACTGATCCCTGTACGCCTGTGAGCCTCACGCTAGAACAACAAAAAGCACTACAACATATCAGCACTTGCATTTCAGAAGGTTTTGTGTCACGCTTAGATCCGGAGCTACCCCTATGACTTACATTTGGCATAATGCACCCCATTTACTTGGAGCTATTACACAACGTAAAACGAAAACGGGGGAGAGGGTGCTAGAGTGGATTTCGCCGCCACTGCAGAAGCGAAAAACATTAACCACAAAAATTGAAAACCTGGCCATATTAATAAAAAGAGGTCGCATGCGAATCCTGGAGATTACTGGCTTAGAACCAGCAGTAATTAAACTGCCCATCGAAAAACCTACATTGGATTGGTACCTGCTGAGCTCCACTGACCTTGCAGAAGCACTGCTGGGAGCAGGAGCGCAAATAGAGACAGGGACTCTGGCACCTAGAGCACTGCGATGGATAGGAGAATGGAGTTGGATTGGCAAGCCACTAAGAGAAGAAAAGCCCATCCCTAATGCTGTTACAGCTTTCACCGACGTGGGAAAAAGGACGCGCAGAGCAGCGATTGTCTGGAAAAAGGGAGAGAAATGGCACCAGCAACTCCTGGAAGCAATGCCCGAGGATAGTTTGCAGACATTGGAGCTTTTGGCTGTCGTATGGGCAGTGACTCACATCACTGAACCTTTGAACGTGGTGTCCGATTCACTTTATGTAGTGGGAGTTGCTGCCAGAATCAAGGATGCTGTTATTAAGGACGTGCAAAACAAAAGGCTGTATGAGCTGTTTTTACAGCTCAGGTGTATTCTGAGAAACAGGACAGAGGCCTATTCAGTGTTGCATATTAGAAGTCATAAGTGGAATGTAGGCCTAGGAGAAGGAAACAAAAGGGCTGACGATTTAGTATCTGCAGCCATTACAGTACCCCTGTCTCAGTTTACATTAGCCACAGAAGCTCACTCAATATTTCATCAAAACACAAAAGGCTTGCAAAAACAGTTTTGCATCTCGCAAGCCGAGGCTGCAGCAATTGTTAGGAGCTGCCCTGTTTGCGCCAATCACAATAATGGAGTGGGCTTGGGAATGGGGGTCAACCCAAGGGGGACCGTAATTAATGAAATCTGGCAGGCAGATGTCACCCATGTAGCTAGTTTTGGTCGGCTGAAATACCTACATGTTACTATTGATACACATAGTCACTTTATTTGGGCCACCGCACAGCCAGGTGAAAAGGGGCTTCATGTAGTCAGACACCTGACTAGCTGTTTCGCAGTCATGGGAGTTTGCCAGCAATTAAAGATGGACAATGGGCCCACCTATGTCAGCCGCAGGGTTCAAAGTTTTCTAAATCAATGGGGAGTCAAACATCTGACAGGTATACCGCACAATCCTCAAGGACAAGCAATAGTAGAAAGAGCACATAACACATTGAAAAATATTTAGACAAGTTTAAAGACACCCTAGACATACAAGAAAGACTTCAAAAAACATTGTTCGTGTTAAACCACTTGTGTATCTTTGGGTCAGAGGAGGTTCCGGCTGCTGTCATGCATAAAATACGTGAGCCAGATGATGACAGGAAAAAACCAACAAGGGTGTGGGTCAAGTACAAATGTCTCCAAACAGGACTCTGGCAAGGTCCAGCTGAAGTTCTCTTTTGGGGAAGAGGTTATCTCTGTGTTTCCACCCCTACAGGGCCCGAGTGGATCCCTGCACACTGGACTAGGCCAGCTAACCGACCACAAGGTGGAGACCGTCAGGAACCTACCCCTGCAGTTGGAGCTGCTGATTCGACCGCACCGACCTTTTTTGCAGGCAATACTTAGCCCAGCTATCATAGAGCCAAGGACAGCAGACCAATTAGCGTATTTGCTTGTTTGCTTAGCCAATTATTGTGTTGAAGAGATAAGGCTTTGTGAATGCTTAAGCTGTGGAGACCAGTATCATCATGCATGGTTGCTGATACATTGTGGGGGTTGTGGTCGAGACACTTGGGTACATCAACAGGCAACAGGTGGGAGATTGTGGTGTTTTTCGTGTCGGGGAGTCTGGAGAAATAAGACTCATCGACAGGCACTTGAGGAAAGCACAGGATTACCCTTCCACCAAGCGGTTCTCTTATATGAGAGCCCTGAGCAAAAAGCTCTGGCATATGCCCGTTGGGAGCTTCAACGCTCAGTAGAGAGGGCTAGAGCAATACGTAACTCTCACATAATACAGAAGCAGTGTGGCGTGTATTACAGAATCCCTCGACAGTGGGTAGTCCACCCCCAAGAGTGGGAAGCACTCTGTAACAGATATCAGCGGTTGAGAGTTAAAAAGCAAGCACAAAAGAATAGAAAGAAAGATCAGCAATGAGGGAAAGCGAGTTAAAGCTAGTGTTAACTGCTGTAACATCATTTTACCTATATGCTTCCGCTGCTATTTGGGTCCCTCTGCAGCCAAAAGAAAACATATGGGTGACGTTAGCTAACAAGACAGGGCAAGAAGCTATATGCCTGGCACTGTCATCACTGGAAAATCCCTTTTTAACATGCCTGGTAGGAGTGCCACTGAATTTGTGGCCATGCCCAAAAGGAGTATCCTCCTGTAATGCCAGCAGTCCTGGTAACAACATGGACAGCTGGGACAAAATTATATCCCATTTTCCACAGGCTCCACTAGAACCTCAAGAACTTGAAATATTAGGCTCAATTAAAGCAGATGTATGTGTCCAATTTAATTGGACAAGTGTTTATCGCGCAGGCCCTGGTAAGCAAGGTGCTAATCTCTTATTTCCTATGGTTGTTAACGCTACCCAGCCAGTATACCGCAACGCCTCTAGGTGGTGCAATTATACAACTAGTAATTTGTCGCTGTCCTCTAACTCGCCAGTTAGTTTGCCTCCAGGAGTATTCCTTATATGCGGAGATCGTGCCTGGGCAGGAATCCCCTCCAAATTAGTAGGAGACCCTGTACACTTGGGCGATTAACATTGCTTACACCAAATACGTCCATGATTTTACAACGACGTAAAAGCCATTTTAGAACCAAAAGGATGGCGCATGCTTTCACATCCAAATGTGATGATAAAGCCACCTTCTGGTCCCTTGGAAAGATTTTTGGGGCATCATTAGTCCCAAATATAGGTACCGCGCAAGCCTTAACCACCTTAAGAAAACTAGGATGCTGGCTTGCAAAACAAACTAATGCCACATCGATTGCACTGTCACAATTGTTAACAGATGTTGATTCAGTGAAACACGCTACCTTACAGAATCGAGCCGCCATCGACTTTTTATTATTAGCCCAAGGCCACGGGTGTGAAGACTTTGAAGGTATGTGTTGCATGAATTTATCAGACCACTCTGTTTCCATACACGCACAATTGCAGCAATTACATACACTAACCACACACTTACAACAAAACTCTGGGTTTGGGCTTGAAGACTGGATAAAAAGTCTTAGTTTAAGTCCCTGGCTGTCGACCGTATTGCAACATTTAATTACAATCAGGATTGTAATTTTTAGTGTGCTTATTATAGTGCCATGCCTTTTTAAATGCTTGCAAAGTGCAATAATGCGAGCTATAAATCAAAAAGGGAATACATCCCTACTAGCACAAAAAGAAAATGGGGGAAATGTGGAGAGCATAACAGAAGAATGGCTGCGTTGCAAAGGCCATGATACAATCAGGCTAGTCAAAGTGTAGCCGTGGCCTATGTGACTGCCTGCAGGGACACAGTATCCTTGACCATAGATATTATATAAAAACAAGGTTGTTGAAAGCAGAAGGAGTGCAGAAAAAGTATCTAAAATAGAGAAACTAGCAACTGCAAGGCTTACTGCGAAGGTCATATGCGTCATGAACTAGATAACCAATGAAGAGCTATAAGTTTGCAAATGTATGAGCTAATTATTGCATGTATAAAAGTAATTATCTAGTGCATAATAAACGAGGATTGTTGATCATGATAGCTTGAGACTCGTCTCCCGTGTTTCTTCCGACAGATCCCTGCATCTCTGTGTATCCCCAGGGCTGTGGGTGGGTCTCTGTATCCCCCATGGATCCCCATGGGCTGTGCATGGATCTCTGCTTCCCCTGTGGATCCCAAGGGCTGCGGGGGCCTAGCTGCTTCACCATGGTCTCGCCACAGACTGCAGAGGATCTCGGCGTTCGCACCAGGAGCACCTCCTGACCGTCCTTCCCCACCGACCCTGCTGCCTCCACATTGTCTCTCTCACATGTTCTCACCTCCTCTTCCTATCTGCCTAGGAATTCAAACTGTGCCCCTTTCTTGTTTTGATTTTCTTCTTAAATATGTTATCACAGAGGTGTTACCATCATCTCTAATTTTCCCAGCCTTAGCCAGCATCATGTCCATCTTCAAAGCCATCAGGGATTGGCTCTGCTGGACATGGTGGAAGCTTCCAGCAGCTTTTCACAGGATCCACCTTTGTGGGCCCCCCCTGCTGCCAAATTCCCAGGCTGTGCAAAACCAACACATTGGTGTAAACGGAAGCCATGAGAAGAACAAAGTGCTGCCGCAATTAAAACACTAATCAGCTAGATGGGGTTGGAAAAGTCTTAGCATGTTGGGATTTAGGATTTTTTAACTATGAATTAATTCTGGACTAATTTTCAGGAAAACTACCTGATGAATTGTAAGCTATGTTACCATCTGTGCCTCAAAGATACGTACATGACTATTCAGTGGAGTCTTCATTTTCCCCTGGCTACTGAAAAATGTACTTGCCCACTCCTCCAAATTTCAAATTGTACTGTATTACATCCATGACAGGTGTTTTGGATGCCTTTCTGCTTTGGGATATATGAACTTATATTGGGACCTCAATTTTTAAGTCTTTGTAATCACTCATTGTTAGTCTTGGGCCGTCTTTGACACTGGATTTTTGGATTGCTGTCCTATAAAGCATTAGCAGTAAAGCTGAAAGCTTCATGAAGATCTGGATTTGGATGCTCTTATTAAATAGGGGTGTATTTCTTGAAAGGCGCTGTTACTGAGAGTTGTGAACATTTGTGTGGTGGTGGTTTACAGCAGAGCTCAGATGATGTGTCTCTTCTTGTGTCTCTTTTTGGAATGGCTGCTGTTAGAGCTCTGGAATTTTTCTTACCCTAAAGGTTAGAAAGTACAAAAATGAGAATATTTCTTCATCTGTCTTTGTACAGAATTGATCTAAAATTATCCTTTTTTTCTAAAAATCTCTAAGCATCATGATCTGTCTGTGGTGTAAGAGTTTGATATGTATGCGTATGCTCATGATACATGTAAATTGTAAATAGTAGAATGCAACACCCTGAACACAATAATTAAGAAGGATTTGCCCTGAAGAGTGAAAATAAAGCATATTTCAAGAAATTAAATTAATTCCTTCTTTTAGGATATTACTGCATCTTTTACTGCATTTTTAATCTTTCTCTGCTTTCTTCTTAGATATACAGCATGCAAAAGAAAGAATACATGGATTTATCTCTTGGACAGTATATTAGGAGCACAGATGAAAATGTGATTCAAAGTCAATCACTACAATTGCATTCTCAAATTGATGTGTAGCTGGGCCCAAGTAAAATATTGTTCTTCAGTTGATACGCAAATATGTGAAATTGCATGTGTTTATTATTCTTATCTAGGAAAAAAGTTAATTAATATATTAATGTAATTTAATTTCCCTTTTTTACATACTGGGAATTGCTATTTGTTCCTGGTATTTCCTGTATAATTTTGAATCAAAATATAATAATGGGGAATCTGCCTTTTATTTCTGTCTTGCAAGATGAATATGACCTTGTATCCCCTTTTAAAACTGTCTCATTTAGTGGGAAGCCTTTTCTTTGTGACTGTCAACACAGAGAAACAAAACTCTGTGGTCTGTGGCAGACTGGACAATGAGCTATAAAATTGGCTCAAAGGAAAGTATTTGCTTCTAGAACACCTTTCTGAGACACTGCCATTAGTAATAATAAAATTTTCCAGCTACACTGTGTCCCCCTCAGTGACTATTACAGTGGTTGCCATCTTATTCCCTATGTCTAAACTAGTATTAAAAAAAAAACAATTTGAAGATTGTGATTGATAATACAGCAAATTGAAGGGTAGTGTGTCTGCCCTCCTAACATTTCAGTCTTCTGATTTCATTTCTGCAAGAACCTTCTCCACTGGTGACAGGCAAATCCCCAAACTAATTTACTTACTTTGTCTTCAGCTACATCATTGAAAACTAATCTTATCTGGGTTTCATTTTTGTTTAGGGCTCCTTCCTCCCCTATGAACTTGTGCTCAAGTAAATATTACAGTGGTGGTTTCAATCTTGGCCCTTTGTAATATTATTCAAGAGAACAGTTTCTTAACAACAAAGAAATTACCTATAGGAATTCTACAAGCAAAAGCTGTTTGTTTTACATATTGACAATTCACATCTTAAAATTAAAGAAGTGTGGGTTTTAATTGCGCTTTGGCTTTTTAACTGAACTAATGTAGAGTCTCCACTTGCATCCTACTGCTGAAAGGAAAAGAAAGATGCTAAAACATATATGGAAGGGTGTTATTCCTGAATTTATTCAAATTCAGAGAAGGAGATAGGAATAAAGTCCTGGATGTTTTTTGGAAGTTCACTTAACTGATAGGTGTGTTTTTAAGGAGAAGATGGTGCTTTCCTTTTTATTTCTGATCTCTTGCTCACAGGAAGAAGTTACATAATGTTCAGGAAGCTTTCATGGAAAGTGTTTTAATTTTCTGAAAAGAGACACTGGGAAAAATCTGGCTCAGCATCTGAACTTATATCTGCTTTATTTGAATGTGGATTAAGACTTTTTGAAAATTGTCTACGAGTTCACAAGTACTTCTCTCTGAAGTCTCAGTTGTTACTCCAATCCATATCCTTATCTTTATTAATAAATTAGAACTATTTTTGCATGAAGATTCCATAGGCATGAGATGTCTATAATCATATAATTACACTGATATGTATGTACATGTTTCAAGTTAAATACTAGCAAAATAACAGCAATATTCCTTCAAATAAAATCTTCAAGTATAGGCTTTTTAGTATTCTAAAAGAGCTTTGGAAGAAATTAAAAAAATTCTCAAGTAGATTTTTAGATTAGCTTTTCTTTTATAGACTACAGATGTATAAATAAAAGGATGTGCTTGGGTGCAGAGGCGAAGCACTGGTGGCATCTTAGGACTGTTACCAGTTTAAAAACAATTATTAGCTCTGCCCTCTTGTCTTCTAAAGTTATTCCGTGCATGTCTTATACTGGTGTTTCCATGTTTTAGCCTGCTTCTCTCTGTCTCTGGACTTGATAAGTTACTTAAACGACAAAATTTTAATTAGTTGTGGGAAAAGAAACAAACATTTTCATACCAGTTTTCTCAATTTTTCAGCCGTGGAATCTGAGGTGTGAAATTTGCATCAGGATCATCTGTGTCAGAATTCAGAAAGGATGGCAGTATCAGAACGTTAAACACAGAGAATGAGGATAAGGGGTAAAGACAATCCATGTGTCTAGAGATATTAATAAAATTAGATAATGACTTCTCCATGAAGCAATTTTTGAATGATTTTGGTTTTTTTGACACCTCCCAATGACATAGAACAACAGATGCCTTCAAGGTTGATGGGACTCAGGAAACAGCCCAGCACAGTGTGTTTCTGAGTTAATATAAAGGCCAGTGACTCTCACACCCCCACATGTCACACCCTGCTCTTCACACCACATGCTGCTTGACCCTGATGATAGTGCAGAGAACAGCTGCAAAAAATGAATGAAAGGTGAGGTGTCAGACTAGCCAGAGGGCAGCTTGCTGTAGTGTTACCACCTTTTCTTATAGCTGTGGTTGCCTGTGATTGCAAAGGCAGCAATAGAATGTTTTGTTTGTAAGGTGGTATCTTTTGTTATATGAAATGACACACAGTCAGATGTTCATATTCACTCAAAACCCGTAGTTAGTGTGAGGGACTGAGAGTATGTAAATGTTCTGACCTTTGTTATATGGCATATATGTAAATCATCTGTGATATGCTAATGCTATGTTTGAGTACCACTGAAGATAAAAAAGATGTGTGATATGATAATTAATGTGCAAAATACTCACTTCATAAATCAATGCACATATTACGGCTCTTGCTTGGAAGGTTAATTTATATACCCTGTACAAAACATCAGCAAGCACATTTAAAACTTCTAATTAAGATAAATTCAGGATCTCAAGTGCTGTGTTCCATTTTGGGCCCCTCAGCACAGGGAGGACACAGAGGTGTTGGAGCCTATGCAGAGAGAGGCAGCAGAGCTGCTTAAAGGGACTGAGCACATGAGGAGCAGCTGGGGGGGCTCAGCCTGGAGAAAAGGAGGCTCAGAGGTCACATTATCGCTCTCCACAACTGCATGAAAGGAGAATGTAGACAGGTGGGGATTGGCATCCCAGGAAACAAGAAACAGGACAACATGAAACAGCCTCCAATGGGAAGGTTTAGATGGTGTCCTGGTTTGAAAGACAGGTGTTTGCTAAGGAAAGCAGAAGCCACCCTTTGAACTGAAAAAATGTGATCCTTCCTTCCTACAGATTATTATGATTTTGATATTAAGGGAGATCTCAGGCAAAGATATGGGGTAGGAATAACAGTTCTTTACTAGTATATCTAACAAGACAAACAAGAACAACAACAGCTATGAAATTACCCACAAACAGAACAGTAACTCAGTCCCAGTGTTTTTTGGCTGCAGGCACCTTTTCCCTGAGCTGCAGTTCCCGGTGCTGGAGGTGGGTAGGTCCTGCAGAGCTGCAGGAGGGCTGGGGGTGATGGCAGCGCTGTCCCAGGGGGAGAGAGAGATGGAGAGAGCCTTCTGCTCACGGTGTGGGCACGGTGCTCAGCAGAGTGCTGAATGGTGGTAGGTTACAGCGAGAAGGCAGCAGGGCAGGGTCCGACAGCAGTGAGGATGGCTCCCGGTGCTGGGAGGGCAGGGATGGGGCTGAGGCGGCGATCGTCCTTCTCGTCCGAACTCCGCAAGGGGAAATGGGCCGAGGCCCAGCCTTCTGCTTCCTCTTCTGGCTGTTTGAATCTCGTGGGGTTTCCCGCTTCTCTCTCTCTCCTCCCCCTTGTCACCAGGGCCCAGTCAACAGGTACCATAGCATGACAATGGGGAAAATTCCACAAAGGGAAAAGGGGAAAAAAACAACCCCCAATATTATCCACCCCGAATTTTCCCATACCATCATGCTACATCAAATTAAAATCTTCAAATTATAGGCATCCATACAGTTACAGATACAGGCACAGTATCATAGGTAGTTCACCTTAAAACAAGGTCTCCTTGGGGTATGCATCGGGTCTTTCCATCCCTTTGCATCACCTACCACGTACAACCTGGCCCTTGAGCAAAAACCACCCCACAAATTGGATTGTCTTTGCTGGAGGCAGAGTTCACCCAAACAGTTTTTCCTAGCATACCTCTTCTGTGCACCACTGGAACCTTAGCTCCATCTGGTGTTCTCAAGGGCTCAGACTGGGCAGGGCCTGCTTGATTAGTGGAACCTCGGGTGTTCACTAACCATGTGGCCTTTGGTAGATTAATCTCCCAGTTCTTGAAAGTCCCCCCACCCAGTGCCTTCAAGGTGGTTTTAAGCAGCCCATTGCACCGTTCCACTTTCCCAGCCGCTGGTGCGTGATAAGGAATGTGGTACACCCACTCGATGCCGTGTTCTCTGGCCCAGGTGCTTATGAGGCTGTTCTTGAAATGAGTCCCATTGTCTGACTCAATTCTCTCAGGGGTACCATGTCTCCAAAGGACTTGCTTTTCCAGGCCCAGGATGGTGTTGTGGGCAGTGGCATGAGGCACAGGGTAGGTCTCCAACCATCCAGTGGTGGCTTCCACCATGGTCAGCACGTAGCGCTTGCCTTGGCGTGTCTGAGGCAGTGTGATGTAGTCAATCTGCCAGGCCTCCCCATACTTATATTTGGACCACCGCCCCCCATACCAGAGGGGCTTCACTCGCTTGGCTTGCTTGATGGCAGCACACGTCTCACAGTCATGGATAACCTGGGAAATACTGTCCATGGTGAGATCCACCCCTCGTTCTCGTGCTCACTTATAGGTAACATCTCGGCCTTGATGACCTGAAGCACTGTGGGCCCATCGAGCCAAGAACAATTCTCCCTTGTGTTGCCAGTCTAAGTCTATCTGTGACACCTCTATCCTTGCAGCCTGATCTACTTGCTCATTGTTTCGGTGCTCCTCATTAGCCCGACTCTTGGGGACATGGGCATCTACATGACGGACTTTTACGGGGAGCTTCTCTACCCGACTGGCATTGTCTTTCCACTCATCAGCAGCCCAGATTGGTTTTCCCTTACGTTGCCAGTTAGCCTTTTTCCATCTTTCCAGCCAGCCCCACAGAGCATTGGCTACCATCCATGAATCAGTGTAAAGGTAGAGCTTTGGCCACTTCTCTCTTTCAGCAATGTCCAGGGCCAGCTGAACGGCTTTGAGTTCAGCAAGTTGACTTGATCCACCTTCTCCTTCGGTAGCTTGTGCAACCTGTCGTGTGGGGCTCCATACAGCTGCTTTCCACTTCCGGTTCATCCTCACGATGCGACAGGAACCGTCAGTGAAAAGAGCGTAGCGAGATTCGACTGCTGGCAGTTGGTTGTATGGCGTGGCTTCATCAGCTCGGGTCACTTGTTCTTGCTCCTCTTCATCGGCAAGACCAAAATTTTCACCTTCTGGCCAGTTTGTAATTATTTCCAAAATCCCAGGGCGATTTGGGTTTCCGATACGGGCGCGCTGTGTGATGAGGGCAATCCACTTGCTCCATGTGGCATCGGTGGCGTGGTGGGTAGAGGGGACCTTCCCTTTAAACATCCACCCCAGCACTGGTAGTCGGGGTGCCAGGAGGAGCTGTGCTTCTGTGCCAATCACTTCTGAGGCAGCTTGAACTCCTTCATAAGCAGCCAAGATCTGCTTCTCTGTTGGGGTGTAGTTGGCTTCAGACCCTCTGTAACTTCGGCTCCAGAATCCCAGAGGTCGGCCTCGGGTCTCACCAGGTACCTTCTGCCAAAGGCTCCAGGACAAGCCCTTGTTCCCGGCTGCAGTGTAGAGCACATTCTTCACCTCTGGTCCCGTCCTGACTGGGCCGAGGGCTACAGCATGAGCGATCTCCTGCTTGATCTGGGCAAAGGCTTGCTGCTGCTCAGGGCCCCAGTGGAATTCGTTCTTCTTCCGGGTGACCAGGTAGAGAGGGCTCACGATCTGGCTGTACTCAGGAATGTACATTCTCCAAAAGCCTATGGCACCTAGGAAAGCTTGTGTTTCCTTCTTGTTGGTTGGTGGAGACATCGCGGTGATCTTATTGATGACCTCAGTGGGGATTTGGTGCTGCCTGTCTTGCCACTTTACTCCCAGAAACTGGATCTCTCGGGCAGGACCTTTGACTTTGCTCCTCTTGATGGCAAAACCGGCTCCCAGCAGAATCTGGATGATCTTTTCTCCTTTCTCAAATACTTCCATTGCCGTGTTCCTCCACACAATGATGTCATCAATGTATTGCAGATGTTCTGGAGCTTCACCCTTTTCCAGTGCAGCCTGGATCAGTCCATGGCAGATGGTGGGGCTGTGTTTCCACCACTGGGGCAGTCGGTTCCAGGTATACTGCACGCCTCTCCAGGTGAAAGCAATCTGAGGCCTGCACTCTGCTGCCAGAGGAATGGAGAAAAATGCATTGGCAATGTCAATGGTGGCGTACCACTTTGCTGCCTTGGACTCCAGCTCGTACTGGAGTTCCAGCATGTCCGGCACGGCAGCGCTCAGCAGTGGAGTCACTTCATTCAATGCACGATAGTCCACAGTCAATCTCCATTCTTCGTCAGACTTACGCACAGGCCAGATGGGGCTGTTGAAGGGTGAGTGGGTTTTGCTGACCACCCCTTGGCCCTCCAGCTCACGGATCATCTTGTGGATGGGGATCACGGCATCTCGATTTGTCCTGTACTGCTGGTGGTGCACTGTGGAGGTGGCAATTGGCACTTGCTGCTCCTTCACCTTCAGGAGTCCCACTACAGATGGGTTCTCTGACAGTCCAAGCAAGGTGTTCAATTGCTTAATGTTTTCTGCCTCTACAGCAGCTATTCCAAAAGCCCACCTGAGTCCCTTTGGGTCTTTGTAATAGCCATTCCTGAGGAAGTCTATGCCTAGAATACACGGTGCCTCTGGGCCAGTCACAATTGGATGCTTCTGCCACTCTTTCCCAGTCAGGCTCACCTCAGCCTCCAGCAAAGTCAATTCCTGTGATCCCCCTGTCACCCCAGCAATAGAAACAGACTCCTCCCCCACATGTTCTGATGGTATTAGGGTGACCTGTGAACCAGTGTCAACTAATGCCCTATGTTTTTGTGGCTCTGATGTGCCAGGCCATCGGATCCACACCGTCCAAAAGACCCGGTTTTCCCGTGCCTCTCCCTGGCTAGAGGCAGGGCCCCTCTAGCCCTGGTTATTATTTCCTTCCTGGGCATACATGTTGGAGGTTCCCTCAAGGGGATCTGACAAATCATCCTCCCTTTTGTAATACCCTGCATCTTGGTTATGGGAAGTTGAGGCTACCTTCACTTTAGTGGAGCTCTTTTGGTTAGTGTTTCCCTCCCTGAGTTGACGCACCCGCGCTGCCAGGGCAGAAGTGGGTTTCCCATCCCACCTCCTCATGTCTTCCCCATGGTCACGCAGAAAGAACCACAGGTCAGCTCGTGGGGTGTATCCTCTCTCCCTAGCTGGGGGACGTTGGGCTCTAACTCTGGGATCTGTGACTCGCACTGGTGCTGCATTGACCTTCCTCATCTCCTCCCTCACCCCTCTTATCTCCTCCTTGAACTCCTCTCTGAGTTCCCTAATCACGGCAGAGACCTGAGCCTGCATTGGGCCATTCATTATACTCTCAAAATTTCTGAGCTTATCGGCAACAGAACCCACTGTCTCGTGGTTGGTGTCAGCATTAATGGCTGCAATGAATGTGGTGTATTGAGATGGCCCCAGGTGTGCCAGATTCCACAACATCTGCCCTGTGCACCTGACCTTGTCGGGGTCATTGTCATGTTGTCCACCCCTCCCAAAGAGTACTTCCAGTATTGCTACTTCTCTCAGCTGTTGGATCCCCTCCTCAGCGGTTTTCCAGCGCATTCTATGGTGGTGCTCCTGCATCCTCTCTCTGTGGACAAACCTCTCTCTTACACTCATTAAAAGCCGCTCCCAGAGGGAAAGGGGGCCTGGTTCCCTTACAAATATGTGATCCACACCTGAGTCCTGGGTTAGGGGTCCCAAATTCCTTGCCTCAGTACCATCCAGCTGCACACCTGTACCCATAAGGTCCCAGACCCGCAGTAACCACGTTGTAAAAGCCTCACGGCCCCTTCGTACAACATCTTTACGCAGATTACGGAGACTCTCGTATGACAGGGACTCTGTGACGATCTCAACCTCTGGCTCCCCTGCTGGTTGTGAGGGCCCTGCTTTCTGATCATTATTATCTAGGTGCTTTGTTTTCACCTTAGACTTTCTAGTTTCCACGGGGGCAACTGCTGCTGGCTGTGAGTGCCCTTGCAGTTCAGCTGGAGCCTGGAGAGATGTAACATTTGTGGGTTCCACTGCTGCACCATCAGGTTCTCCCTCTTTAAGGCAGAGGGAGAGTTTCTCAAGAGCTGGGGAAAGGTAGTCCTTCAGCATTTGGCCCATCTCCTTCACTAGAAACCCCACCCACTCTGGATGGTTCCTTTCTGAGGTGAGCTCTGGGGCAGAATCAGGCTCAGGGGCAACATCCTTAACCTCTGGGGCAGAATCCTTAGTCTCTGGGGCAGAATCCTTAGTCTCTGGGGCAGGGGCAGAGTCAGGCTCTGGGACAGAATCCTTAGTCTCTGGGGGAGAATCCTTATTCTCTGGGGCAGGGGCAGGGTCAGGCTCTGGGGCAGAGTCCTTAGTCTCTGGGGCAGAGCCAGGCTCTGGGGCAGGGCCAGGCTCTGGGGCAGGATCCCTATTCCTTGGGGGACGTATCAGGGTTGTCATCCAAGTCAATCTCCCCTCATCTCGGAATGTTAAATAGAACAGGTTTACAAGGCCTATTAGCAATGTCAGCCACTGTATGATATCATTACTGCTTAGAAGAGATTTGAACCCCTCAAAAGCTGGTGGAGCAGACCCAAAAAACTGTGTAAGGGGTTGGGACAAAATTTTCCCTGGTGTCATATCCTCACAGTATGTACCATTATTAAAGTAGCCCCAAAAACATACAGTTAGAGTGTGATAGCTCCGAATCCATGTGCCCACCTTCCAGAGGAAGTTAAAAATCCATGAATTTCTCACGTTATCAGCCCACAAAAGGAACTGGATAATAGTTACAGCAGCCTGAGTTATAGGACCCATGTTCAAGTAAGGGATTGCAAATGGGAGAGATAAAGCTGTGGCCACATGGAGCCCAAACCACGGTAAGCTGGACAACATGATGCCACCTAACACAAAACTGAGGTAACTCAAGAACTGTTATTCCTTTTTCACCCTTTTCTCTCAATGCCCTCGGGCCCCACGTTGGGTGGCCAAAATCTGTCCTGGTTTGAAGGACAGGTGTTTGCCAAGGAAAGCAGAAGCTTCCCCTTGGACTGAAAGAAAATGTGATTCTTCCGATTATTATAATTTTGGAATTAAGAGAGAGCTCTCAGGCAAAGATATGGGGGTAGGAATAACAGTTCTTTACTAGTATATTTAACAAGACAAACAAGAACAACAACAGCTATG
Organism: Cinclus cinclus; assembly: GCF_963662255.1. Taxonomy (NCBI): domain Eukaryota; kingdom Metazoa; phylum Chordata; class Aves; order Passeriformes; family Cinclidae; genus Cinclus; species Cinclus cinclus. The sequence goes on along the minus strand of NC_085050.1, from coordinate 44,202,899 downwards.
AAATTACCCACAAACAGAACAGTAACTCAGTCCCAGTGTTTTTTGGCTGCAGGCACCTTTTCCCTGAGCTGCAGTTCCCGGTGCTGGGGGCGGGCGGCTCCCGCAGAGCCGCAGGAGGGCTGGGGGTGATGGCAGCGCTGTCCCAGGGGGAGAGAGAGATGGAGAGAGAGAGCTCTCCGCTCACGGTGTCGGTCCCGGTGATCAGTAGAGTGCTGGATGGTGCTAGTTCACAGCGAGAAGGCAGCCGGGCAGGGTCCGATGATGATTTCCCGACGCTGGGATGGCGGAGATGGAGGACAGGCAGCGATCGTCCTTCTCGTCCGAACTCCGCAAGGGGAAATGGGCCGAGGCCCAGCCTTCCGCTTCCTCTTCTGGCTGTTTGAATCTCGCGGGGCTTGCTTCTTCCCTCCCGTCCCCTCCCCCTTGTCACCAGGGCCCAGTCAACAGGTATCTTAGCATGACAATGGGGAAAATTCCACAGAGGGAGAAAAAAAAAAAAAGAAAGAACTAACCCTCAACATATATGTATATTGGAAAAAAAATCCAGCAACTTTTAATTATGTTTGTGGGTAATCATGATGAAAATGGTAGAGTAGTGGTCTGATTAATGCAGTGGACATGAATTCTTTTGTTGTTGCTTTTTTATTTTTAATCCTATGGTTTTATTAGAAGAGCAGAGATACCCCTGGCCTCTGCCATTAGCAGAAAGGATCTAGTGCAAGGGATGCTACTGGTGGGTTTCTATTTTTGCTGTTGAGCAAGTGGTGGATTTTACTATTGATGAAATACCTTTATCAAAAAGGTATTATCAGAATGTAGCTTGAAATTTAATCAAAATGTAATAAAAAATTTATTGAAAACAAACTTGAAATTTAGTTACTTAAAGGGTTTTTCTTGAAAACTACCTTGTCTTGATTTTATTAATCTCCCTTTGTTGCAGTATTTTTCTTGACATTTGAATTATTAAAGATGAAGAATTTTCAAATTAAGTATCAGATTTTTGTAAGTTTTGGCTTGCTATTTATCATCTTTTCGAAGATGTTTATTTCTGAGGGCTGGTAGCTAAAATCTTGCTTGGAGAAATCATACTGTAATTGATACAAACCACTTACAGTAACGTTTTTTGTAGTACTGCCTCGGTACTTGACTGCAGTGGACATACTTGGCATGGGTAGCACTTGTTTAACTCTCTGTATCTGAGTATTGATTTGAATTTATTAGAAATTATTTCCCTCTTCCCCCAAATCTGTCTCAAGAGACACTTGTTTAAGAAGACAGCCAGCAGGTAGTCTGAATGAAGCTTAATAGCATAACTTTGGTATTGTAGAAAAGAGATTTTCAATAATAGCCACGCAAACTGAACCAGTCCCACTTCTAACACAACATATTTTATGTATGATGCACCCTGAAGAGAAGTTGTGCAGAGTTAAAAGGATTTTTGCCAGGGCTGGGGTTAGTCTTGTCTGATTTCTCCAGTGTCCTTCTCTAGTTAGTCGAAAAAAGAGTAAGTTCTCCAGAGGCTCAATTAGAGCAGAATAACATATCCCATGGAGTAAAAGGAAAATCATCCTTGTGGAGATAAAATTGAATTCCTTGAATACTTCTCTAGGAGCCTTGAATCTTCAGAAGTTACACTCACCATCAGATATGCTAAAAGGGAGAAGCAAACACAGAATGCAAGGTGGCAAAATAAGATACAGTAATTGTAAAAGCACAGATATTTACTTGCCAGGTTAATTGATCTTTTTCCTAAGCAGCATACCTGGCTTGTATGCCTTGTTGCATTGCCCAGCAGCAATATTTTTGTTTGATTTGCCCTGGGAAGGAAGGAGAAGTTTGGCCTCCTTGCTGGTTTGTAGGGACAAGCTGCGCACAAAGGCAAATTGAGAGAACACTAGAACTTCTAGAGCAAGATAGCATAAAAATTGCTTGTGCAACATCAATGTGCCTGCTTTGAGTATTGCACAGTAACCCTGCAAAATAGACACTAGGTTCACTTATTGAGGAAATTTGTGGATAAGGCAGTGTGTTTTCACTGAAAATTGAAAAAGATTCTGATAAATCCATTTAAGTCTTGACAAAACTACTACTCTTGTCTCTTTCTTGGAAAATGATTAATCAGATTCAACAACTTTTTCCCCAGGAAGAAATAAAGATTAAGTGTAATGTGGTAGCCTTCACAAAACCCCCTCATTTCAAAAAAGTAGGATTTAGCAAGATTACAAGTAATTCCTTTGTGAACTATTAGGGCTTCATTAATCATTGGATGGTTCTTCTAGCTCTGCTTAGTGGTATCAGTGAAGTGTCAGCTATTAAACATGATTTTGGTTTTTACTAGTGCCCAATCTGTTAAGGGCACCGAATTTGCTCTCAGAATGTAACATTTTTTTCTAAGCTGTTCTCTAGCTGACTTTCTTCTGCTGCTGCTCTTTGTTTCATTCATGATATGCACTTCAAAAAACATGTGGGTTTCTCTCACTTATAGAAATTGTAGGATGAGTTGTCCAAAGAGTATGGGTTTTAGAAAAAGGTCACTGCCCTTGTGCATATTCTGGCTTTTCTTGCTTTCATGTACAGCTGCAGTATGTGTTGCATGTACATTCTATCAACAAGCAGTTCTTAAACTGTCAGCCAAGAACATGCTTCCTTTGCCCTATAAAGGACTAAAAAGTGATGTGGAGATGTAACAATGTATTACTTCTGTCTGGCCTTTCCTTGGCAGAGAGTTTAAACTTGTCCATGAACTGTATTGTGTCATAATGATGTCATATGATGGATTTCTTGGGCTGTGCTTTTTACCACTCACTGCTATTAAAAAAAAAAGAAAAACACCATGAAAAGACAGTTCTTAGGACAGCAGACACTAATTTTCATCAGAAAGCTATTCCTTTTTATACCATAAGTCCCCAGACCTATTCCAAGATAAAAGGGTTTCTGATTGGAGCTGGGCTGCTTGTATTTCCTGATGAAGAATTTGATTGTTGCTACTTCACTGGTGCTTTGTTTCAAATGCCAAAAATGAGCTAGTATCCCACTTTATTAATGGTGGTGTAGCTGAGTATTAGGATAAAGCCTCAGACTGAGAGTTGATTAAATGACCTTAGCTTTAGAGCTTCTCTCTCCATAAAGTCTGCAGGTTGTGTACCCCATTCCTATATTCTGTGTAACCACTCAGAAGCAACTCGTGATCTTAAATGCTTTAAAGAGAATGTTTGCATCATTACATTACTGTGTATATGACTAACATACAGCATTATGGAACAGGGATTTTAATATTTACAACATGTTAAGTAAATGTTGCCCTTCTGAGTATTTTCTAAATCCTCCTAGGTCTTAAGTGACAACTTTTATTTTTTTTTTAATAAAATTGGTATTTTCATTTATCCAGCTAAGTTTGGTAAACAAAAGATGTTTAATACTTTCATACAGATACTTGTATTTAAGGTTTTATCTTTATGCACTTAAGTTTATTAGATTCCTGGGTAACTATTTTAAAAATGCTGACTTTGCAAGAGCAGTACATGGTGCAGAGGTGGGCTTTGGAATTTTCTGTGCTTTGCTAGTGTTTTTTGTAAATAGATAATCTCCAAGGGATTACAATAAGAAGGGCAGTGTGGGTTATGGTATGCAAATGTCATATGGATCATGAATTCTATTTTGATCAACTAATAGTCAGTAGTGAAGATTTTGGGTTGGGCTTTGTGTGAATATATTTGTATATAAACTCAATTTAAAAACTGAGCAAAATGAGAAATTGTGCTGTGGCAAAATAAGAAGGAAAATCATGACAAAATTCAAAATCTATGGGAATTTTCTCCTTAAAGCTTCACAGTTATGAGCTTGTACTGTGCTCTTTGTATTCTGCTCTGACAATTGTTTCTAATTAAGAGGCAGATGCAGGCATTCACAACATCTGAAAATGCTTCTCAGGGACAACAGAACTGTAATGCAAAGGAGACGACATGGGCAAAAAGGTGTTGGGGATGTTCTACCATAATCTGGTCCTTTGATTTTCACTATGTATGAGATCTGGGGTATCAGTTTGGGGAGGATATTTTTTCCTGGTGATGCAAGATAGGTAGGAAATGTGTTCAAAATGCTTGTGAGGCAAATTTAGGAATGAGGACTCAGTGTTTTTGTGGCAGTGTAATGGATGGAGTGCTTTGCCAGATATACCATTGCAGAGGATGGATAGGTGGATATTTTGTGTGCAATATGGTTTTTTTTTGTTTGCAGTATTTATCTTACATTTGCTTACAGGTGACTGTGGAGGAAGTGATGACTATGACTGCATACCTGGATCTGTTCTTGTGCAGCATTTTGGAGACAGCCCTCCTCAAGATTTTCCTCCACTTTATTTTGCTGCACCAATCTGAGAATGTTCATATCCTGGATACATTTACCAGCAGAATCAGCTCACCACTCTGGGTAAGACCAGCAGAAAGGAAGTCCAGGTACTCAGCATGGATGTAGGTTCTATGTTGAAGTGGGAGATTTCATATATTACAGTTGGGTATTTGTTTAAATAGGAATTTTCTCCCCTCCACTCTCTCAATTTTGTGCATGTGTGTTTTGACATTCAACAACCACTATATAAAGCTAAAAAATCTGTGAGGTAGTTTCACATATGTAGGAAATGGGATAGAGATAAGGAGAGCTTCTGGAAGTCTAAATCCTGTTGGAAAATAAAAGGTAAATTTGGAAGCATTTTTATTCTAAACAGTGCTGGATTAGTACTATCATAGACACCTCTCCCTGGGACTTAGAAATATACTTGTGGTGAGGAGCATTTTAGATCTTTGGAGTTTTGTCAAGCAACAAACCTTTTCAAATAGTCCATCTGGGAAAACAATGGGAAGCCTCTAAGGATGTCTCCAAATGGATCCCAGTTGTCAACTGCGATCTCACTGATGTGTTTCTCAGGAATCTATAGTCTGTATTACTGTGGCATATTTACTTAACTATGATGTTGCCTGCTTCATTTGATTAAAAGAACACTCTTTCTTGCTCAAGTGATGAGGTTGTTGCTTCCTTCTTTTTGCCTTCAGTTCCTTGTGCTGGTAGGGTTTATCTCAGGTTTGTGCTGAACCCCTTCTCAGCCTAGGCACAGTGCAGCGTGGTGGCTGGAGAACTGCCTGCCAGAGAGAATACCTTTGTACCTTTTCCAACAGTTGGATCTCCTAAGTGAGACAATGACTACTTGTTGTACTGGACTACTTCAGTGAGCCTTGCTTGGCTGGCAGCCTCGTCTGACTCTTGGGTGATGCAGAGCGTCATTGATGAAATAACAAATACTGTTTTAGTGTAAGAGAAGCCAGAACACCAGCATGCACATTAAATTTATATATTAGTGTACTGGTTTGAAAGGCAAAACCAGTGAGATTTCAAGTCAGTAATACAATTTGTAATAGGGAAGAGAAAAAGGAAAAACAAAATACATGCAATAATAAAAAATAAAACCACTGACAGAGTCAGAATGTAACCTGATACCCTGTCAGTCAGGGTGTTGGTGCAGTTTTCCTCCAAAGGGTCCAGCAATGATGTGGGAAAAGCCTGGTTCTTCCTCTAGAATCCAGTGGAAAAAGGCTGCTTTTGGCATTCTAAACCTCAGTTTTTATCTAGGTAGGAAAGGCTTGGCTCCTCCTCCTGGCTGAAGCATCTCCCAGTGGGATGATGTAATCGTATCAGTTATACAGTATGACTCAGTGGCCCATGAACAGAAGATACTTCCCACAGAGATAAGGATGATCACCCTTCTCAGTTATACAGTAGGACTGAATGGCCCATCAACAGAAGACATTTCCCACAGAGATAAGGATGATCACCCTTCTCAGATGGTAATATATAACTTGTATTGTAAACCAGGATATAATCCACCTCTTATTCTATTACCATCGACATTACACCCAAACCAATACCCTATATATATATATTTACATATAATACAGAATGAAACCCTACACACAGTTCTCTCTTAAAATAAGGTCTCCTTGCAGTACATAGCGGGTTTCCCCATCTTTCTGCATTACCTACCAAGTGTAACCAGGTCCTTGAGCAAAAATAATCCCACTGATTGGTTTGCCTTTGCCTGTGGTGGGATTAATCCAAGCAGTCTTTCCTAAAATACCTTTCATGTGTACCACAGGGATTCTGTCTCCATCCACTGTGTGCAGGGGTTCAGATTGGGCAGGACCGGCTCGATTGATGGACCCTCGGGTGTTGACCATCCAGGTGGCTTTTGCCAAATTCATTTCCCAATTTCTGAAGGTTCCCCCACCAAGTGCCTTCAGGGTAGTCTTAAGGAGTCCATTGCACCGTTCAACTTTCCTGGCAGCTGGCGCGTGGTAAGGGATATGATATATCCATTCAATACCATGTTCTCTGGCCCAGGTGTTGATAAGGCCGTTCTTGAATGGGTTCCGTTGTCTGATTCAATTCCTTCAGGAGTACCATGCCTCCAAAGGACTTGTTTTACTAGGCCCAAGGTGGTGTTCCGGGTGGTAGCATGAGGCACAGGGTAGGTTTCCAACCATCCTGTGGTTGCTTCCACCATGGTCAGTGTGTAGTGCTTGCCTTGGTGAGTTTGGGGAAGGGTGATGTAGTCAATTTGCCAGGCTTCCCCATACCTGTACTTGGACCATCGTCCACCGTACCACAGAGGCTTCACCCGCTTGGCCTGTTTGATTGTGGCACAGGTCTCACAGTTCTGGATGACCTGTGAGATGCTGTCCATAGTAAGTTCCACCCCTCAGTCACGAGCCCATTGGTATGTTGCATCTCTCCCCTGATGACCAGAGGCATCAAGGGCCCAACGATCTAGGAATGATTCTCCCTTGTGCTGCCAAGTCTAGATCCACCTGTGATATTTTCACCTTGGCAGCTTGGTCCACCTGCTCATTCTTGTGATGCTCTTCAATAGCTTGGCTCTTGGGTACGTGCGCATCCACATGTCGAATCTTCACAGCTAGCTTATTTACTCTGGTGGCAATGTCCTGCCAAATCTAAGCGGCCTAGATGGGTTTCCCTCTGCGCTGCCAGTTGTCGTTTTTCCAGCGATCCAACCATCCCCACAGAACATTAACTACCATCCATGAGTCAGTGTAGAGATAGAGCTTTGACCACTTCTCTCGTTAGGCAATATCCAAAGCCAGCTGGATGGCTTTTAGCTCTGCGACCTGACTCTATCCACCTTGTCCCACGGTACCTTGCGCAACTTGTCGTGTGGGGCTCCATACTGCAGCTTTCCATTTTCGGTTAGTGCCTACAGTTTGGCAGGAACCATCAGTTTAGAGGGCATATCGTCTTTCAGTCTCTGGTAGCTCATTATATGGTGGGGCTTCCTCGGCACTTGCCACTTACTTCTCTTCTTCAGAAGACAACTCAAAAGTCTCACCTTCAGGCCAGTTTGTAATTATTTCCAGAGTCCCAGGGCGATTTGGAATTCCAATACGGGCGTGCTGAGTGAGGAGGGTAATTCATTTGCTCCATGTGGTGTCAGTGACATGATGTGTGGAAGGAACTTTTCCCTTGAACATCCAGCCCAGTACCGGTAGTCGAGGTGCCAGAAGCAGCTGTGTTTAGTGCCAATTACTTCAGAGGCTGCTTGAACTCCTTCATAGGCAGCCAAAATTTCCTTCTCTGTGAGAGTGTAGTTATTTTCAGACCCTTTGTAGCTTCTGCTCCAGAATCCCAGTGGCCGACCCAGAGTCTCACCAGGCACCTTCTGCCAAAGGTTCCAGGATAGACCATGGTTTTCAGCTGCAGTGTAGAGCACGTTCTTTACCTCTGGTCCTGTCCTGACTGGACCAAGGGCTACTGCATGAGCGATCTCCTGCTTGATCTCGGCGAAGGCTTGCTGTTGATCAGGGCCCCAGTGGAAATCATTCTTCTTGCGGGTAACCAGGTAGAGAGTGCTCACAATCTGGCTGTACTCAGGGATGTGCATTCTCCAAAAGCCTACGGCACCTAGGAAAGCTTGTGTTTCCTTCTTGTTGGTTGGTGGAGACATCACGGTGATCTTATTGATGACCTCTGTTGGGATCTGACGACGTCCATCTTGCCATTACACTCCGAGAAACTGAATTTCCTGAGCTGGTCCCTTAACCTTACTTCGCTTAATGGCAAAACCAGCCTTCAGCAGAATCTGAATAATCTTCTTTCCTTTCTCAAATACTTCCATTGCTGTGTTCCCCCACACAATGATGTCATCAATGTATTGCAGATGTTCTGGAGCTTCACCCTTTTCCAGTGCAGCCTGGATCAGTCCATGGCAGATGGTGGGGCTGTGTATCCACCCCTGGGGCAATCGGTTCCAGGTGTACTGCACGCCTCTCCAGGTGAAAGCAATCTGAGGCCTGCACTCTGCTGCCAGAGGAATGGAGAAAAATGCATTGGCAATGTCAGTGGTGGCATACCAATTTGTTGCCTTGGACTCCAGCTCGTACTGGAGTTCCAGCATGTCCAGCACGGCAGCGCTCAGCAGTGGAGTCACTTCATTCAATGCACGATAGTCCACAGTCAAACTCCATTCTCCATTAGACTTGCGCACAGACCAGATGGGGCTGTTGAAGGGTGAGTGGGTTTTGCTGACCACCCCTTGACTTTCCAGTTTACGAATCATCTCATGGATGGGAGTCACAGAGTCTCTGTCGGTACGGTATTGTCGACGGTGTACTGTTGTAGTGGCGATTGTTACCTGTTGCTCTTCAACTCTCAGTAGTCCCACAGCAGAGGGGTCATCTGAGAGACCAGGCAAGGTATTCAGTTTTCTGATGTCTTCTGTCTCTACAGCAGCTATCCCAAAAGCCCAACGATATCCCTTTGGGTCTGTGAAATACTCATTTCAAAGATAGTCTATGCCGAGGATGCATGGGGCCTCTGGGCCAGTCATGATGAGGTGTTTCTGCCACCCTTTCCCAGTTAAACTCACTTCGGCCTCTACTACAGTCAGCTGCTGGGATCCTCCTGTTACCCCAGAAATAGAGATTGACTCTTCTCCTCCATACCTTGATGGCATCAGGGTACATTGGGCACCGGTGTCAACCAAAGCCTTATGTTTTTGTGGGTCGGATGTGCCAGACCATCGGATCCACACAGTCCAGTAGATCTGATTGTCCCTCTCCTCTACCTGGCTAGAGGCAGGGCTCCTCTAGTCCTGGTCTTGGTACATGTTGCTCTCTTCCTGTAGATAGGTTCAGAAGGTCCCTTCAAGAGGATCAGTGATATCATCATTCTGATACTGTTTGGAGTTCTGTGCACGAGAGACTGGAGCAGCGTTGACTCTAGATGAGCTTCTCATGTTCCGTGTCCCTCTTTTCAGTTCACGTACCCGGGCTGCTAAGGAGGAGGTGGGTTTTCTATCCCACTTCCTCATGTCTTCTCCATGCTCCTGAAGGAAAAACCAGAGGTTACCTCATGGAGTGTGTCCTTTCTCCCTGGCTGGGAAACGCTGGCTCCTAATGGCAGAGACTCTTGTTGGTTCTGGTGAGATCTGGTAGTTTTCTGCCTTAAGTTCTTTTTTAAGCTTCTGATGGCCCTCTTCAATCAAGCTCCGGACTTGCTCAACCAGCCTTGTTTCCACGGTTGAGACATGGGTACGAAATGGGGCAGTGACAGTGTCCTCATAAATTCTTAGTTTATTGGCCAAGACGCCTACCATGTCCTCACCTTCCCTCCATTGCAGTGTTGCCAGATAATGGGAATGCATCTCAGGTCGAAGCCGTGCGAATCTCAACCACATCTGTTATGTGCACCGGACACAGTCTGGGCTCTTAGGAAATCTCTCATCTTCTGAGAAAATGATTTCCAGCACAGCCAATTCCCTCAGGCATTGGATACCTTGTTCCATTGTGCTCCATTTTCCTTGGTGCACCTGGAGATCTTCTTTACAAAGGTATCTGTCCTTCACACTTGTCAGCAGTCGGCGCCAGAGGCTGAGGGTTTCTTGGATTTTCCCGATCCCCTGGTCAATGACCACATCCTGGGACAGAGATCCCAGTTGCCTGGCCTCACTTCCATCCAGAACTGTGTCATTGGCTGCAGCATCCCAGATGCGGAGCAGCCAGGTCAGGATGGACTCGTTTGCCTGGCGGGTGAATTCCCTCCCCAGGTTACGCAGCTCACCCAGGGATAGAGAGAGAGTGATGATTTCTGGCTCTGTCTCTTCTCCTGGGTGCGAAGGTCCTGCCACGTCCTCATCAGTGACTATGCGAACTGATTTGCTCTTTGATTTCTTCTTCTGAACAGGGGCAACTGCTACTGGTCTGGACTGTTGTGTTTCAGTGACAGTTTGTGTGGAGATGCTGATGGCACTTTTGGTTCCTTCCTCCTGGGTAAAAGTCTGCGTAGAAACGGACGCTGTTGCTTTTCTTTTGGCTTTTTCCTCCTCTGTGACAGTCTGCATAGACAGGGACGCTGTTGCTTTGTGTTTGGTTCTTTTCTCCTTTGTGGCACTCTGTGCAGACATGGACGCAGTTGATTTGTTTCTTTTTTCCTCTTCCTCAAGAATACGCTGCACTATAACATGTATTGTTTTGTTTCTCAGCATGTTGCAGGCTTTGAAGGCTGTGCAGAGGAGACAAAGCAGAACTAACAACAACATTATACTGTCCTTGGCATCCAGAGAGAACTCAACATTTCAAAAAACTGCAGTGCCAGGCCTGAAAGATTGGAAAAAATCATCCTTTTCCCCTTCCCCCAGGGGCTGGGTGCGATTGTTGAGACCCCAGATGTAGCAGCCTAGACTAGGACAAACAAACAAAGTTGAGTATATATTCTGAGTGATGTTCATTGCCTCAGAGGTTATCATGCAATAGACATAATAGACCAATAAAGCAATTTTTATACCATGCCCCGGTCTGCACAGGGGCATTACAACAGGCAGATACTTCCCCATGTGCGGAAAAATATAGAGAGTAAGATATAAAACCCACGTAATCATGTTGAGAATCATGGCGAATAGGTGGCTGGCACAATTCAAAATTGTAATGCTGATTTTTTTCTCATTGCCTTTTTTGCCTGACGTTGGACGCCAATAAATGTACTGGTTTGAAAAGCAAAACCAGTGAGACTTCAAGTCAGTAATACAATTTTTAATAGGGAAGAGAAAAAAAAAGGAAAAACAAAATATATGCAATAATAAAAATAAAACCACTGACAGTCAGAATGCAACCTGATACCCTGTCAGTCAGGGTGTTGGTGCAGTTTTCCTCCAAAGGGTCCAGCGATGATGTGGATAAAAACCTGGTTCTTCCTCTGGAATCTAGTGGGAAAAGGCTGCCTTTGGCATTCTAAACCTCAGTTTTTATCTAGGTAGGAAAGGCTTGGCTCCTCCTCCTGGCTGGAGCATCTCCCAGTGGGATGATGTAATCTTACCAGTTATACAGTAGGACTCAATGGCCCATTGTTGGGGGCTGGTTCTCTCCCTTTTCCCTGTGTGGAGTTTTCCCCATTGTCATGCTAAGATACCTGTTGACTGGGCCCTGGTGACAAGGGGAGGGTGGGGGGGGGAAGAAGAGGGAAACCCCGTGAGATTCAAACAGCCAGAAGAGGAAGTGGAAGGCTGGGCCTCGCCCCATTTTCCCCGTGGAGTTCAGATGAGAAGGACAATCGCTGCCTCAGATCCTCTGCCCCATCCCAGTGTCGGAAACCATCCTCACTGCCGTCGGACCCTGCCCTGCTGCCTTCTCGCTGTAAACTACCACCATCCAGCACTCTGCTTAGCATCGGGACCAACATCGTGAGTGGAGGGCTCTCTCCATCTCTCTCTCCCCCTGGGACAGCGCTGCCATCACCCCCAGCCCTCCTGCGGCTCTGCGGGACCCGCCCGCCCCCAGCACCGGGAACTGCAGCTCAGGGAAAAGGTGCCTGCAGCCAAAAAACACTGGGACTGAGTTACTGTTCTGTTTGTGGGTAATTTCATAGCTGTTGTTGTTCTTGTTTGTCTTGTTAGATATACTAGTAAAGAACTGTTTCCTACCCCCATATCTTTGCCTGAGAGCTCCCTTAATTTCAAAATCATAATAATCGGAAGGATCACATTTTTCTTTCAGTCCAAAGGGAAGCTTCTGCTTTCCTTAGCAAACACCTGTCTTTCAAACCAAGGCACCCATTAACAGAAGATACTTCCCACAGAGATAAGAATGATCACCCTTCTCAGTTATGACCCATCAACAGAAGACATTTCCCACAGACATAAGGATGATCACCCTTGTCAGATTGTAAACCAGGACACTGAGCAACTCAGGATCTCAGCCAAAGAGTTTCTGTCATGCTAAAGGAGTTTTCTGCAGTATAGCTCAGGCAAATGCAAACATAGTATAAAAGATGTGTAGATTATTATTGATGAAAATACTGATTAATAATTCAGAGTTATACTTAGAGACAGGTGCCTGGAAGGACTTGTAGAAATACTGCCCTCTTTTCTTGAGTGTATTTTAAATGTTATCTTTTTTACACAGTACAAAAATAGATTTAGATTTGCTTATTCAGAAGATTCCAGATTTGCAAATGGTTACAAACACTAATGATTACTATTTCCCTGTAGACTGAAATTTATTAAATACAGGATATTCTGAGGCAGTAGCAGGTTTTTTTGAAATACCATGTCATGAAAAAAAGTTACACTTGACTCCCTGTAAATTTCACAAAGGAAAGGAGATTTCCTGTTTTTCTCCTTTGTCCCTCCCCCAGTTAAAACATACCTTTCATGCAAGAATCTGACTTCTTCCAACGGCTTGTTGTGAAGCTCTTCAACCATTCAGCTTCTTAATGTACAGAACACTAATAATTCCTTATACCTAAAGCAACATAAACCTGAAGTGATTAATAGCTTTTCTTTCAGAAAAGACCTTTAGTTGGTTCAAATTCCTTGTCAGAGTTAAAAACTAAAACACTGTATTGGAAGTTGCAGGGTTCAGTTCATGCTAAGTAAACTTAAATTAATAAATTTGAATAATATTTAAGACTGCTTTTTAATAGCTTATTTGAAGGAAAATTCTGTTTGTATTTTGTTAAAATGTAACATTACATTTTACATGCTCTAAACAACTTGAAAAAAGAAATCTCATGGGGTGCTGACTAAATGAATACCATTCTAAGAGTGTCTTATAAATTGTGATGTTCTGGTAGAGACATTTTGTAGTGTAGTATGCAAGGAAAATTGGAAAGATACAATTTCCAGATCAAACGCTGACAATATCAATCATTTTCTAGCACTGTGTGGTCTCCTTGGCATTGTTCAGAATGCTCATTGGCTTGCATTGTGAAGATGTGATGTTACAGCTAGTTCTAAGGTAAAGCCCAAACTTTTTCCAATTCTTCATACTAACTCTGGGACGTATGGTGTCTGTCTGTGGATGCAGAGCTGGGTGGGAGTTCTCCAAGAGATCAAAAATACAAGTAGCTACAGAGGTAAGAATATTTATGGTCCTGAAAGGAGTCTACCAGACCTGATGAAGTTAGATTTACATCCTGAGATCTCCAGAGCAAGGGATTTTTCCTGATTTATTTCTAGAAAAGTGAGAGAAGCTAAGAATATATTTATCACCTCCAAAGTCCTTATTCCTGCTTCTAAATGCGTAGTTCTTCTCTCCTGCATGTTTTCTCTGGCGTATTATGCATTGAGATACAGACCTATATACTGTTTGCAGCTTCCACTCTTCTTGTTTTTCACCTCTTTGATTCCTTGCTCAATGAGAATACTTCAGGTTCCTGTACTATTGTAGGTAGATTAAGTAATTTACTACATGCAGTGATAATTTTTGGTTTAAATTTGTGATTCTACATGTTGCTTCAAAATACTGTCTGACCCTCCACACACAGGCATTAAGGTGAAATTCCCTATAAATTTGGCAGTGGTGCCTGGAAGTACTGCTAAAGACATCTGTGAACATAAGTACATCACCACTCTAGTATTAGAGTGCTGTAGTTAATATTTTTGTTTAAGGAATCCTTTAGAATTTATTTGCATTTTAAATGGAAGATTATTGGTGCAGTTAACACTGAGGGTCTTACAAAGGTGCTTTAAAAAAGTATAACAAAAGTCTTCTGAAGAAGTTCAACGTGAGACTGCTTTCTCTGTTCCTTAGCTTCCTCTAGCTTCTTCCCTCTTCTGCCTAAGATGTCGGTCTTGATCTTCTGCAGTTAAAGTCTTGCATGACCCTTCTGTACTCCTTTTTCTGGCTGCTTGCCTGGCAAACTGCCTCCCTCTGGATTTCCCTGGAAAACATAAATTGAGGATTCTGAGACAGAATGCATTTATAGTCAGACCAAACTATTCTGCTGACCTTTGACTTTCTCCCTCCGTACTTTCTAACAACAGGTTTGCTCTGATATGCAAAGGATTCGCTGTTCTGATGCACCTTCTCCTATCTCTACTCATCTTGACAGCTCCTCATCAAACCAAGCATCACAATATAAAGACTCATTGTTTCATGCTCTTGAGGTTTAGAAAATGGATCTCTGTAAATATTATTATTGACGTTTCTTTTCATTTAAGAAGGCAGGGAGGTGGGAAGGGAATTCTGTGTGTTGTTGCTTTCTTTTACATGAAAGGATAAGTGATGATGGACACTGCTGTTTTGGGTATCTGATCCCATACAACCACATGATGCTGAAGCAGCAGGCACCTGTGAAAGAGAGAGAATGTTACTCTGTATCTCCTGCAAAACTGCTGGCCCTGACAGCTCTCTGCTGCTGCACTGGAATCACTGACTCTTGAAAGCCAAGGAAAAGACTATATTCTCTGGACAAAACCAGCACAAACTAAAGGTGCTCAGGGGAAGACCATATAATTAACTGACTTTGATCTGGTAGCACCTTATGTAAGGAATTGGAAAAGAATAGAAGGGGAAGGAAAGGTGGTGGGAAACAATAAACTGGGCAAGCTGGGACTAGAAAGTTTGTTTAAATCCTTCCATATGTCCAGGTGTATTGAAATGTAATTTTAACAGTTATCCAGCTTGAATAAGCATTGATGATAATAGTGTACTGGTACATGGCAGCAGCTCTGGCTTCTTCAGAGTGGTTGCTGCATTAAGGTTTGAATGCAGGCTGCTCTCAGAGAAATCTTCCTGTCTTTGCTAGAGGAAGAAGTCGTGTGTTTATGAGCAAATCTCAGTTGTTGTGCTTTGGTCTTCCTGCAATGTCTTAGTGGATGACTTGCTGGAAAATTTGATATACTACTCTTGATACGAGTAGTCTACTTGACTTCCAGATCCTGGTAGACGCTCTTCTGAATCTGCTTGCATTGTGGACTATTTAAGGGCTGTGGACAGCTACTTGCACTATCTGGGGAAAGCTCAAGAAGACGTCATGCAGTGCATGAAAGACTGTAAGGTCTGGTCTGCCTTGTATGATGGAGTAAATCCTGATGCAGACACCTTTATCCAAACGCTTGCAGAAGAGAACAGTACAGGTGTGGAACACGCCATGTTTAGGCTCCAGCAAAGGACACCTAGAACACATAGCTCTGCGCAAGCATGTGCCCAGAAGGATACTCAAGATGATGACAGCTCCAAGGAGAAATCCTTAAATGTAGCCAGAGAACACAAGGTGAGGACCCAGACCACTGTCAATGGGTCTCTTGCAAAGACCCAGCTGGAAATGGACTTGGATGAGCACAGTAAGAGAAATTCCAGCTCAACTAAAGGTGTAATTAGATAACAAATAAACTAGAAAATTACTGAGATTGATCCACAGCCAGACTTAAAGATTTCTTCTCAGGAGGCAGATAGTAACTTAGGTGTAAAACTGCTGAGCACAGATGGTGGGGATTTCATTGCACAGTATGACAGAATTATTAAGGAACTGGATCCAAACAGTGCAAGCTTGGAGGAGCAGAAGCTGGATGCTCCTGATCTTGTCTCTCCAGCCGAAGAGGATTTTGAGAATTTCTCAGCAGATACTCCTTCTGCAGAGAGCCTATCAACTCTATTTGGATGAAAGAAGGATGTCTCCTAAGCACTCTACAAGGAGCCAGAGTGTGCCATTTACAGGTGGAATGTACTGTTAATTACATGCATAACAAATATAAGAAAGCATGGTGATTTATGGTGGCCAAATGAGATCACACTGTGTGGCACACAATACAAGGATAGAGCAAGGAAGAGTCCTGGAACTAAACAGGAACTAAATAGCTGAAACCACTCCAAGGAGAGTGAGAGATACAATGTGAAAATACAGCAGAGTCATCAGTGTGGTGAAAGCAAATGGTAGGGATTCAGGGGTTTTTTTCCTTGGTAATTGTTTAAAACATTGAGCAGGGATTATATTGTTTGTTATGTGAGAGCTCTGTCATGCCAGACAAAGCTTTTTCAGTTGAAAGGTGTTCAGAGTAGCTGTTTTAATATACAGAGCCTGGGTAAATAATTTGGTTTTCTGGCAACTTTCATCTCTGATGGGATGGATGCAACATCACAGTACCATTTTCCTCTCTCTGTTATTCCACATTGTAGCAGGAGATGTCAACAGTGGTGCCATGTCTGTATGTGCCTGTCTCCCTGCTCTGCCCTGGCATCCTGTTCTCTAGTGTCAGGTCTGCCCTCACTGTTGGCATGCTTTTCTGTCTAGTGTCAGGCAAAAATTTAAGATTGCTTTCTGCTAACTGTCCAAGCTATTCAGGAATTACATTACTACTGGAGGTCAGAGTGGGCTTTTGATCTGTATTTGTGTAGTTCCTTGCACTGCAGGCTCCTGGTCTTTAATTAGGCCTCCTAGATACCGGAGTAATGCAAATAATAAAACATAATCATATCCTAGGTTCCCTCATCCAACACAAAACCTCTGCAAGATGGCTTCTCATTCATTTGGAGTGGGAAAATGTGTGTTCATTAAAAAGCAGCCCTTTCTGGTCAGCTGTGGCCAGAATGCTTGGCACTGCTTCTTAATTGAAAAATCCAGTTTATTTTTCAACTAATTTGCTATTTTTGCTGTGATGGCAATTTCCTTGTACTGGAAGCTAATGGTATCCAAATCTGTTTCCCATTATCTACTGTCAAATGTAGCTCAAAAATGTTCTCTCTGTCTCTTATTCTTCATCTAGCCCCTCTCTTCATTTGTTAATTTTCAAACACCCACCCCTCGCCCAAACCCACAAAACCTCAGAACTGAGGAAAATTAAGATAAAAGTTAAAAGCAATAAACCTAGATATATGCTATCCATCTACAGAATGTTTTCCTCTTAGACTCCTTACCTTGCTTTAATGGAGATCTTAGTGATTGCATGTAGGGAGGTACTCACAACTGAAGCCAAAATCAAAGGATTAAGATCTTAGCTGAAGGATAGACGCTAAACATATAATGATTATAGTAGAAGCAATGTAGAAAGTGGCTGAGCCAGTAGAGCTAAGACAATAAATCTCTTGCTTGGCTTTGTTGTGTCAAGATGGATGGTTGGGATATTGTCCAACTGAAGGAACCGTAACTGCACCTGGACCCTGAAAGCAGCCCAGAACCAGGTTAGGAGCTTAAGCTGTGGCCAAAGGGCCTGAGAACCTAGCAACAAGAACAAAGGTGGAAACTTGAAGGCGAGGAAGACTCCCTGACTTCATCATTAGGAAACCACTGACCCATTTCAAACACCCACCAACCTATTTGAAGGAAGGAACTGCACAAGCATAAGAGGACTTTGAGTTAATTTTATTATGAAGCGGGGGGGGGTAGGTGGGGCTAGGTAATGCATATGTATAGGCATATTGGGTAATCATATGAATATGTAAGACTTTTGTGGATAAAAGAAGGCAAGAGTCCTGTGTACTTTGCACATCCCTATGGGAGATTTCTCTTGGGTATGCCCGTGTGGTAATAAACATACCACTTTCTAAGTTTAACTGATTAGAGAGTCCTTGTTTCTGCATCACAACAATACTTTGAAAATGTTAAAATTGTAGGGCCTTTCAAGGACAGCAACCTGGTCTAATGAAAGGTGTTCCTACCCAGAGCAGGGAGCTTAGGTCTTTGAGGTCCCTTCCAACCCAAACCATTCTATGATTATATATCTAATTTGGGATGCTGTACAGGATTATATTTGTAGATGTGTTTGGTAGAGGTTTTAGGTTGCTTTTACTGTTTTGGGATGGCATTAAGGGATGGGGCCTCTTTCTGACAGAAGTTTCCCACAGCCAGTGTCAGCAGTGCAAAGATGCTCCCTTCAGACCTATGGATCTGTGAAGAAAATGTCCTCTCACTGTCTTATATCCACTGTAAAAGCATTAAACACTCTTATCCCTATTTTCATTTGTGATGTTCAGAAACACGAGTTTATATTTTGGTCCCTCCATCCTCATATATCAGTGCTTGACTTCATGGCTATGAAAGGAGTAATTTTTTGACTTCTCATCTAGCTACCCTGTTCCTTACAAGGCTTCTAAACTCTGTTTACATACTTTGATTCTCATTGCAATAAATTTTGGGGGGTAAAAGTCATGCTATCACTTTTTAAAAAAGTTTATGTATTTGGTAACTTCTTTCAGTGACAAGCAGCAGTTGTTACATGTACCTATTTTCAGCTTTACTTATTCAGTTTTGAAGTGTTACCTAGGGAGGAGAAACAGTGACACATCTCAGTTCCTTCTGCCATCCCTTTTGATACAGTAGGGCTTCCTTCAGGAGCTCTGTGAAATGTCCTTATGAACAGGTTTGGTTATGTTGGGGCAGAAGACACTGTATCTCAGCAAAAGTGTTTGGGGCTTCTCCACTGGGTACCCAGGCTCTAATTGCTGTCATGGTGGATGAAAGGCAAGAGCCACATAAAGCCTTGTCAACTCTGGCCCTCCCACCTTTGTTATTGTGAGCGGAGCTATGCCAGCATCAGCCCGGAGAGATGAGTCTGGAAGGAATGCTTGGTTTGTGCTCATATTCCAGCCTGTAGTGGAGCTCTGTGTCCTGTTTGAAGGACAGGTGTTTGCCAAGGAAAGCAGAAGCTTCCTCTTGGACTGAAAGAAAATGTGATTCTTCCGATTATTATAATTTTGGAATTAAGAGAGCTCTCAGGCAAAGATATGGGGGTAGGAATAACAGTTCTTTACTAGTATATTTAACAAGACAAACAAGAACAACAACAGCTATGAAATTACCCACAAACAGAACAGTAACTCAGTCCCAGTGTTTTTTGGCTGCAGGCACCTTTTCCCTGAGCTGCAGTTCCCGGTGCTGGGGGCGGGCGGGTCCCGCAGAGCCGCAGGAGGGCTGGGGGTGATGGCAGCGCTGTCCCAGGGGGAGAGAGAGATGGAGAGAGAGAGCTCTCCGTTCACGGTGTCGGTCCCGGTGATCAGCAGAGTGCTGGATGGTGGTAGTTCACAGCGAGAAGACAGCCGGGCAGGGTCCGATGGTGGTTTCCCGACGCAGGGATGGGACACCAGCGGCGATCGTCCTTCTCGTCCGAACTCCGCGGGGGAAATGGGCCGAGACTCAGCCTTCCGCTTCCTCTTCTGGCTGTTTGAATCTCGTGGGGCTTGCTTCTTCCCTCCCGTCCCCTCCCCCTTGTCACCAGGGCCCAGTCAACAGGTATCTTAGCATGACAATGGGGAAAATTCCACAGAGGGGAAAAAAAAGAAAGAACTAACCCTCAACATTATCCACCCCGAATTTTCCCCTACCATCATGCCAAGTCAAATTAAAAATCTTCAAATTGTAGACATCCATACAGTTACAGATACAGGCACAGTATTGTAGGTAGTTCACCCTAAAACAAGGTCTCCTTGGGGTATGCATCTGGTCTTTCCATCCCTTTGCATGATCCACCAGGTACACCCTGGCCCTTGAGCAAAAACCACCCCCCGAATTGGATTGTCTTTGCTGGAGGCAGGGTTCACCCAAACAGTTTTTCCTAGCATACCTCTCATATGCACCACTGGAACCTTGTCCCCATCTGGTGTTCTCAAGGGCTCAGACTGGGCAGGGCCTGCTTGATTAGTGGAACCTCGGGTGTTCACTAACCATGTGACCTTTGGTAGATTAATCTCCCAGTTCTTGAAAGTCCCCCCACCCAGTGCCTTCAAGGTGGTTTTAAGCAGCCCATTGCACCGTTCCACTTTCCCAGCCGCTGGTGCGTGATAAGGAATGTGGTACACCCACTCGATGCCGTGTTCTCTGGCCCAGGTGCTTATGAGGCTGTTCTTGAAATGAGTCCCATTGTCTGACTCAATTCTCTCAGGGGTACCATGTCTCCAAAGGACTTGTTTTTCCAGGCCCAGGATGGTGTTGCGGGCAGTGGCATGAGGCACAGGGTAGGTCTCCAACCATCCAGTGGTGGCTTCCACCATGGTCAGCACGTAGCGCTTGCCTTGGCGTGTCTGAGGCAGTGTGATGTAGTCAATCTGCCAGGCCTCCCCATACTTATATTTGGACCACCGCCCCCCATACCAGAGGGGCTTCACTCGCTTGGCTTGCTTGATGGCAGCACACGTCTCACAGTCATGGATAACCTGGGAAATACTGTCCATGGTGAGATCCACCCCTCGTTCTCGTGCCCACTTATAGGTAGCATCTCTGCCTTGGTGACCTGAGGCATCGTGGGCCCATCGAGCCAGGAACAACTCTCCCTTGTGTTGCCAGTCTAAGTCTATCTGTGACACCTCCATCCTTGCAGCCTGATCTACTTGCTCATTGTGTTGGTGCTCCTCATTAGCCCGACTCTTGGGGACATGGGCATCTACATGACGGACCTTTACGGGTAGCTTCTCTACCCGACTGGCAATATCTTTCCACTCATCAGCAGCCCAGATTGGTTTTCCCCTACGTTGCCAGTTAGCTTTCTTCCATCTTTCCAGCCAGCCCCACAGAGCATTGGCTACCATCCATGAATCAGTGTAAAGGTAGAGCTTTGGCCACTTCTCTCTTTCAGCAATGTCCAGGGCCAGCTGAACGGCTTTGAGTTCAGCAAGTTGACTTGATCCACCTTCTCCTTCAGTAGCTTGTGCAACCTGTCGTGTGGGGCTCCATACGGCTGCTTTCCACTTCCGGTTCATCCCCACGATGTGACAGGAACCATCAGTGAAAAGAGCGTAGCGAGTTTCATCTGCTGGCAGTTGGTTGTATGGTGGGGCTTCATCAGCTCGGGTCACTTGTTCTTGCTCCTCTTCATCGGCAAGACCAAAATTTTCACCTTCTGGCCAGTTTGTAATTATTTCCAAAATCCCAGGGCGATTTGGGTTTCCGATACGGGCGCGCTGTGTGATGAGGGCAATCCACTTGCTCCATGTAGCATCGGTGGCGTGGTGGGTAGAGGGGACCTTCCCTTTAAACATCCACCCCAGCACTGGTAGTCGGGGTGCCAGGAGGAGCTGTGCTTCTGTGCCAATCACTTCTGAGGCAGCTTGAACTCCTTCATAAGCAGCCAAGATCTGCTTCTCTGTTGGGGTGTAGTTGGCTTCAGACCCTCTGTAACTTCGGCTCCAGAATCCCAGAGGTCGGCCTCGGGTCTCACCAGGTACCTTCTGCCAAAGGCTCCAGGACAAGCCCCTGTTCCTGGCTGCAGAGTAGAGCACATTCTTCACCTCTGGTCCCGTCCTGACTGGACCAAGGGCTACAGCATGAGCGATCTCCTGCTTGATCTGGGCAAAGGCTTGCTGCTGCTCAGGGCCCCAGTGGAATTCATTCTTCTTCCGGGTGACCAGTTAGAGAGGGCTCACGATCTGGCTGTACTCAGGAATGTGCATTCTCCAAAAGCCTATGGCACCTAGGAAAGCTTGTGTTTCCTTCTTATTGGTTGGTGGAGACATCGCGGTGATCTTATTGATGACCTCAGTGGGGATTTGGCGCCGCCCGTCTTGCCACTTTACTCCCAGAAACTGGATCTCTCGGGCAGGACCTTTGACTTTGCTCCTCTTGATGGCAAAACCGGCTCCCAGCAGAATCTGGATGATCTTTTCTCCTTTCTCAAATACTTCCATTGCCGTGTTCCCCCACACAATGATGTCATCAATGTATTGCAGATGTTCTGGAGCTTCACCCTTTTCCAGTGCAGCCTGGATCAGTCCATGGCAGATGGTGGGGCTGTGTTTCCACCCCTGGGGCAGTCGGTTCCAGGTGTACTGCACACCCCTTCAGGTGAAAGCAAACTGAGGCCTGCACTCTGCTGCCAGAGGAATGGAGAAAAATGCATTGGCAATGTCAATGGTGGCGTACCACTTTGCTGCCTTGGACTCCAGCTCGTACTGGAGTTCCAGCATGTCCGGCACGGCAGCGCTCAGCAGTGGAGTCACTTCATTCAATGCACGATAGTCCACAGTCAATCTCCATTCTCCATCAGACTTGCGCACAGGCCAGATGGGGCTGTTGAAGGGTGAGTGGGTTCTGCTGACCACCCCTTGGCCCTCCAGCTCACGGATCATCTTGTGGATGGGGATCACGGCATCTTGATTTGTCCTTTACTGCCGGAGGTGCACTGTGGAGGTGGCAATTGGCACTTGCTGCTCCTTCACCTTCAGGAGTCCCACTACAGATGGGTTCTCTGACAGTCCAAGCAAGGTGTTCAATTGCTTAATGTTTTCTGCCTCTACAGCAGCTATTCCAAAAGCCCACCTGAGTCCCTTTGGGTCTTTGTAATAGCCATTCCTGAGGAAGTCTATGCCTAGAATACACGGTGCCTCTGGGCCAGTCACAATTGGATGCTTCTGCCTCTCCTTCCCAGTCAGGCTCACCTCAGCCTCCAGCAAAGTCAATTCCTGTGATCCCCCTGACACCCCAGCAATAGAAACAGACTCCTCCCCCACATGTTCTGATGGTATTAGGGTGACCTGTGAACCAGTGTCAACTAATGCCCTATGTTTTTGTGGCTCTGATGTGCCAGGCCATCGGATCCACACCGTCCAAAAGACCCGGTTTTCCCGTGCCTCTCCCTGGCTAGAGGCAGGGCCCCTCTAGCCCTGGTTATTATTTCCTTCCTGGGCATACATGTTGGAGGTTCCCTCAAGGGGATCTGACAAATCATCCTCCCTTTTGTAATACCCTGCATCTTGGTTATGGGAAGTTGAGGTTACCTTCACTTTAGTGGAGCTCTTTTGGTTAGTGTTTCCCTCCCTGAGTTGACGCACCCGCGCTGCCAGGGCAGAAGTGGGTTTCCCATCCCACCTCCTCATGTCTTCCCCATGGTCACGCAGAAAGAACCACAGGTCAGCTCGTGGGGTGTACCCTCAATCCCTAGCTGGGGGACGTTGGGCTCTAACTCTGGGATCTGTGACTCGCACTGGTGCTGCATTGGCCTTCCTCATCTCCTCCCTCACCCCTCTTATCTCCTCCTTGAACTCCTCTCTGAGTTCCCTAATCACGGCAGAGACCTGAGCCTGCATTGGGCCATTCATTATACTCTCAAAATTTCTGAGCTTATCGGCAACAGAACCCACTGTCTCGTGGTTGGTGTCAGCATTAATGGCTGCAATGAATGTGGTGTATTGAGATGGCCCCAGGTGTGCCAGATTCCACAACATCTGCCCTGTGCACCTGACCTTGTCGGGGTCATTGTCATGTTGTCCACCCCTCCCAAAGAGTACTTCCAGTATTGCTACTTCTCTCAGCTGTTGGATCCCCTCCTCAGCGGTTTTCCAGCGCATTCTATGGTGGTGCTCCTGCATCCTCTCTCTGTGGACAAACCTCTCTCTTACACTCATTAAAAGCCGCTCCCAGAGGGAAAGGGGGCCTGGTTCCCTTACAAATATGTGATCCACACCTGAGTCCTGGGTTAGGGGTCCCAAATTCCTTGCCTCAGTACCATCCAGCTGCACACCTGTACCCATAAGGTCCCAGACCCGCAGTAACCACGTTGTAAAAGCCTCACGGCCCCTTCGTACAACATCTTTACGCAGATTACGGAGACTCTCGTATGACAGGGACTCTGTGACGATCTCAACCTCTGGCTCCCCTGCTGGTTGTGAGGGCCCTGCTTTCTGATCATTATTATCTAGGTGCTTTGTTTTCACCTTAGACTTTCTAGTTTCCACGGGGGCAACTGCTGCTGGCTGTGAGTGCCCTTGCAGTTCAGCTGGAGCCTGGAGAGATGTAACATTTGTGGGTTCCACTGCTGCACCATCAGGTTCTCCCTCTTTAAGGCAGAGGGAGAGTTTCTCAAGAGCTGGGGAAAGGTAGTCCTTCAGCATTTGGCCCATCTCCTTCACTAGAAACCCCACCCACTCTGGATGGTTCCTTTCTGAGGTGAGCTCTGGGGCAGAATCAGGCTCAGGGGCAACATCCTTAACCTCTGGGGCAGAATCCTTAGTCTCTGGGGCAGAATCCTTAGTCTCTGGGGCAGGGGCAGAGTCAGGCTCTGGGACAGAATCCTTAGTCTCTGGGGGAGAATCCTTATTCTCTGGGGCAGGGGCAGGGTCAGGCTCTGGGGCAGAGTCCTTAGTCTCTGGGGCAGAGCCAGGCTCTGGGGCAGGGCCAGGCTCTGGGGCAGGATCCCTATTCCTTGGGGGACGTATCAGGGTTGTCATCCAAGTCAATCTCCCCTCATCTCGGAATGTTAAATAGAACAGGTTTACAAGGCCTATTAGCAATGTCAGCCACTGTATGATATCATTACTGCTTAGAAGAGATTTGAACCCCTCAAAAGCTGGTGGAGCAGACCCAAAAAACTGTGTAAGGGGTTGGGACAAAATTTTCCCTGGTGTCATATCCTCACAGTATGTACCATTATTAAAGTAGCCCCAAAAACATACAGTTAGAGTGTGATAGCTCCGAATCCATGTGCCCACCTTCCAGAGGAAGTTAAAAATCCATGAATTTCTCACGTTATCAGCCCACAAAAGGAACTGGATAATAGTTACAGCAGCCTGAGTTATAGGACCCATGTTCAAGTAAGCGATTGCAAATGGGAGAGATAAAGCTGTGGCCACATGGAGCCCAAACCACGGTAAGCTGGACAACATGATGCCACCTAACACAAAACTGAGGTAACTCAAGAACTGTTATTCCTTTTTCACCCTTTTCCCTCAATGCCCTCGGGCCCCACGTTGGGCGCCAAAATCTGTCCTGGTTTGAAGGACAGGTGTTTGCTAAGGAAAGCAGAAGCTTCCTCTTGGACTGAAAGAAAATGTGATTCTTCCGATTATTATAATTTTGGAATTAAGAGAGCTCTCAGGCAAAGATATGGGGGTAGGAATAACAGTTCTTTACTAGTATATTTAACAAGACAAACAAGAACAACAACAGCTATGAAATTACCCACAAACAGAACAGTAACTCAGTCCCAGTGTTTTTTGGCTGCAGGCACCTTTTCCCTGAGCTGCAGTTCCCGGTGCTGGGGGCGGGCGGCTCCCGCAGAGCCGCAGGAGGGCTGGGGGTGATGGCAGCGCTGTCCCAGGGGGAGAGAGAGATGGAGAGAGAGAGCTCTCCGTTCACGGTGTCGGTCCCGGTGATCAGCAGAGTGCTGGATGGTGGTAGTTCACAGCGAGAAGACAGCCGGGCAGGGTCCGATGGTGGTTTCCCGACGCAGGGATGGGACACCAGCGGCGATCGTCCTTCTCGTCCGAACTCCGCGGGGGAAATGGGCCGAGACTCAGCCTTCCGCTTCCTCTTCTGGCTGTTTGAATCTCGTGGGGCTTGCTTCTTCCCTCCCGTCCCCTCCCCCTTGTCACCAGGGCCCAGTCAACAGGTATCTTAGCATGACAATGGGGAAAATTCCACAGAGGGAAAAAAAAAGAAAGAACTAACCCTCAACACTTTGTTAAAGGCAATAGGGGCACTCCTCATTTGATCCTTTCTGTTGCAGTGGCCCAGAAGTGCCTTAGCCTCTGCCACAGGCAGCCCTTCCAGGAGGCACATTGAACTGGGCTGCACTGTACCCAGCCAGCTCAGACAGCAGCCATGTGCAAACTGAGGGTAGCTGGAATGATGTTGGATTATGGCCACCTGCTTCACCCTAGAAATGCCATGGCATGCATCTTTTGCCAGGTTTGAGTGTGGAGCAATCAAAGATAGCAGTGATACTCATCCAGGGATTCTTCTATGGTTTTCCTAGCTCTTATGCAATTGGAATAGTGTGGTGAGACTGCGGATGGAACAAGGGACATTTCTAAGACTTCATTTATGAGTAGGTCCTTTGTACTGGCTGCCTCAGGCATGTCCCCAGCTGTGTGGTCTAACAGGGTAATATTCAAGTGAAGTCATTCTCAGCCTTGCGAAGGTTCCTTAAGCTTGAGCATTAAGAGTTTATGTACTTCATGGTAAATGCTTCTGTATTTCATTGGCTGTCCTTCAGCATGAATACACAAATTAAAGCTGTTATTTATTGGTGACATCTATATGATAATGTCTATGTCTTCCAGCAATTATGCTTATGAATCTATTTTGATGTCTTCCCTGCTTTGTGTGTGTCTCAGTTTGAAAGACAGGTGTCTGTTAGGGAAAGCAGGATCCTCCCTTGAAATGTAGAATGTAAACTCCCTCCCTCCGAATTAGTATAATTTTGAAATTAAGGGGCTCTCAGGCAAAGATATAGGGATAAGAATAACAGTTCTTTACTAGTATGTACAACAAGACAAACAAAACAACAACTATGGAGTTAATGACAAACAGAACCAGGAACCCAGTGCCAGTTCCTCTCGGCCGCAGGCACTTTCCCTTTGGTGCAGTTCCCGTCACAGCCGGCAGGGAGCGCTGGCGGCTCCCGGTGCACGGGGCCGGTGCAATGATCCCCCCGGGGCTGCAGGGGGCGCTGTGCTGAGAGCTCGGGGAGCACGCGGTAATGGCGGCTGGGTCTGGGATGGGAAGGGATGGAAAAGAGAGGGTTTGCTTCATGAACCCTGGGGCAGTGTTTGTCCCAGTGCTCTAGCAGGATGCTTGGAAACAGCAAGCTGAAATGGCAGGCAGTCCTGACAGGGCAGAGGTGCAGGGTCCAGCAGCAGAAGAAGAAGGCAGCTACCGGCTAGGCTGTGGTGGTGGTAGCAGCGACCCTTTTCCTCCAAAGCTAAGAGTGAACAAGAGAGCAACCGCCCGCCTCCCCTTTTACCTGGTTCTAATCTCGTGGTGTCCCCCTCCCTCTTAGAGAAACCCCTGAAAACCAGAGGGGTTCCCTCTCCTCCATCTCAAGTACCCAGTCATCAGTGCTTCTTAGCAAGTCAATTGGAAAAATTCTGCAGGCAACTAGTAAAAGAAAAGAAACCCCAACCCCCAACACTGTGACTGTTTGTTGTACTGAAGATGCATTCTCTTGTGATGGGAAGTATCACAGCTTGATTATTATGTTTAGAATAGCATATTCATATTTTCTTTAGAACACCAATTTTTTGATAGACAAAGAAAGCTAGCGATAATTCACTTTGTCCAGTCCTTATATAGGAATAAGGTAAAAGAACAGTAAAAAGCACAGATTCTATTTGCATTAAAACTAGTAGTCCCCTTCCAATTTATTCAAGAGGAATAGAGTGGTAGGCTGTAATGTCCTAAGCTAAATCCTTATTGGCACACGCAAGTGGAATAGTCATGCATGTTAAATATGCCATTAATGTAAATTGATTGGCTAGGAAGAAAATGTGCTGCTAACCACAAAAGCTTTCAACACTTCTGTTAAGTCTGCTTTCTCTGTTCAGCTACAGTTTGGGTTTTCTCCCTGCTGTCTTTAATTAGTGTGTGGGAGGGCTAATTTGCTTGGTTATGATGGTCAGAATTCCCTTTAAATGCCTTTTTCCTGGATCTTAGGGTTTTTCTTCTGTGAAAACAAAAGCATTGATTCCTTCTTATTTTCTTGCAGAACCATTCATCAGCGTAGTATTTTCAAAGCTGGAGAACATGCTGGACAATTCCTTGCATGTAAATTTGCTGCTTCTTGGGATTACTACTCAGCTGGCAAGTTACCCATAGCTGCTTCTTCGCTCCTTTCTGCTCAACACCAGCATGGTGTTTCAGCCTAGTGTGAGCTCACTCTATCAGGTATTTACCACAGGTGTTAGCCATGCCTACTGGAGCAGTGTCTTTGGTGTCTCCTTAGGCCTTACATTAGCTCTTTTCAGTTTCACATGTAGCCTTCTTACCTGAGAGCTTCTTATTTAATTTCCATATTTTAATTATATTTGTGCAAAGAACTGGAAAGTCTGTTTGACCAAAGGTTTTGTCAGAACTCTATTTTAATGCAGGTAGAGAAAGCCTGACTATTTAGTCTGTGGCTGCAGTGAGAGCAAAGAAGAAAGAAGTAATTGCTACTGTTGTTTTGGCAGGTGCTGGCATCTGTGAAAAATAAGATTGAATGTTTTGCTTCCATTGAAAAAGACTTCCCAGGTCTTCTCCTGGAGGCTCAACAGTACTTGCTTTTTCGTGTGGACATGTCTGATGCTGCGGAAGAATTGCTCACCAAAGGTAAACAATAATGATGTTCAGAGGAGGGTTGGGTGGCATGACTTACCAGTTACCCCTGTCCTTTTCTCCAGATGATTAAAAGGTGTGGTGTGTTGTGAATGTCATCAGCCAGCTGTACACTTCTGACTTTAAAGTGATGATGCTCAGTAGACCACAGTGTATGTATATCTAGTTGGATATTCTGTGCTGTTTAGAAATTTTTATTTGTTATATGAAACTTCTGTTTAAAGAAGTAATAAAATCAGTTCTTGGCTTGCTGTCAGTGAACAAACTCACTTTCAAAGCATGCGGTGAAGTGGCATATGTGCATGATTACACCTTCTTTTTAGCCTGACCTTCAGCTAGTCGTTGGTTAAAATTTGAGAAATGTTAGAAAGGACAGAAGTCCAGGATGAATTGGTTTCTGCAACAATTGAATAAGGCTTGGTAATATGGTTTGGGCTAACACTGAAGGAGATAGACACTGAAAGTTTTCTGGCTAGTATCATTCTTGTATGACAAATAAAGCGAAGGAAACAGAAAAAAACAAAATATGTGTGTTTAAGAGCAGTGAGGAGTTAGACAGGTATTGTCCCACCAAGCCAGCTTTGCAGGGGATTCTGTAACACCTGCTGCCTGTCAAGCACAGTGCACACTGCACCTGTCTTTACAGGTTACCTGTACTTATTTGTACCATTGTGGGGCAAAATAGTAAAAATAAACAAAATTAAGTCTTAGCTCCCAAATAAGAACCTTCCAGACACAGGCAGGCAATGGGTAGAGCTGAAGCCCTGCCCTGAAGACGTGCTTGTTCTCAGCTTGCTGCTGAGTGGGCAATGTTGGATGCAGGCTTCTCTTAAAAGCCAACTTACCACACAATGAGAATGTGTCAAATTTGGTGAGTCATGAAGAGCTCACACTGCAAGAGGGTTCAAGTGAGGCTGCATTTACAGGTGTGTGCTTACTCATCTTTGGGAGTCATTAATAATCATCCATTCTGTCCACACTTCTGTGAAGATGCTGATGCTTTTCTTGGACTTCCAGAGGTGTGGAAATCAGGATTCTTTATGTGCCATTGTAATTGCGTTTTCATTTCTTTAAGGCTCTGAAGAATAATCTACCTTGTTTGTAGTCAGCATAGTATGTGTTTCTAAGGTTTGCAGAACATCAAGTCTGTAAAATTATGATCTTGCTAAGGCTGCTTCCTGAAGAATTTGTCTGTGGAAGTTGCCTCGTGTAAAAAAGGCTGTGTACTGCAGATGTCTGTAGCGTTTTAGGCTCTGCATTTTGTTGCCATAGAATAGAAAGCATTACAATTAGATGGCATTGTAAGTAGCATGTGAGAGATGAGATTAGGAGGGAACATTCAGAGTTCTATTTTTTCTGAGGTGCTGGCAATAAGAATGTTTACATAATGCATTACCAATTACTTTTTTTTAAAATATACTTGCTGTTTTATGTCAGTTTTCTTCTTTGGGCTCCAGAATTGGCAGGTTGGCTCATATTGATTATTTAGGAATTTGAAACAGGGCTGCTTAGTGTACTGGTTTGAAAAACAAAACCAGTGAGACTTCAAGTCAGTAATACAATTTGTAATAGGGAAGAGAAAAAGGAAAAACAAAATAAATGCAATAATAAAAATAAAACCACTGACAGAGTCAGAATACAACCTGATACCCTGTCAGTCAGGGTGTTGGTGCAGTTTTCCTCCAAAGGGTCCAGCAATGATGTGGAAAAAGCCTGGTTCTTCCTCTAGAATCCAGTGGAAAAAGGCTGCTTTTGGCATTCTAAACCTCAGTTTTTATCTAGGTAGGAAAGGCTTGGCTCCTCCTCCTGGCTGGAGCATCTCCCAACGGGATGATGTAATCTTATCAGTTATACAGTAGGACTGAATGGCCCATGAACAGAAGATACTTCCCACAGAGATAAGGATGATCACCCTTATCAGTAATACAGTAGGACTGAATGGCCCATCAACAGAAGACATTTCCCACAGAGATAAGGATGATCACCCTTCTCAGATGGTAATAGAATATATATCTTGTATTGTAAACCAGGACACTTAGTTACCCTGTTAGTACACTTTCTTCTGTATAGTGGCAGCTCCTGCAAAGGTTTCTCTTGACAAATAAGTGAAAGAGTAAGTAAATGTCTGGAAAACTGCAGACTTTGTTCCCTACAGGACTAGTGATACAAGTCATCAAACTAATCCTGGAGGACAGTTGGCTCAGTAGCCAATCAACCAGTAGTTCATTATATTGATTAAGAAATGCAATGTAGGAACTGCTGCAGTAACAGTAAATGAAAAAAAAACCCAACAACTAAAACCAAATGACAGATTAGGAACTCCCCATGGACTTCTTTCCATTAGCTTGAACACCACCTCTAACTGTCAGACATATGGTTGCTCTCTGAGAGATTTTTCCCCTGAATATGAGTCATGAATAAACCCAGTGTTTTCTGCAGGTCTGAGCATAGACAGAATTCCTACAGAATTCGCATATGAAAACCTGAAGCCAGAGTTGGTAGGGAAGACAAATGCAAAACCAAAACATTATAGAGCATTTTGTATCTTTTTACAGGGTTGGTCTCTGAAGGTGTTTGAACAGAAATGGTTTGTTCTTTTTTGCTTGCAGTAGTGTGTGTTTTTTTCCAGAGCAGCTTGGGCTCTGGTTACATCTAGCGCTGTCACAATGTAGTTTTCATGTGCAAGCTGCCTCTCTTTCAGAGTGTTGGTAACAATCTTCAGAGTACTCATTTGCTCAATTTTTGATTGTGTGACTCAGATTGCATCCTGACTCTAGAGAGAAGTGAACAATCCTGATCAAAGGAGGAAAACCAAATCTCTAGTTCCTATATCAGCTTTCTGTGCTTTTGTGGTATTTTGGTTTTTTTTACCAAACAAGCAGTTGAATCTAAACTAAAATTATTTTTAGAAATGTATCAATTTTAGTTATTTTTGAAAGGAAGAGTATAAACAAAAGCAAAGCTTTGGCAGTATACTAGCATTCTGTTTATATTTCATAACTATTTTAAAAACTTAAAATGTTAATTATGAAACATTTTGACATTAGAAAATCTGAAAAACAATATTCATGGGAAGCTTATAACTTTGTCTTTTGATTGTAATTTATAATTCAGGTTGTTTTTCCTCCCACAGTCAGATTTTCTCACAGAACAGAAACTCCTGTACTCTGTCTCTAGTAGGTAGAAATTTGTAGAATAACAACATGAATGATTGGTAAGTCTGCAGTTGGAAATATGTTTTAAACTCAAGAAAAGTATGAGTCTGTTAAATGATTGGGATTTTTTTTTCAAAGTGTTTGGAAGAGTAGAGTAATTCCAGTGCCTAGGGTGAAGTACAGGCAAGGAACAAAAGTGCAGAGCTGTTGAACAGAGAGATTGCTGTGCAGCATTGAGTGAGGCCTTCATCTACAGCTCCCCTTGTTCACTTCTTGGAGGCATTTCAGATCAAGGCTGGTATCACTTGAGCCTGTTACTTGAACATAAACTGTGTGCACTGTAAGGGAAACCCCTTCTGAAGGCAGCAATGCAGTGCTGGGCTTGTCTGCAATATGTGACTTAACAGCCCTTTTATTTCTTTGTAATTATACAAATTACATTAAAATTACAATTAAATTTTTACAAATATTTACTTACATATCTCAGGAGAACACTTGTAAATTAGGCAGGATTTTCTCTGTCTCTGCTGTTGGCCTCGATACCTTGTAGCAATGAGTTCCATCTTGTAGCAGTGAGTTCTACAGGTTAAGTTTTCTTCGTAGAGTATTTATTTCTATCATTATTAAATTTTGTCACCTTTTTAGTTTCACTGAATTAATTACTGTCAAATTAAAGGGCAGTTATGTTTCAGTTTGAAATAAGGAGCAATTGATTGAAATTTAAGTTCTGCTGTCACTGTAATTCCATGCATTCTGATATTTGAGGTCAGATCCTCTGAACTCTGGCAGCAGAGATCATATAGCAGAACACACAGTGGCTTTCACTTGCTCTCTTTTTAATGGTTAGTTGCTTTACAGGGAAGTAAGTGTAGTTAGAGGGGCCTATAGCTGCAGAAAAATCCATTTTTTTTTTCTTTTTTTGCCCTTAGTTTTTAACATGCTTCAAGCTCATGTGGTGATGTGATAGCTTGGCCTTGAACCCATTGACATGGTGATTCACAGGGAGAGGATAGAGAAACAGCAGTAAAATCAAAACAACAGTTTGATGGGGGAGTGCTAGAGCCTAGCATTGTTGAAATGAAGACAACCATGCTGAGTCTAGATGGGTAGATATCTACTGTTTCAGAAGGTAAATCCTTAATACTCTTTCCCTTGACTCCTCTTCTGCCCACATATTTCTCTCATCTGAGTTGGAACTTAATGATATATAACCCAGGGAAAGATAGGTAATAAAAATACAGTAGAACGAGGACATGCAGAACTTTAAAATGCTGGATTAGTGGAGTATCTCCCTGCATGATCTGGGTACTGCAAATTACAGCTCTGAACACAATCCTTATAAACCAGGTTTGGACACTATACAAATACTCTGTGGGCTTAATATACAGAGTCTTTTGTTTTTCCTCTCCTCCCATCTTTAGGGAATGTCCAGCACAGCAGCAACACAGGTAAAGGAATGAATCTTCCCAAAGTTTTTCTGGCTGTACTGCAGCCTGTCCTGGAACAGAAAGGAAAGAAAGGCCTGGCTCATCCCAGCCTTCCTGTGCATGTGAAGAATGCTGTACTTGCAGCTGCCCTTTACCCAGAGTTCCTGAAGGAGCTGGCAGCTCTAGCCCAGGAACATTCTTTTTTATGTTACCAAATATTGGGGGATTTTGAAGATTATTATCAGTACGGTTTTTAAATGTGTTTTTAAAAGGCTTTTGGAGTTTAAACAGATTTTTAAAAAGCAAAGCTGCTTTCAAAAGAAGGTTGTACTTCCTGAAAATACTTGATTTGGAGGGGGAAGAAGGAAGCAAAATATTATTCCAGTTAGGCCTTATAATTTCCCTCTGTACTACATAACTTATTTGAGATTTCTGATATTGCTCTTACTGTAGCTTCCTTTCTCACCCCTTCCTCTTTACAGAGCCACCTTTCTTCACTATCACTAATTCCTGTTGAACTTTTGAAAGAGACACTTGTTGGCTGGCTGAGATACAAACACATTAGCTTTTTCTGTTCCAGAAATGCTCTTCTGAATAACTTGTTAGGAGACAAGTTTGCTTGAGAAAACATTGCCCCATGGGAAAAATTCACTGTAGAAAAAGACATTCAAAATCTGCACAAAACCCCTTTATGTGAGGGGCTGTGCTTTTTGACGTCATTGTCCTCTTTTACTCTTCTACTGCTTCAACCTGAAGTGGAGTTCTTACCAATCCTTATCCAAAACCACCTTTTTACCTACTGGCTCAGATTTTCTGAATTCAAGTGATTTTATGTGCAGTAAACCCATCAGTAGCTGAAAGCAGGTGCTGGGCTCTGCACATACCAGATTGCCCTATGTTGAAGGCAGATCTGCCACTATCAGCTGTTGGGCTTTGAAGTCTAATGAAGTGTCCAATATAAGTGGATGTGGATTGCAGACTGCCTGGAATTTTCCTTGCCATTCCTTGGCATTCCTTGATAACTCTTGCATTTGCTACCTAAGCCCATGAGCATGCCTTATTTAGTAAGATTTGCACAAAGTACAGAACAAAATGTTTCTATGCAAGTTGTCTAGTGTCTAATTTATTTGAATGCTTGTTATAAGATAAAGAAAGGTAATCAGTATCTTTCTGTAAGTAGTGTTAAATGGACAGAAGGCCATTTTTGTGTTTGTTTATTTTTTATTAAATGGAAAAGGTTTGCTTTCTCGTGAAAGGTGTACTGTTTTATTGTTATTTTTTTTGGTTAGGGGAAAGTTAAGTACTGTTTGTTTACATTTAATTTAGGTGTTTACTTTTCCTAAAATTGCACTTTTGGGATGATGAGGGGCAGACCAAGCTATTCACCAACTGCAGAAAAGGAAGGAGTAATGGGGAAAGCTGTCTCCTAGTGGCAAAATGCTTGAGAAAATTCTCTTGTGTGAGTAATGGGCTTCATTAGAAGAACCTAAACATGATGAATTGGTGCCTCACCACTGCATTTTTGTCTTACCTTAGCTGCATAGTTATGCTTCCGGTGTGTTCTAGTTCACTACATAAAGAGGGGCCTAATTCAAGAAAGACATGAACCCTTTTGTCCAGGATACAAGCTAACAGTGTCTCCAAAAAATGAGAAGAAACAGAAATCAGAAACAACACTTGCATACATTTGTTCTCATGTTCATTGTAATTCCATAATGTGGAATTCTAGTTAATCACATCCTGGTTTTGAAAAACTTTCTCAGGGATTTCAAGGGAAAAAAAAGTTTAAAAACAAAAATCAAAGATACTCCAGAACAATCTAATTAATTGTAGGTCACATTCCTCTGGAATGTGCAGGCAACTAAATCCTTTAGATAGTTCGGAAAAGTTCTGCCTTTAATCTGTAAGGTGTAGATTAAAGTGTCTGCATTTATTCTGTCAGCCTGCTGTAGGCTATTAAAAACAAAAAAAAATCCCAAAGTCTACCTCCAAAAAAATCACCTCCAGAGCTTATGTTCTACATCCAGTAGGAGAAAGTCACCCTTTGAAATCTGGAGTTGTGTGGAAGGCTTCTTGCTGAAAGGTCAGATTTGTGTTTGTGCACAGTGTCCCCTCACAAATGGGAAATGTCTTTCAGTTCCCCAAAAGGAAGAGGTGGATGAGTGCACTGCTGTGCCATCAGGCTCTCCTTCTTTAAGGCAGGGAGAGGATTTCTCACCTGCTGGGGAAAAGTACTCCTTCAGCATCTGGCTCCTTCACTAGAACCCCCACCCACTCTGGGTGGTTTCTTTCTGAGGTGGACTGTGGGGCAGGGGCAGGGTCTCGAGCAGTATACCTAGTCTCTGGGGCAGGGTCAGGCTCTGGGACAGCATTCTTATTTCCTGGGGTAGGTATCAGGGTTGTTTTCCAAGTCAACCTCCCCTTATCTCTGAATGCTAAACAAAACAGTCATATCAGCAACACCAGCCACTCTATGATACCATTAGCATTTAGAGATGATTTAAACCCTTCAAAAACTGGTGGAGTAGACCCAAAAAACTGGGGAAAGGGTTAGGAGAAAATTTTTCCTGGTGTCATTCTCTCACAGTAGGTACCATTATTAAAGTAACCCCAAAAACATACAGTTAGAGTGTGATAGCCCTTAATCCATGTACCCGCCTTCCAGAGGAAGTTAAAAATCCATGAATTCCTCACCTTATCAACCCACAAAATGAACTGGATAATAGCTACAGTACCCTTAGTGATAGGACCCATTTTCAAATAAGGGGCTGCAAATGGGAGAGAAATAGCTGTGACCACGTGGAGCCCAAACCAGGGTGAGCTGGACAACATGATGCCACCTAACACATAAACAAACTTAGGTAACTCAAGAACTGTTATTCCTTTTTCACCCTTTCCTCTCAATGCCCTCAGGCCCTACTTTCTGGGGGCCAAAAATCTGTCCTGGTTTGAAAGACAGGTGTTTGCTAAGAAAGGCAGAAACCTCACTTTGAAATGGAGAGTGTAAGCCCCCCTCCCTACAAATTATTATAATTTTGGAATTAAGGGAGCTCTCAGGCAAAGATATGGGGATAGGAGTAACAGTTCTTTACTAATATATTTAACAAGACAAACAAAACAAAATCAACAACAGCTATGAAATTAACAACAGACAAAACAGTTACTTAGCCCTAGTCCTTTTTTGGCTGCAGGCACCCTCTCCCTGTACTGCAGTTACAGGTGGGAGAGGGATGGACCATCCCCTCTGCTCATGGTGTTGGATGCCGTGCTCAGCAGGATGCCTGGAGATAGCAGGCTGAAAGTGAGAAGGCAGCACTGCGGGGTCCAACAGCTGCGAGGGTGGCTCCCTCTCCACCTGGGGTGGCAGGGATGGGGGACAGTGGCGGCGGTCGTTCTCATCCGACTCTGTTATAAATGAGAACCAAAGTCTCAATATTTAGCAAAATTTAGATTGCTTTATTTGATATAGACGGAGCCAGCAGCGCTGGGGAAAGTGAGGGGTCACCGCCCACTCCATGCTCTGTCGAACCTTGGTTTGCAGCTCCTTTTTATAGTATGGTTTTCCTTGTAGTCTCCAGACAGTTTGTCAAGCAGCCATGTGGTCTTGGTAGATAAGGAACAGTAGACATGGTGGGTCTGGTCTTAACACATAGGTTGCAATTGATTACACCAAGGCAGGAAATCTGGTATTGCAAAATCTTTCAGGCCATGGGAAACCCCCATTTTACAAACTGGTATCAAATATAATTTACTAAAAACCACAACATTTATAACAGGGGATTTAAACAGAATGATTTAATAATATATATTTTTCTCTATCTAATGTCCATGCTTCATTTCAGACCTAAGTATTCTAGTTTATACAAACCCCAATTCTTTTATGATCAACACGAATCTTTTATCAATTATCACAGACTCCATGGACAAAATGGGGCTCACACATGAGCTTGTGCCTTCTGTCTCTTCTGGCTTTTTGGATATTGTGGTTTTTCCCCCCTTCCCCCCC
Source organism: Cinclus cinclus (assembly GCF_963662255.1). Classification (NCBI taxonomy): domain Eukaryota; kingdom Metazoa; phylum Chordata; class Aves; order Passeriformes; family Cinclidae; genus Cinclus; species Cinclus cinclus. Next base: position 44,166,018 of record NC_085050.1, on the reverse strand, counting down.
ACCTCCCCTCCTCCCAACCCTCCTTCCCCCTGCCACTAGGGCCTAGTCAACAGGTTTCTTAGCATGACAATGGGAAAAATTCCACAGAGAGGAAAGGGAAGAACCAACCCCCAACATGGGAATTGCTGATTCTTATCTTCAAAATGCAGAACCCGTGATTTTGCTTGACAAGGTTGATCTTTTGAGATGAATCACATCTGTGTGCATAAGCTCTTCAGCCAAATGCTTCCCAATAAGCTTCTTCCTTCTAGTTAGATATTGTGTTATCCTATCTCTCACCAATGATACATTCTTTCTCACAAACCACTGTGCCTGTAGTCCAAACTGTGGTCCCTGGAGGACAACAGCCTTATGCTGCTCTTTCTGAGAACAAGGAAATGCTTTATGATCTGGTTTTCCCCACACTCAGGTGGGTGTGTGACTGGAGCAGTCCCTCTTTGGTTCACTGGCTCAGCATCAGTCTCAAATGAAGTGGCTTGGCAGATCTATTCCAAAGACTGCAGGTATTGGCTCAGTAATACCAAAGTGAATTCCCAGTCTCCTACTACATGTTTCAAACTGTGAATGCCAGGTTTCCAATTATGTAACCTTGGAGTGTGTTTTTTAAGCTATTCTGCTATAGCAAGGAATCTTTCCAGCATTTTCAATTTTTTTTTTTTTTTTTGCATACTACCTATAAAGCGAGCACTTTGTCTTCAAAACATTGTAGTAATTTTCTTTTACCTTTGGCCATTTTTGGATGCTTTCTGGGCTAGTCTCAGTAAACATACACATGGTTTGTACTAACTGGACTAAAGCACTCAGCAGTTTCATTCACCCTTGTGCTGATACTTGGACATGAATAGTCAGGTGCAGTTCATGTGTTGCTGGCTGTGCTTACTGCCTTCATTATTGTATTCTACGCATTTTACTAAATTTGATCTTTTCCATATGTGCCCTAAAGAATACTATATTTCGAGTGAGATCAAGTTGTTGGTGTTGCAGTTCTGGTTGTAAAAAATGCATAATCTTTTTTGTCTTGGAAACTTCTGATCTTGGTTTGGAAGAACAAAAATGAGAACTTCTGTTTTCAGCTATATTCTGTGGAGATGAGAAAATTCCAGGTTGAGCATACACACCTGGCAAGGTGCTGCTGAAGTCAGTGGTTGCTTAAGTGTAGACAGAGGGTGCTCAGAAGAGACACGAGAGCATGCCAGAACCCCAGTGCCACACTATAAAGCAGGGTGGAAAGGGGCCGCACTGAAATCACAGCTGAATGCTCAGCGGTAACTTTTTAGTTAAGGCTCCTGTCATGTGCTTCTATTTTTAACACTGTTAAAATTAAACTTTAAAGCCAAGGCTGAGCACTAGAAATTCTTTCTTCACTACTTAGAGCATCGCCAGCATCTTTTTAGAACAACTTTCTTCTCCTCTTCTGCAGCCTCAGACACAGGATACTTCAGCTGCATGGGATAGTAAGTATCAGCTATTCACTCTCAGGCCTGTTCTCCTAAACGACTTCCACCAATGACTGGATGAGATGGTTGTGACAGTGTCTGGTGTCAGCTTTTAATCTGGGAGCATTTTCCTTGGTGCTCTGTTCATGGATAGTAACTGCTAAAAATCTGCATGAAACTGTCCTTAATTCACCCTGCTTGATGCTGCTGCACAGATGGCCTCTGCAATCATTAGATCAGAGAGCACTGGAGTAGCTAAATGCAGACTTCCAAGTTGGGGTCTAAGCCTTAATCTTCATTCCAGCGTTCCAGCCTCCATACAACCACACTTGGAACAGCCGCCTGGTCTGCAGTATGTTCTACATCCAAAACTTCAGAGTCAAGCTCTGCCTTCTATCCTGCAGACTTATCCTGTAGGGTTGTCTTTACAATAGCAGACATTGAGGCTTCCTTGAAGAAGCTGCCACTTCTGCTTTTTTTATTTGCCCATCAACTACTGCTAAGCAGATATAAACCAAAACCGTTTGTTTTGCTCAGTACATCACTCTACTTGCTGAGTATTTAGAATTTGCCTTGAGCTCCATTTAGAGGAATGGGAAGGTGGTGGTTGTATTTAGGCTGCTGTGTAAGGGCCTTGGCAGGAAAAAAGGCTATATTGGTTCAGTCAAAAGGGTATGAGGTGACTGATGAGCCCCTCAGTGCAGTCTTGAATAGTGGAAGCAATGTGAGGTGGCTCTACTGAGCCTTCCCGTTGCTAGGTCTAAGCACTGCCAGCTACCACTGCTTTGAAGTTGGTAGCTGATTATCTCCAGAAATGTTAAAAAGCTTCATAATCTTGGTCTCAATTGACTCAAATCACTTTTTTTTCTGCCAAAAGAAATTTACACTTTGTGTGTGTCTGCAGAAGAGTTCTTTAAAAAATTCAGAAGTGACTGCTTCATAATACAGCTCAAAATTTATAGAATATGGCTGCTCTTTACCTTCCCTGGAAGGAAAGAATATTTAAATTATCACTTTTTAATGTATCTTGTTATCCATTGTGTCTGGCAGGTGGAGGTGAAAATAGATTGGGACTTAACAGTAAATCACAGAATGGTTGGAAGGGACCTTAATCTAACTCTAACCCCGCCCCCCCCGCCATCATGGGCAGGGACACCTTCCACTAGACCAGGTTGATCAAAGCCCAATCCAACCTGGCCTTGAACACCTCTAGTGATGAGGCATCTACAGCTTTTATGGGCAACCAGTTCCAGTGCTTCACAGTAGAGACGTTTTCCCTAATATCCAATCTAAACCTCTCATCTTAAAGCCATTCCCTCTCATCCTACCACTACATGCCCTGTCCTTCTCCAGTTCTCTTGCTGGCCCCCTTGAGGTATTGGAAGGTTCTGGAAGGTTTCTCGAGAGCCTACTCCAGGCTGAACAGCCCCAACTGTTTCAGCATGCCCTCACAGGTGAGATGTTCCAGCCCTGTGATTGTCATCTTCATGGTCTCAACCTGTCCTTCCTATGTTGGGACCCCAGAGCAGGATGCAGCAGGTGGGGTCTCCCCAGAGCAGAGCAGAGCAGAGCAGAGCAGAGCAGAGGGGCAGAATCCTCTCCCTTGCCCTGCTACCCACTGAGTTTTGGACGCAGCCCAGGACATATTTGGCTTTCTGGGCTGCAAATGCACATTCCCAGGTCATGTCAAGTTTGTCATCCCCCAGCACCCCCAAGTCCCACTTGTTTGCACAGCCCTACTTCTCAAGCCTGTCCAGATCCCTCAGGATGGTCTGTCACTGTCTTGCAGTGTGTCAACCATGCCACACAGCTTGTCATCAGAGAATTTTCTGATTAATGAGGAAGCACTCAATACCACTGTCCATATTACCAGCAAAGATGTGAAACAGGGCCAGGCACAGTGACAACCCCCAGACAACCCCACTCATCACTGGCCTCCACCTGGACATCAAGATATTGACTGCAGCTCTTTGAGTGCAACCAGCCAGCAAATTTCTTACCCCCTGAGTGGTCCACACATCAAACCCATGTCTGTCCAGTTTAGACATAAACATGCAGAAGAGTGCCCAGTGCTTTGCACAGGCCCAGGTGCATGATGTACTGACACAGACTCTACTCAGAGAGAACCTGGCTAATGATTTTTAACAGGTTTTGCACTGTATTAGCAAAGTATAATTCTATAGAAGAGTGGCTAAGAAGGAGTAGCCTTGCTACAATAGTTGAGATACTTCCTTCTTTTGAATCACCTTACTTATTGTTGGTTTTGGTTTCTCTTTAAAAGGCACCCACTGCAGCAGTGAGGAACTCAGCACAGCAGCATCCAGCTGTGCCACAACAAACACTAACATGGAAGGAGCACCTCTGGGAAACGACTGTATTTTTCTAAACTGAGAAATATCTCTAAGATTCAAGATTTCATGCAGAAACCCTTGTGTGTCTTGTTTCTTGCTGCCATGGCAAGTGTTGAAAAGAATTCCAATAGTTCATTGTATAATCTAAACCTTTATTGACTGAACACTTACCTGAAAACTCACACCCCTCTTAAATAAAATTGGTTTTGTTCCTGATGTGAAAAGTGATAGTAGAAGTCTTCGTGTGAAGGTCAAATTACATGAAAATCCTGGGCATGGTGTGATTTGGGGAGTTTTTGGAGGTTTAGGCTTTTTGTTTGGTTGATTGGTTTCTGAAGGGTCACAGTTTTTGACTTCAATCACGCTACTGCTTTTTGTAAGCTGTATGATTGAATTGTAAAGGTACTTTTTTGTGAATAATGAGTATATATTTTATTCATTAAATGTATTGAAAACCAAAGGGTTTTCTTCCTTCAGATGAAGGAGTTTGCACTTGAACCTCAGCCAGTTTGTACAGCAATGTCCTCCTTAAGATATAACATCACTGCTGCCATTCAGGGGGAGGAACTGCCATCAGCCTGCTTTGAACTAAGGTTGCAAGGACCACATTTGCCAAAGGTGACTGAAGTCCCAGGGCCACACCTGCCACACTCCTGTGACAATGTCTACCCTGCAGGCACATCCTAAAGAATAATTCTGAAGAAGTAGCTAGGAGGCCTGAGGTGTGATCTTTAAACTTATGGCTTAGCAGTCTCTAGGACTGGATTGAAGAACTTCAAGCATCTGGTATTAAATGGGATTTATCTCCCTATTACATGGCTAGTTGCATTGCCTGTTAATGGCTCAATCAGGTAAAGTTAATCGGAATGGGGAAGTTTATTCCAGATCCCTGCATTTGAATGAGTACTGCAAGCCAAGAACTGAAAAACAAAAAAATGTAAAAACCCCAAAATAAAAACTACCAACACAATACACCCCTTAGGATTAAGTAGTGGAGAAGGACTGAACCCCAGCTGAATCCAGCTCAGTTTTAGTAAGCCAACTACATGTTCCATTCCTTCCCCAAAGCAGTGCAGTTCCAGGTGCACTGGAACCTGGTGCCAGAAAACCATGTGCCAAAGAAACAGCAGCCCTGGCCATTGGGCATTTGTCACATGGGGCCAAGTTCTTGCCTGCAGAGAAAAAAAATAACAAGCTGGGGATGTCCTATGCAGGGCCAGGAGCTGGACTCCAGTGACTCTTGTGGGTGCCTTCCAACTCCAGTTGTTCTCTACTCCAACTACTTCTGCTGTAGATTGTACATGGCTGACAGAAGCACATCTGCTGTTCTGAGGCCAGAATGCGGTATGACCCTCAGAAGGGTCACACAGCCCTCAGGCACTCCACAGAACTGAGAGCACGCACAGCAGGTATGTGGGTGCAGAAATGGGAGAAGGCAAGCAAGCAATGTGACAGGGTGAGATGCTGGCACTTCTGTCTATGGCACTACCCTTAGGCACCCAGTTAAGCAGCTCATGGCTTCATCCTTTCCCCTTTGCTCAGAAACCAGGAAGAATGATAGTAGTGAACTTTTTTTTCTGTTTTGTTAGGCACTGAGACACACACGGTCTCCTCAATTTCTTCTGGGTGTTTTAATCATTGTTACTGTTGTATTCACAGTGACAGTGAGTTACAGTGTGCATGCCCAGACTGAGTATTTGAGATTGTGAATCTCCCTTCTCACAAACAGGCAGACAGAAAAGCTGAGTTTGTACCCACTATATTAGAAAACTAACCCATGCACAGTTTTAGCTCTCAGCATTCATGTCTCACAGATACACCTGGGAGCTTGTTTCCCAGAGCTGTGTGGAAATCATGTTTTCAAGTGCCACATCAAAGCATGGGAGATGCAAATGGCTGTTTCCTGTTTTTCTCTGCCCCATCTGCCTTTGGCTGATGCATCCAGGGAAGGGTGGGACTTCAAGCTGCTTGAAGTATAACCAACAAGCGGGATGCTGCACAAAGAGACACCGAAGTTCATTTGCAGACAAAACGAACCACATGTTTCTTCAGTTGCTTGTGTGCTTTTTCTCTTGTGGCTACTCTGATAGCTTCTTCTCTAATAACTGCTTCACCAGAACAGGACTGGACCGTCCTTGTGTTTTCTTTTGTACCAGACCAATTAACTTATTTAGAACTTTTCGATTTCCTGCCTTTATCGCCATAACCTTTAAAGGAAAAAAAATGCAACAGACATCATTGTTACAGGAAAACTGAACATCATCACTCATTCCCAACCAAGGTATGAACATTTTTGTTCTTTGGACTATTGTGATAGAAGGCTGCATTTTGGACTCAAGTGTTATTTAAAAAAACCTGCCTTCAGCCTTGCAATAAGCTCCTGCTCTGCTCCCATGAGAGAACAGCAAGTCCCTAGAGCAGCAGGGCCTACCAACTAAATAGAAAGAGCTCCTCTTATTGAAACTATCAGAGAAACTTTTGGATTTTACAGTGCCTGCAGCTTGAGCAGCAACTTTCTGGAAAAGAGCTGGAAAAGTGAGACAGATTTTCCTTTCTAATAGGAGCTACCCTTTTACTGAATATAATGTCCTAACATGTAATTTTAATCAAATCAAAATATATTTGATAATATTGGTGAGGTCCTTCAAGCACAGACATCGGTGGTTTTTGCTTCCTTCAAGTGCATAATCTTTTTGCAACATGAAGATTAATTAACTGGTCAAATATGACCTATCAGACAGCCTTTGATGCACGAACACCTGCTACATTGCAAAGGCCATTTTTAAAAGCTAAAGAAAGGATTTCTCTAAAAGAAAGCATCAGAAATTTCATCTCTGGGCCTTCCTAAAGGAGGTGCTACTACTGAAAGACAAGCATCTGGCCTTCCTACTGTTTGTAAGGCAGAGAAGGCATTCTCTACCTTGTCACAGTTACTGGGCAGGACCATAATAGATGCAAAGAAACAGGATGACATATTTGCAGATATTCAGGGAAGGGTTGCAAACAGGAACCACACACTGTTGCCAATACTAAATTCAGATGCAAATACTGCTTCTCAATATAGTATCTAAATTATTTTAAGTCTAAAGTCTTGTCTGTCATGCTGCACAGTGGAAAAGACTCATTAGTCTGGATCTGCTAGAAATTACCTATGTGGGGCAGAGTGTGGTACAGTCCTGGTGCTACACTGTCATAAAGTGCTTGGTGTTGGTTTGAGCAGCCACTTAGAAGCTATTTCATTCTGAAAGAAAATTACTCTCAAAACATATTGAAATGGGAGTGTGGTTACGAAACTTTAGCTCCTGCACTTCCCAGTCAGTTCTAAAGTTCTCTCCCTCACTGCCTGTGCTTTCATACCAGCCTGGAAATACAGCAGCACTTTTACCAGGCTCTGCAAATGAGTCAAGTCAGATGGAGGTCATGCTGACTACTGCAAGCTCATTTTATCAAAAGCTCTTGCAGAGCTGTTAGCATCCCCAGTGAGATCTGGAGTGAGTGGTATTGTTCTCAAAATATGTTAATGTTTTTTTTCCAAATCGCAAATGGAGCTAGACCTTGTTTATATTAGAAGTAAGCTGTTCACTTCTGCTTTTACATTTTTGCTCCAGAGAACATATAAGCACTTGTTTTCATTTTGCTTTTTATAGAGCAGATTTTATAGACTCTGCAAGATCCCTTCCCACTCCTCCCCTTCATGATCAGCAAGGGTATTCCCTTTTTCCCAGCTCAGACCTTGTCAGGCTGAGCCACACTGGCTGCTGTATGTCTTTCCAAGGAGATGGGGAAGAGCCAGTCAACCCCCACACGGGAGCATTTGTGTTGCTGCCACAGCCCAGCAGAAAAGCAGAGTGGGCAGCAGCTCTGGAGCCACTGCTGCTGCCACAGGGCTCTGGCTCCTCCCTACCCCACAGCCACTGTCAAAGCAGGAGAACCAGCGAGGCTGCTCTCTTTGGCAGGGACATGACAAAAAGTCAGATGCAAGTAGAATTTTTGCTTTGCCAGCTCTGACACAGTCTCTAATTTCATAACTAATATATACCTTGCTGGCAGGTAACTTCAGTCTCCAGCTTCAGAACAGTTTAAGTGTTGCCCCAATATCACAATAGATTATATAAAAATCAGAGTTATGTGGCTGGGTGGCAGGGTCAGGTTAATGGCAGTACAGCTGGAGAGGGACAGGGTGCTGCAGTTTTGCTTTCCTGCATTAAAGTTTTATGGGTCTCAGAATGACTTAGCACATTAACCAGACTGGTAATTTGTTCTGCACATCATTTTGTGGAAGCTTCAGTTTCAAAAAATCCACTTAGTAAAATAAGAAAGGAGAAGAAAAGCCTAATAATATCTTATCAGCAACTTTACTGTTCTGACTCTAGAGCTCAAATGCCACCAAAAGGGAAAAAGAGAGGCTATTTCAACCCCTTTTTGGTGCCACAGACTGCCACAATGCAGAAGGTTCCCAGTACCATCACAATCACCTCATTTTCTTGTCCATCAATCACTGCCTGGCAGATCTGTTCAAGTTCTTTTTGATCTTGTAACAGTTCAAGTTTCTGTTCTTTAACAGTTTCAAGGGGAGTCTTCCCTTCTCCCTTCCACAATTCTGCAAGCACCTGAAAATCACAGTAAAAGCAGCAAAGGTCAGTGGCTTGGCTTACCAACATTGTTTACATGCAGTCTTTTGGTTATGGATCCAAGAAGCCCTATTTTCGCTAAGAGTAGATTGTCCAAATGTGAAAAAGCCCAAGATTTAATCATGTGCCTCTCTGAAAGAGCCTTTGTACCTTCATCCTTTTCTGCCACCTGTACTGAGACAAAGCATTGCCCTTCCTGCACCAGTCTAGGTTAATCATTCACAGCAGGTGCTGTGCCGCTGCCCATAGTACAGCCCCTGGCCACTTCCATAGTGCGGAGGTCTCTCCAAAGGGGTTTGCTGAGCACAACCCCCTGTTCCTCATGCCTGGAGCTGCTGCTCCCTGGCTGCAAGAGGAGCCACCACAGCAGAGTTGGCTGCAAGGCTGCTCCTCCGCCAGTATTCCTGCTCTTCTCCTATCATTCACAGAACTGCCTGGGAAGAGCAAGGAAATGCATCTCCGTGAGCAATGGCTCTGCCTGGGAACTGACTGAAGTAGCTGACTATTGTATGACCCAGGTAACTCATCCCATTGCCAGTCCTCGCCAGCAGGCTGTAATGAGGACATGAATGACAAAGCAGAAGAAAAATGGTGCCAAACAAAATGAATGCAGCAGCTCCAGCCCACCTGCTCATCATCTCCAAGTACTGGACTGCTGGACAAACCCAGGCCTGTTGATTCTAGTGTTTTCCTACTCTTCAGCAGGGCTATTGTCCTGGAATACACTTGAGATAATATCTATAAAAAAACAATTTCCTTGGGCAGTCATTTTCTGTATTCCCTTTGCTTTTATTTAAGGACTGTGGAAGGAGGTTAAGGAAACCTTTCTTAAAACAGCTCATTGTGCTCCATCCTGAGCTGAAGATCTAATTTTATGTTTGGGCCATTGCTGTGTCCCAATATGGAAATGAATATCATGTCAAAATTTCAGTATTAAATATTCCCAGTAGGATGAAGAAGAGGCTGGGATGGGAAGACAAGGAGGGGCATTCAAACTCCATGTTAAATAATTTGCAGGGCAGCAAGAGAACTCAGGTAGAATGATGCACATGGGATGGGATCTTAACCACTCCAGTAATTTGCTTCAGCATGACAAATTTTCAGGTACAAAACACCTTTGGTTAAAGAGTTCTCTATTCACAGCAAGTATTTAAGAACTGTGCATTCATACAATCGCTGCAAGAGGATGTTTGTTTGCCAGTGGCAGTCTGAAGCTTTTTATGGGATCTTACCAACTCTTCTGGAGACCTTGTGAGAGGTCTTCGTCTACAGTCATGACACATGACTGTATTGTGGCAGCTACATCTTAATTTTTCCTTGAGAGAGGGCCAAAGGCATATCACAATATTGAAGTTACTGATTAGCATCCAGAGTTAAAACAGCTATAAGTAAAGCTTTCAGATCTTCATACTGAATAAATCAATGCTGTATATGTCTTCTACATGATCTTCCTTCTAATACGATATTTAAAAATTCTCATGTCAGTGCAACCTAGAATAACCCTATAAATAAATATATCATAGCCAACAGTGATTCAGCCTGTCTGCAGCTGTTTGCCTTTTTTTTGTGGTGATGGTTTTTTGAGGGTATTTTGTTTGTGTGTGTGTGTGTGTGTGGGTTTTTTTTGTTGTTGCACTTCACTGCTACTCCAGGCAGCCTTTCTGCTTCTTCCCTGAGGGATGAAGCAGGAAGGTTTCTGTCCTGGAAGCCTTCCAAGGCATCCATACTCTGTGTCACCCCCCAGAATAAGCCCTATCCTTACCAGGCACAGCACAGCCTCTAGCAAAACACCCTAGACAGTCTAAAGTACTTCATAAATCAGAGTGAGCAATGGATAAGCCTTTTCACTCTCCTGGAAAAAGGCAGATGGGATTTTTAGGACTGGTATGTATTCAAGCAGGATGCCATGGGCTGCAGGAAGAGGAGATCTGCAATAAGCAAAATCTATGCAGCCAACCATGACAGAGTTACCCAGAAGCAAGATGTACATCAGGCTGACTTAGACCAGAGGCAGGACAGCTTGTCAGTCAGAGATCCAGCTTGGATTCCCTGTTATGCCAAATATTTCCTGGCACTGAGGAAAGCTTGCCCATTAGAAACCTTGAAGGCACCAGATTTTCTCTGACAGCTGCATTCTGTGTCCCTTCCCAATGGGTAATAAGCATCTCCACTTAGTACAGCAATAATGTTTTCAAGGCCCTTGCTTGTTACAGGTGTGTGGAAAAGCAGAAAGATGTGGCCAAGACCTCTCAAAGATGCACTTTTAAAAAATGTGCATCCACTCCACTTGGCAAGGAGTACAAATCTAGAGAAAGCATTTTAAAAAACTATTTCAACTCATTTACACAAACTGCCTGTACCAGCACAGGAGGATCAAATTCTGAAGTCTCCACAGCCAAAACATGAATCTCAGGCCTCATTTCCATTAGTGAAATCTCAGTAGCCTCTACTACCAATTCTTGCCTGAGCGTGATCAGATTTCAGTGATGTTCTGTGGTCTCTACCTATGCAGGCATAGCATTAATCAGGACTTGCATGTCTATGTAATGGGCATCATATCAAACATTTTTGCAACTGGTGACCATGCCAGATAACTGCTGTGCCTGAGGATGTTTCCACTGGAAACCCTATTGGATTTGCTACCAAGGGCAGGAGGAAAACAGCAGGCAGCACCATTCCAGCAAGTCATGTGGGCACCTCTCCTTTCCAGTGACAGAAGCCTTTGGTGTAGTCATAATTGTCAAAGCAGATAGTTCTGTCTAGATATGGGTACTGTAGTCATTTCCCTGCTATCTACTTTAAAACAGGAGTGCCATGCAGGTCTGTTGAAGTTATTCCTATGTGGGTGACCTACACAACTGCAGAATCCCGCAAAACCCAGGCTATGCTCTGCTCCATGGCCTGCTGGGCATGAATCCCTCATGAACCAGTGACAAGGGTGTCCACATGGAGTTGCTCCAGCATGGCTTTTGGCAGCAGGGACAAATTTCCACTTCCCTGGCCCAGGAACCAGCCTCTTCCCATAATGCCATAACTCACAGGCAGGTCTGTTTTGCCAGACATGGATCTGCTGCCAGCCTGGCAACTTGAGGGGCAAGGCCCCATCTCAGGCACACTCCCCACTGGACTGGTTTCAGTCCTGGGTGAGCAGCACTGACTCCTCGTACTGTGGGCTTCAAAATGGCGCCTCTGGGCTGGGCCACAGGCATTGTGTATCCGTCTGATCCAGGACACGCTCACCCACAGCCCCGCACTCCAGCGGAGCTGGAAGCTGCTCCCCCCTTTGCACAGGCACACCAACCTGGAACTGCTTCAGAGACCTCTGGAGTGGGATGCTATGTTTGAATGTAAGTTGGGAGTGAGCTCTGTAATTACCTACATGGTACTTATGTGAGCACACAGTGCCCTTAGCTTGGCACTGCATCCCATCACACAATGCTCAGTGTGTACAGCCAGTGCTCACAGCTTTTATCTGCCTTAGACAGCAGACCCAAAACCAAAGCCTTTTAAATAATTTAAGTGGTTAATAGTTTCCCACAGTGAGCACATATGTGTACACATGTCTGTGTGCTCACCCCATCGAACCCTTCCATCCCTTCCTATTGGAGTAGTATCTGCCACTGCAGATCACGCTCCCCTCCTGGAGAGCTTCAATTCATCTGCTGGTGTGTATATATAGCCCTTTCTGCCCTCAGGACATTCAGTGTCTCTGCCTACTGCTGAGAATTGTTATAAACATTTGTTATTCTGACATCCAGGCAACCAAATTACTTTTCTAAATGTGGCAAAGTTTCTGCAGTTTGATAGCATCATCACTCAGTGTGGGGAACTGTAATTTCTGAGTCCAGTTTCACATCACTGAGAACAACACGTGCATTACAAGAAGTAATTAAACTTCAAGTGTATTTCTGAAATTCTTGACACTTTGCAACCTGTCAGAAGCGCCAGGCACACAAATACATCACAAAGCAGAAAATCCCATAGAAGAGCATTAGTACCCTGTCCCTACCTCCACAAGGAAGAGACTTCAGACTGGAGTTATGAAGTTTCCTTTTCAAACACGAACACCAATCTGATGAGTGTGCCACAACCCCAAGGCAAAGAGCGGCTCTTGCATTCCAGTGCTTTTCCTATTGATACTCTATCTCCTTTTTGAAGCTTTTACTTTTCCAATACAAAATTTCCAAACACACATGCCTGAAGCCAGGCACTTAAATCCCTGTTTTTGACACCTGTCTTAAGCAGCTGGCTATCCACAGACACAGACCAACTTAATTAAGAACCACAAACACCTCCAAAAAAGGAAAACAAACCAAGAAGTTAATTCACAGTTCATTAACAGTTTTGCTGATAAACACTGAAACAGTCACCTAATACACTTATTTAGAGTATAATAATTAATCTGAAAAGACAAATCATTCCATATAAATGAGCTCGCAGCAATTTAAGGTGAATGACTGATTATGGCCCATCACAAAATACCCTCTAAATTTTGTCTACAAAACACAGCAGTACTATTCACATCATAACCAGTTTACAATTTTAGATACAAAACAGCAAGAGCTGATTTTTCAGACTGTCCTAGGCAAGATGAAAAAAAAAAAACCCGAACAAAAAAACCCCAAAACCAGTTTTACTTGCTTGACAGTTTCATGATAGCATTGTTTAAAGAAGCAAGGATAAAAAAAAAAGGCAAGAGCTCTGCCACTTTTGACTCAGGTACACCAGTACAGAACTCTTTTTGTGACTACACTTGGATGAATTCTATCCTCTCCCATGTGCTAATGCTTGGGAACATAGACTTTACTGTCCCTAGTAATCTAGTAACTGATACTCTCATCTGAACTGCAAGCCATGGATTAACTCCCACTGACCTTTCACACAGGCCTGACTGGAATAGTGAAATTGAGATCTACTGTCCGCTCTGTTCAGAAGCAGGATTTATTTGAATTTAGTTCGGATTGTTTAAGTCTACTATTTGGCTTTTGCCCTCTTCTAAAAGTAAATATGCATATATATCTCTAGGATTATATACAAACATAAGGCATTTGCATCTATTACGTGTTTATATTATAGATACAGTTGTCCTTTATCAACACTGTAAAGAAATTCCCTTTAAAGCAACTATTGTACTGGTACACAATGATTATAAAATTGTTACACAACTGAAGTAAGCAACCACATATGCAGAGTGCAGCAAAATCAAAAAGGTACTTACCTGCTTTGCTGCTGTAGAAGAAATTTCTTTTTTTTCTAGCAGGTTCAAGAGGTCAGCCAGGAGAAAAGAACTGACTGGGCTAGGGATAAAGTGGGCAGGAGTTACCTCAGAGAATAAGGTGGTGCAATGTATCTGTGCTACTGCGGCTTGCCTAAAGATCACACAGTTCAGTATGACAAGCTATTTTTCCTCATGTTTGGTACTAATGGCCTTACCATCATCACACTCTGAAGACTGACTGCTACTCTCAACTACATGATCCTCTTTTCTGTCATGTATTTGTCTAACTCCATTCAGCAGGACAGAGCCAAGGCCTGTGCAGGACTGCCTGAAGTAACAGACTTCAAAGGTAGCAACTAAAGCGGCTGTGAGCAATGGAGTGACACGGTACCAGTCATGAAAAAAGGATCACTTTTCTCACCACTGCAGCAGTGAAGATGACTTACCTTTCCTTTACTGTAAGGGAATGTTGTTTCAAGTAACTGAGCAGGTCATTTAGAATCCAGCCGATCACCTTCTTTGGCTTCATTTGGGTCTGTTTTACCACACTTTCAAAGAATTCTGCTAGTCCATTTTCATGCTGTTTAAGAAAAGTTAAATATGTCAAAGGGATACTGGAGAGCAAACATGATTACAGAATTACAGAATCGTTAGGGTTGGAAGGGACCTCTGGAGATCATCTAGTCCAACCCCTCTGACAAGGCAGGGTCACCTGGAGCAAGTGACACAGGTTACAGGTTACATTTAATTATACACTTACACCCAGCATATAAATGATCAATCCTGAAGTAAACTTCAGCTATGAATTCACTGCAAAGTCACGAGTATTTGGAGTAATTTAGAGTAATTTTATTAACATTACAGCAAACAATCTTATGCCTAGAACAGGAACATACACTTTATCTGTCAAGCTGTCTGTTTCAGTGGAACTTCCAACAAATGAGTGATCATTTTTCTCTTAATTCCTCCCTAAAATTAGCATTTGGACAGAAGCTTTCTCATCTTTGCAAGTGTTTTATGTATAATGCTAGAAAATACAATGCTGCCATCTCATAGGCTATTATGCTACCTTATACCAAGAAGAGCCTTTTCCTGAAATTGTCTGCAGCTACATCACTCTTGATCTTTAAATCACTTCTATTTATTTTGGACTGAATTAGTAAGTTTAGCCTGCATTTACCCTTCAGTGATATGGAAAGGTTATATGTTAGAAGCAGTATTCTTCCAATTTTTTTCCAATAAGGTATGGTAAGCTTTTACACAGCATACTAAAAGCTCAGAAGATATGACAGTGGAAGATTCAATTTATAGTCTAAGTGAAGTCTGAGATTGTTTTTAGAAGAACAGATGCTGCGCAGTCTATTGAATGCTGTGGTGTTTGTCATCAAGGCATTGATGGACACATGCAGCACAGAACTCATTAGGTTTACTGAAGGCTGAAGAGGTATGAAGTGGCAGCTCCTACCTTTTAAAGGAAGAATCCAAATCCAGCATGCCACTGGACTTCTGCAGTATGTGCCATAAACACACAAGAGGACAAGCCAGCTCTCAGAAGTCAGGAGGAAACAGCTTAAAATAGCTCCTTGGCTATCTCTAAGTATACAGTCATCACAGCAAAAACATTTCTCCAGCACATACTGACTGCAGCCAGATCCCTGAACAATTATGAGCAAAAAGAGAGTAGGGTAACCAAAAACCAAAACCTGAATTCTCCACTCACATCCTATCAAAACAGTCTAATTTGTCCTTGTTTTTAAAGGCCATTTAGTGCCATAGCAACACAGAATTTTAGACTTTCCTTATCCAAACTTTCACAACACAAACTTCCAAAAGCTCTGGATACCACATTTTTCATTGATAATGATGTATGACTTTTGAGAAGACTACAAACTACTGATCTCTGTTCTGTGAAATAGAACAAAATGTACCTAGAATAGTATCTGTGCTGTAAAACTTGTGTTTTACTGACAAAAATCAGAGTCATCCCCTTCACCATGAGACCATGACCAAAGAAACAAAGTTCTCAGCCTGGGAAACCACTGAGGTCCTTTGTGAACCAAGGTAAACCTCCTAACTCTCACTAGTTACCTATCTAATACACATAGACATAATTCTCTTATTCACCAGCATTCTAATTTAACTAGCAGTTATTCTCTAATCAAATTACGCAAAACTAAGGCTAAATAGACTAGAGGAACAAAATTGACTTTAAAAAAAAACAGTAAAGGAATGACATGATTACTGAAGCACAGTAAACTAGATTAAGAATTGTGTGTGTTAAGCAGAATTCCTACAATGATGTATTGCCAAGTACTGTACTCTTTCTAATTCACCTCAGGATTCAATAGCACAAACAAACACTCATTATTACAACAGGGTTCCTTTACACAGCAACGACTGTCCAATTTAGATAGGAAAAGTGAGCATGTCTGAATGCTGGCTTCTTTACACATGCTGCAGGTTTTACAAACATTCCAGGCAGAGTAGGTCTATCTACAACATTATGCACAGGCAAATAAGGCCTGCAGATGCCACATGTCTGAATACAGCTACACAGCTCAGAAACAGCATGTCCAGTACTTCCGTCATGCATGGGCCACAGTGTGTACGCCCAGCATTGGGCACATCCAGATTTCTGGATACTTACAGCATGGCTGGAGTTACAGTTCTGATCTTGATGCCAAACCTTTGAAAAATCAAGGACAAGCATATACAGCCTTCACATTTTAATCAGATGATTCCAGGCAGCAAGTGCAGAAAAGCCCAGGAAAACTCAGGGAGACAGATTACATATGCTACCAAGTCTCTGAACCCCATACTCGCTACTTCTGCACACATAACCAGACACATTCCCCAAAATTCCCTTGCATTTCATTTCGGATTTTTTAAAGTGACTGTCATTTTCTGTAGCCAAAGAGAAGGAAAACCCAATAATGCTAGACTGAAATGAGTAAGGCAGAGTATCAAAACATCAGAATGACTGACAGAAATGAAACATTTTCCTTATTTTCTTGTCATTAAAAAAAAAAGTAGGCATAACTTTATTAGCTTCAATTTCTAGATACTGCACTACTTCACTTTAATTTGCTTTTTCCTGGTTTACAATACAAGATATATATTCTATTACCATCTGAGAAGGGTGATCATCCTTATCTCTGTGGGAAGTATCTTCTGTTCATGGGCCATTCAGTCCTACTGTATAACTGATAAGATTACATCATCCCATTGGGAGATGCTCCAGCCAGGAGGAGGAGCCAAGCCTTTCCTACCTAGATAAAAACTGAGGTTTAGAAAGCCAAAGGCAGCCTTTTTCCACTGGATTCTAGAGGAAGAACCAGGCTTTTTCCACATCATTGCTGGACCCTTTGGAGGAAAACTGCACCAACACCCTGACTGACAGAGTAACAGGTTGTATTCTGACTCTGTCAGTGGTTTTATTTTTATTATTGCATGTATTTTGTTTTTCTCCTTTTTCTCTTTCCTATTAAAAATTGTATTACTGACTTGAAGTCTCACTGGTTTTGCTTTTCAAATCAGTACAGCTTTATATTTTGGTTAGCTTTCTTCCTGCCAAATTCACTCCAACTACCAACACACCCCACAGATCTGTCCCTTGTGGCAAACCTGAGCTGAAAACCAATACACACTCCAACATGCCAAATTTACAGGAATGCTGACTGCCTGTTCTCTCTTCATTCTGAATACTCCACTCTAATCTTCACTGAAAGAAAACCAGAAATCTGGAATAGTAGCATCATGTTTGTGATGCAGGCCACTCCATGTTCCCATTACACACCAAATATGCTGTAATTCATTCATGCGAGTCTCACTGGCATGAAACCTGACAAACCAATATTTCAATCAGATGCAAATTTCTTTCTTAAACATGGCTCATTTCATAGCACTGAGATGCAAAAAACCCAAGTGGTGTAGTGATTTCAGGTACCTTTTAAACAAGTTTAAAACAATACTTTATTTTACAGAATACAATCTTTAGGGACATGGGGACTGTAATACAAACTTATTCTTTTAAAGACCAGTAATGTTTCCCAAAGAACTAAAGAAGAAAACTGTTTCAGTGTTCACAAATAAAATGTAATTTGCTGCTCTGTTATTCCCATTTTCACTATCACATCTCCTACAATAACCAACTATGAGGTAACAACTGCTGCAAAATTATACAAGACTGTCAGGGGGAAAATACCCAGAACATACAGTAGACAAGCAGATCAGTCAAAGAAAGATCAAACTTTTTCCTAAAGCTTTTTGTGAAATTAATTGTATTCTAAAAATTAGCATAAGTTCACCTGCACACTAACATATATGAAAATGGCATGGCATAAAACAAAATGGACAAACAAATTTCTCCAGCAACCCACTTTTGACCGTTTGAAGGAGTCATCAATGTCACCAGGGCAAACAGCCAAAATGGAACAGCCACTTTTATCTGAGTAAGCAGAGGAGCAGTAGATGCACAGGAAGACTTGGAATTCACAGGACAAAGAAAGTCATCAAACTGGTTTTTATCATGCTGTACTATGTTTTTTGGTTGGACCACTCTGGACTCAGCATGCATTTTGAAAATGAAGTGTTGCATTAACACATTAATACATTAATCTTTATGTTAATACATTAATGTCTATGTCAATATATCTTATTTCCTTACTCAATAGCTAGCAAGATGAAAATACTGTAATACCATAATTGGCAAAGTTATTGGAGATCCTTCTTGACTGATGTATTTGCCAGCTTACCAGTTTACAGAGCAAAGCAAAAATTTCATTAAGAAATTGAGTACTCAAATACCATGGAATCTACATGGCTCAAAGAATTATATACTTATGAGTAAGAATAGTTATGCATGAAGAAAAATCAGAAACATCATTTATTTATGTAATTTATATGAAACTGCCAAAAAATGAAGCTGTTTACACCTAAGGCATTTCAGATATGAAGATATTAATAGGGTACTTCTTCCCTTTCAGTATATTCTGAAATTAGGCAAAGGAGGAATCTCAGTTTCTCAACACCACAATATGTACAGGCAGCTTCTATGTATGGGGACAAAGCTCTGGAAACAAGCTCAGAAGCTAACCTGCATACTGGAAGTACATATGTTTGATTGTAACTTTGGCACAAAATGCTTTCTCTATCAAATTGGTACAGAACAGCCTTTGCATTTTAGAGCCATTCCTCTACAACTGCCATTTATTTAATGAGTGCTCCTGGGCACTCTAACCTGAAAAAATTCTCATTAGAAGTGTGCATTTGGCCCTCTGGCCTTATCAGCAATCATGTGCATCTTCTGATGCAAGCTGAATGCAGTGACAGATATGGCGCTTCCCGATGAATTAGATTAACAGGTGTCCCAGTGCACAGGCAAGCAGCTCTGGTGGGGAGTGGGCAGGCTGACATTCTAATGCACAATAAAAGGAGACCCACAACGAAGAACATGCTCACTTTATGCATTCAAATGAATGAATTAGCTTATTACAACCTGAATCCCAAATTTCAGCTTGGAACTCATTAATTGTCTTACATGTTGCAAAAAAAAAAAAAAAGGGCAAAGGCAATAAAGGATTTTAGAGAACAGCTGAGAGAAAGTGAAGTTGATGAGGCAAATGGCAAATATATAGGGCTAGTTGGCAGAGATGACACAAGCCATCCATACCAGCAACTTGATATGCACAAAAGGTGGGCTGATGCCAAGTGAAAGGAGTGGGTGCCCTGGGTGGGACTGCCATGGAGTTTGTGTTCTAAAGAGGGTGCTGTGGTTTGGATTTGTGACCACAACAACACTGACAACACAAAGGTGTTTTGGCTACTGCTGAATAGCACTTTCTTTCTCCGCTCTGTCCCCCATAGCAAATAGGCCAAGAATGAACACAAAGCCAAGTGCAGACAACACAAACTGGTTATATTCCATGACCTGCTCAACAAGAAAAAACAAGGGAAGGGCATTTTGGAGGATGCAGTCAGAGTCACTAGCTGCAGACTGGCACCACATCAGTCTTCTTGTGAGAGTGGTGAGTGATTGTATTTGCATAATTTTTAAGTTTTCCCCTACTCTTTCTCTTAAATCACGAGCCTTACTTTTGCTTCTCCTAATCTCCCTGTACTACTGGCTTGAAAAATGAGCAAGCAGCTGTAGTATGTAGCATCTGGCAGGACCAACTAAAGAGGGGAAGAAATAGAAAAATTCAGAAAAAAAAGGATGCAGGATCTATCTACCCTTTCTACTCTAGTTTATTTTAATATGCTAGAAATATGTGAAAAAATGCATGCATGGACAGGAATACTGGCCACAAAATCATATTTTGCAGCTTATACAATTAAATAGAAAGGTAAGAAACTGCTGACACCTCTCAATAGTATGACTGCAGTCTTGTGACTTTGATAAGAATTATGACTCACCTGCCCTCCAAAGAGTCTGCAACTTACTAAAATGGCACAGCAGCACAAAAGCAGTTTTCGCAACAGCTTTCCTCAGAACACAGAATCATTTTCTTCCTGTAGAAGCAGCCTCTGTACAAGTGTATTTAATTACAGACATACAAAGAAGGGATATGAAGTAGTTATGTGCACTGCTCTCTCCTTTAAAGTACTTACAGTTCTGCTCTGAATCTCACTCTGAAAAAGTCTTTTTCCTTCTGTCTCCACTGATGATAGTGGTAACCAAAGAAAGACATTCTCCTAGCTTAGCTGGGTATGTGAAATATCTAATCCAGGATGAGTATACCAACTTCCTCCCCAGAGCTACCACTGGCAAAAAGAGATGACAGCTTGTATTTAAGAAGATGATATTCCTCTAGAATAATTTTGGGAGCTATGAGATTTTGCTCTCACTTCCTTATTTATAGCTGTATTTGCCACATTGTTTCCCTTCTCATCCCCTCTTCTGAACCTATCCCTGATAAACTTACTATGAGGTCAAAGTTCATACTGTGCAACCATTTGGTATATTTCCCTAGGAATAAATCTGGGAGGAAGGAGTGTTTCCAGTAATGTGGAAGCGTTTCCAATAATGTGGAAGGTAGGTCAAGGAGCACATGAAGCTGAAAGATTTAGACTTTAGATTTTGATTTGTGTTCATTAAATATGGTCAATGTGCCCAGCCTTGCAGCAGGCCCAGAGCTGAAGAGCAGACACTTGCAGACAAGGGTCTGTATCCAGAAGCTGCACATTTGCTGCAGTCAGTCAGGGGTGCATCAATGTCTAGACAGATAGGATCAATATTAAGTACCAGTTACTTGACTGCATTTTGTGTGAGAAACACTTCTTGGCACACTGTGTCTGGTTCTTTTTTTTTTTTTTTTTGTGCCATTCTGTGTGTATGGCTCCATGGTAAGAAGTATACATTGGACACTTCAGAGTTAGAATATTTTTAAGGACTGACAGCTGGTTAATATGACATCTGTAAATCTTTTCAAGAACTGTGCAACTTTGAAGTTTCTAGGCTTATTTTAGCACTTGATCTATAGACCTACCAATAAGGTGAAGCTGTGTTCAGGAAGAATCCCATACTGTTCAACAAGCTTTTCTCTCTTCACACTGGGGAGGTCAGGAAGTCTCTCATGAATCCAATCAATATTTATCACTTGCTGATGGTTCATATTAGCTGGCAAAGATTTTGCATCATACAGAATCAATGGGGGAAGGTTTGGCTCTGGCATAAACCTAGTAAAAATGAAGAAAAACTCCTTTATCATTATTTTTACTCAGAAGCTAAACAACAATTTTATATCACAAGTTTGTACTTCCCTGAAAGTTCTATCACCCTTTCAACTAAACAAAATATTAAAAATTAATGACTTGGTACATCACTGGTAAGTAGAAAGAAATCAGGCCCCAAACTTGCAAAGCCTCTATGTTTTTTTCTTCAGGAATTTTCCACCAATTGTTAAAGAGTTCATAATACATAATTCAAACACTTCTGCTCCAAAAATAATAATAAGAGGTCCCAATATCACTAGTAAAAGATATGGAAACAGCCCACTCTTTTTGGCATCAAGCATGAATTACAGACCTGGACAAAAATGGGACTGGGCTGGCAGGAAAGAACTTGGATTGACAGCCAATTACCAGGAATGATCTGGGCAGGTTGTAACCGTTTCCAGCAAAACCGCAAAAATCTTGATGAAATCTCATACTGTGCTAAAAGCAAAGTTACTGTGCTCAGCAGGGTGCTATCACAGAACAAAAGGCACCCTAAAAGAGAAGGCCAATTCAAATGACTCAAATAACTGTGACTGAAGCAGAAACTTCACTCTTACATGATAAAATGTGGGGTTGAAAACCACTAGAATAAAGGGCATTGAGCTATAATGACTTCTATTTAAAATCTGCCTAAACATAGATTTTAATGTTAATGTATAATGCACACCACTAAGTTACAAAAAGCCCTAAAAAATCATACTTTACAGTTCAACAGCGTTCATAATCTTAGTACTAGTAATAATCTTTATGGTGTTTTTAAAAAATATCTTAGACTCATCGGTTTTGTCTAGGTTTTAATGAATCTTCGTTTGCATTTTTTTCAAGTTAGTCTTTTAAAATAAGCCTCATGCCTCCCCCTACTACAAGAAGGAATTCACAAAATGATCACTGCTACATTTCTACAAAAATATAATCTGAAAAGCAGATTTAAATTCCAAGTTTGCGGATAATTTTTAAAATTGTTGCTCTGCTGTAGCAAGATCAATGGTAGAACATAAGATCTAACAGGAACACAGAGCTGACAAAGCTAAGAGGCTCTGGAAGTTCTGCAGCACTGCAAGACTTCTGCTGGAAAATTAACTCTGGGAGCGACAGCAAGCTCTCTGGGATGCTGTCTTAGGTTGCAATGCAAGATGTATCCAAAAGTATGTATTCCATCTGTTGAAACCAGGTGGGGCAGTGATCCTTATCTCCGTGGGAGATATTCTCTGCTAATGGGCCATCTGTTAAAACCAGGTGGGGGAGTCATCTTTATCTTTTCCACAACCCATCCCTCCTCCAGGAAGATACTGTCTTTTAATGGACCATCAAGTTCCACTGCATGACTGATAAAATTACATCATCCCATTGGGAGATGCTCCAGCCAGAGGGAGGAGCCGAGCCTTTCCTACCTAGATAAAAACTGAGATTTGGAACACCAAGGCAGCCTTTTTTCCACTGGATTCCAGAGGAAAACAAGACCTTTCAACATCATCACTGGAACTCTGGAGGAAAACTCCACCCTTCTACAGGACCACTGCTTCAACAGAACCACATCCGTCACTCCAGGAGGACTGCAGCCACCATTTAATCAGACTGCTACCAACCTCCTGACTGATGGGATATCAGATTGTATTTTGACTCTGTTAGTGTTTTGGATTTGTCAGCTGTGCTGCTGGCTAGCAGTATTGCCTCAGAACTTGCTCTTAGCAGCAGTACTTTCCAACAGGACTCATGCCTTGTCCCTCAGCCCTACAGCTAAATCCTTCCTGGGGGACTTTTTGGTTTAGTGATTGTCATCTCACACTTATGGAAGGCACTTAGCAAGGCAACACCTTCATTATGTCTATAAAGAGCTTCAAGGTAGAAATCTGCCCATGAAATGCTGACATCTTTCAATAGCAGCTGGGATTTTCAAACAGTGTTCGTGATCTGTGATCACCGAATCTAAATGGAGAGGCAGGGCCTGGTAGCTGAAAATCGTTTCCCTCTGTATTTACTTAAAGCAGGTGCAATGCTGAACTCAGAATATTCTGATGTTTTATGTCAGGCATTCTTAAGAATACACTTATATTTGCCATACAGTAAATCTTCAACTTTCCCACTTTAAGCTGAAGTACTCCCAGCCTAGTCTTTGGAAAAAGTCCAGGGGTGTTACCAGAAATGAGACACAAATCCAGATCCAAACTGGTCAGACTAGCAATGATTGTGATAGGTCTCTGCACTTTGTGGAAGATAAACTTCCAACACACACTCACTGTACTGACTAGCTTTACATCCTTATTACAGTGGCTACATTTCAGAAATTTAATAAATTCTCAGTTCATGAAATATTAAGTCTATTAAAGAAATACCGATAATCCTGTTTTCCTTCTTTGTCTCTCATTGGTACTGTGCACCTGAAATAAAAACAAAACAAGATGTGGTAAGAGATACACCACAGAATTAGTTTTATGGCAAAACCTCTGCCTCATGAAGATTAGGAGAGCCTCTTAAAACCACTTCAAAGAATAAATGCATGTAAGAGGGCAGTCATTTTCACAGATACTGCTTGATGCAGCACACAGTCTGTTGTGAAAAAGCCTCAGCTTTAAATTACTCCCTGTCAGGAGACTATATTTGTGAACATTAGCTTTAGAAGACACAAGTTGAACAACACTGTATTACAGCTCCTGATCATGTCACAAGGTATATGTGGGCACTCTAAAGCAGCTATTCCTATGTTCCTCCAAAACAAAAACTCACCCAAGCTTGGAATCAAAGGCTCTTGTTTCATTCAAAATTGTCCCTCCATTTCCAAGTTCTTTAATTTGCCTCTGTATTTCATAGTCTGACAGTAAAAAAAGAAAAAAAAGAGTAAGCTTGTTAGACTACACTTTATTAGCTTTAGTGTACTCCACTATTTCATTTTTCATTTCTATGCTATAATGGAAGGCTTAGTTGTTTTAAACTTAATGAAATCAACAGCAGTAGTTATGGGCAGAATTATCAGTTGCCGTCTCTCTCTCCAGCACTGTTTCTTTCTTTGTGTGTTTTTCTCATCTGCTTTCGCTTCCTTTAAATGGAAATAATTTTCTCCCAGGCACTGAAGTTAAGTCATGTATATTCACGGTGACCTTGCAATCACCCAGCTCAATTTTCTTTTGGAGATGTAACAATCAGGGTTTTTTTTTCCCTCATACCCAAACTGCATCTGAATTTCACACACACCACACACCATACTCAGTGGAAAGCAATCATTTCCACTGGAGGACACAAAACCACTGCTACCATTGCACTGCTAGGCACTGAACCACCTGCTTCATTCTTGCACAGAGAGGTTTTACTGAAAAAAACCTGCAGATTAACATGCCTGCTCTTCCCAGAGTATCCCATACTAAGATTTATTCTGTCAGGGAGCAGCAAGAGTGGGACTGCTCCATAAAGAGGGATAAAAGCCAGGAGTGACGGGTGACCAGGGCCCAGGCCATGCCTGATGGTCTGATGCAGTCCACTAGTTTGAACAGTGTGGGAAGGGGCAGGTGCTACCAACAAAGTCCTCTGTTGAAGTGAGGGGATGAGCTGAGACCAGCTCACATTCAGGGAGCTCAGGGAGAAGCAGAAGGAGCTATGTCCTGAGACAGAACTGAGAACAACACTACAGAACAGGTCCAAGTTCCTTCAGGAGACGACTCCAAACCAGCATACCTGTGACAAAGCCACCCAGGCAAAGTCTGAAGGCCCCAGCCTGAGCCTAAATGGGACTCCTGTACCCACAGGTAAGGCACATGGAATACACACCCAGGTGAAGCTTGTCAGGGAATTAAGGCAAATTACTGCACTCAGGAGCCTGATACATTTCATTTCAGACCACAGAAAATACCTACAATGCTCTTGTAATGAAGCAACAACCGTTTACCTACTGCTTTTGCCAGAAATCGTATGCTATTGATATTCTTCACTTCAGTCCTTACTCCATAAGGTTCTCCAGGGTGATGCACAGAAACATTGGCATCCACTCTCAGCTGACCCTCTGTAAAATGAAGTTTCATTAACAGAACAGTCTGCCCTGTACATTAGAGTTAAAAACCTTGCCATGTATTAATAAACTGCATGATATGTGCAGAACCTTAATAGCAGAGTTCTCTATGTTCAGAAAGGACTAACAACCAATTCATCATAGCTTTCTGTTTGTGATTCCATCTCAAGGCACTGCCTTTAATCATTCAAAATAGTTTTAAATTACTGCTCATAATTCCTCTTGGAAAACTGCATGTTGCAGTGCAGCACAGATCCTCTAAGCCAATACAGTAAAATGAGCTTCTGATTCACAACACTTAAAAAATGGGCAGAATTAGACAAGCAAAGTAGTGGATTTTGAGCTTCCATTCCTCGCAAAGCAGCACAAAATACCTTTTGGAATTACAATTCGATGGATATATGTTATCCTAGCATGAAACACAAGAACTTAAGGTCATGTTGAGCAGATTTACTTAGGTGTTCTTGGAAATTTACAGCTCAAGGACAAAATGTGAGAAGCAGTGGATTTTTTTTTTGCAATTTTTTCCTCTCCTGCAGAAAATTGCCATCTTACCCCCCGAAATGTCCCTGGCTGCCAAAAACAGTACAAAGTTTTATATAAAAGTATAATGCTCTCTCAGTCCAAAATGGACTGATGTCCTTAGAAAAAATTTAATGACTCAACCACAAGGAAATCATAATTGCATCTTTCTGAGTATTGTCCCTCTAAAGATATCTCTTCCAAGAAAAGGCTTGCCACAGTTACCAGCTGCTGGGAATACACAAATAGGAAAGGTTGTATTTCATCCTGGTATGTTAAGAAACATTCTTTTCCCCATATTACACAGTGAATATCTATAGCCTTTCCCTGTGGTTTTTTAAATTCTTGTTTTTTAAAATTTTAAATACAGACAAAAAGAAACAAATGCCTACTGATTGGATGCATTATAATATTACAGAATTATAAATGAGAGTGCAAAATAGCTCAGAGTTAAAACTGTGGAGACACTATGTCTTCAGAACCCATTCAGATCAAGAGATTTAAATAGACTGGTGAGGCCTTGGTACACTTCATAAAAGCAGGCTGGATGACAGCACACTAATTTCCTCTGTCTTCACAGAGTCTTGCTGGACATGCAAATGAGACAAAGATTCTGGAATGAGCCAACATCTCTTTCAAGGGAACTCTTTTGCATACTGATCCCTCTTTGGGGTGAAATTTGTACTTGTTCCAAATGAGGAGTAGTCTTTTCCTGCCCTTGCTTCATTTGAGATGTAACCTGTTTCTACTTGGATGTAGGTGTCAGTTTGACCAGACAATTAATTTAATCAGGCATAAGCAAAAGATCCAGGCTGCAAAAGTTCCAAAAAGAAAAACAAACAAACAAAAAAGGGCTTTTTTTCTTTAAGCCCAGCTTACTTTTCTTTCACTTTACAATAAAAGCATCTTTTCATCTGTTTGTTGTTAATGAAATAACATCTGATAAAACTGGGCACATGTCTTCACTATACATAGTAAAGCCCCTAAAACCTTCACTTAGAAAGAAAAAAAAATTCAAACACTTTAATAGCTAACTGTCCTGGAAGAAAAATCCAATACTGGGATTCTCATCTGTCCTGGTTTACAATACAAGATATATATTCTATTACCATCTGATAAGGGTGATCATCCTTATCTCGTGGGAAATGTCTTCTGTTGATGGGCCATTGAGTCCTACTGTACAATTGAGAAGGGTGATCATTCTTATCTCTATGGGAAGTACCTTCTGTTGATGGGCCATTAAGTCCTACTGTATAACTGATAAGATTACATCATCCCATTGGGAGATGCTCCAGCCAGGAGGACGAGCCAAGCCTTTCCTACCTAGATAAAAACTGAGGTTTAGAATGCCAAAAGCAGCCTTTCTCTGCTGGATTCCAGAGGAAGAACCAGGCTTTTATTTTTCCACATCATCGCTGGACCCTTTGGAGGAAAACTGCACCTTCTACAATACCACTGCTTCAACTGAACCTCATCTGTAATCCAGGAGGACTGTAGCCACCATTTAATCAGACTGCACCAGCACCCTGACTGACAGGGTATCAGGTTGTATTCTGACTCTCTCAGTGGTTTTATTTTGTATTATTGCATGTATTTTATTTTTCCTTTTTCTTTTCCCTATTAAAAATTGCATTACTGACTTGAAGTCTCACTGGTTTTGCTTTTCAAACCAGTACATCATCTAAAGTCAGAAATCTCCCTGCAATAAAAGATACCACCATGCAATTCTGATAGCAATCTTAGGGCCAAATTCAGTAGTGAAAATGACTGTCTATGTGTATGGCCATGAAGGCCCTTGAAGATGCATCCAAACTGGCTGTTTAATACTGACAAATGTGCTTTATTTGACAAATATCTATTTGTATGAGAAAAGATCCAGAGAAATACATAATGTCTAGCTATTATTATTTCCCACTACATTAAAGTTCCAATAAATGTTGGCTACTGATGTATCCCATTTATTATGTGATGCATGGACCACTCTGACTCAGTTTTCCAGAAGACATCCACTTGTCCAATGGACTGAATTTGTTGCCAGACAGTGAGGCCAACTGTCAGAGGCAAAAATACAGCTTACACTGTGAACTTTAATAAGCAGCTGCTAATTGTGGATATGTGTGGAGGGGACAAATTCCTGAAACCACTTTTAAATTCTTAAGTGGATGTCCGCTATACACTACTTGTAATCATAGGCTGGTTGTAAAGTTTGGTAACATTAAGACTGAGGAAAAATGGCATTAACAGAATCTTACAATAAATGAAACAGAATCACCAGTTAGGAGGCTGAATCAGGCTATGCTTCTGCACGTCACCTATTGTGAAAATTTGTGCCTTAAAATTACAGAAAGAGCTGGTGCCAGAAGCAACATTTCCTGCAAGAGGAAATGGTCTCAGAAAGATAGGTCATCTTGGCTAAAATTAACCCCAGCAACCATTTCTATACGTGCTGTTATTTACTCCATCTCATCCATGACCAGTGCAAGTATACTGCCTACATCAATTTTATGACTATCTGAGACCTGACACTTGGAAGATGATCCATGCTCCCACTACTCTATCCCTTTGTCCCTTCCATACCCTATAATTAATCCTTGTTACAGATTGTGCTGCAGTGCTATGGCAAGCAAAACAGAGATGGGGAGAAGCACCACACGAGCCCTGGGGACATTTCTTCCTGCCTGGCTTTATTCTGTAAAATTATTGTGTGAGGAAATGTAACACCTAGCATGGCAAAAGCTCTGCAGACAAAGGCAGGCCTATAAGCATGGCAGACATTAGGACAGACTGAGGAATGTAAAAACAACAGTTCGAAAGGCCTATGCATTATAAGCAATCACAGAGCAAAATAACCAAAAGGTGCAAAACTCCTGCAAATGCAGAAAATTACTGGTGACAAGGCAACATGCCTTTCTCCCCTCTGTACCTGCCATGACTGCCTGGCTGCTCCCAAGTGTTTGCAGAATGAGCTGAAGCTCTCTGACTGCTGCAGCTGCTTCTTCCCCACAGCACATATCAGGCTCCATGACAAGCTCCATGAGACCAACTCCTATATGGGAAAGAGACAGGAGATTTTCAACAACAGCTTTTGATCTTGGCATATAGGAGTGCAACTGGCTAACACATGAAAGAACGTGGACTTCTTAAAAAAAATTTAAAAAAATACATAAACCCCCATGTATTATTTAGTAACTGTCACAATGGATCTGGCTGCAGACAAAAAGCTATAAAAACTTTTCCTGCTATTTTTTTGAAGTAACAGACAAACTGCAGATAACCCTCTACCCTTTGATGACATGCAGATCAGAAGGACCCATTCCTCTTCTGCCTTTCTCTAGAAGGACTCTCAATTAAAGCCAATTGGGTTCCAGATGCAAATTTATTTACCTTAGACTAATTTTAGAGCAGGTAGAACTGCAAACACACGTAGTCTAGTTTTTAGCTTCAGGACCTAGCTTTCAAGGAATCTGAGCAGCCACAGCCCTCTGACACCAGAGCACTTTGTCCCAGTTAGGCTAGGCTAGCCAGGTTGCTGCCCATGCATTGCTGCTGATGTTGTTCACTCCTTTGGATCACTCCATTTACAATTTCCATGTTAAAAGAGAAAATCTACATTTCTTCACAGCTACTAATTAAAAGAAATGTCTGATTCATGCACCAAGAGATTCCAACAGCTGCTCTTTCTATACACAAACTTGATTCACTAGATCTGTTACATTTTACTTTTTTTAGTAACACATACAGTGCAGAGCTTAAATAGCTGAGTGGGTCTATGTGACTGACACAGTTTTGAGTAAACTGGAGCCAAGGGATTTCTAACTTGCTACTGCCAGTTGCCATCAACCAACAGCAAATGGGAAAAGTTTACTGGCCATTAAAAAAATCAAGTATTCATCTGTTTCAAATGTAACAGTCATTTTCATGAATTATTTTTTAAAGGAGACAGACATAAAGTTGTTTTTTTCTTTTTTGCCTGTTTCCTGTCATCTATTTACCTTTAAAGACCCATCCTAACCCAAAAGGAGGAGAAAAATAGGAAAATAATCCAAGCCTACCAGCCCTATTCAAGTCCACAAGGGTTTGGCTCCTTGTGTCATCATGGAGACTTTTTCCACTGTCTTGCTCCAACTGAATTTGTTTAATCTTCACAGTTTTGGTCACCATCTGGCTCATCTTGTTGCCTATGCAGAGACTGTATGACAGACTTCCATTCACTGCAATAGGAACTCTTTGCTGAGTGATTTGATAGCCAGCCTGTCAACAAAATTAGCTTTATATGCAACTGAAATATTCACTTTTCAGAAAGCAGACCAAGTGTAAATATAATTGATTAAGAAAAAAACTGAAAATGCAATATCTTTCATAGTGACCTATACAAGAGGAGAGAACACATGCACATGTAAATTCAAAAGTTATTTTGCTTAGATGGAAAGGAACCAAGCTGGAAGATGAGTCTAGAATTCAACATAACGTTAAGAAGCTGTAAGTCTGGAAAAAATATGAGGACTCCTCAATACAGACAAATATACGACACCATACTAGTGCTGAAATAAGCAATAATTAACTGCACAATCTCTTGCCAAGGATGACAGACGTCTCTGATACTGCCCTGGGCCAGGAAATGGACTGAAGGAGGTTCTTCCACACCTGTGGTCCCATTATCACGTTACATCTTGTCTGAAGCCAGTTATTGTACATCCATCCCCAAGCTGGGACTATCACTTATCCTCCTAACAGGCTGCATATCCCTCTCTGTCTGTTCCAAATTGTACTCATTACAGGGGAGGAGAGGGAAGGGTGGAGGAGTGGAAATCAAGAAAATGAGAAAGCTCTATTTCATTAATGTAGCAATTTAAATGATAAGACACCAAAACCCCACATAAGGCTGATAAATGCCACCTCATGCCTGGGACTCCACTCAGAGGGGAAACTGCTGGCCAAAAGAGTGGCTGCCAGTGACAAGGTACTGGAGTAACTGCAATGATATAAAAGTAGAGAAGTGAATCAATGACAGCTGAGGTGGGGTCCCCTTTGCTTCCTGCTTCCTCACCTGCCTATGGCACTAGTGGTTAAAATTTTTTAGAAGTCTTCTGGACACAAATTATTTGGTACGAGTATTTGCATATTTTGCAGGGACAACGAGCTTACTCTAAAATGTAGAGATGGTGAATTCCAGGGCACTGGGATGGAGAACAGTGGTCTGGCCTTGTCAAAACCCCAATTTATATATGCGGTGAAGTGCATAGCCTCCTAGACATAATCACTGTAAGAAAAAAAGCAAACCTGACTGTCTCCAGCCTATGCTAATCACAGGCTCTTTCCATCTCCAAAAGTTCTCATTAACATGATTTTTTAAAAAACTGAAATACTGAGTGACAATAAAGAAAATTAATCCCATTTCCCATCCAAAGCCCTGTTTTCAGGAGTAACAATAATCCCATTGTCAAATGACCTTAAGAGCAGGATTTATCTGTTCTATTCAGATCATTAGCCTAAACTGTGCATCTTATTACAGGGTTCCTGACTAGACCGTTCACTATGAAATGCAGGTCAGTGCTTAAACTGTAGAAGCCACTTAGTAAAAAGCCAGAATTACCAGTTTCAAGAGAATAAGATCTGTCAGCATCTCTCTGACCAAATCTCCATGCTTATGTGACGAGAGGATCCTGTAATTCATCTCTGCAGAGTCCTACAGTTTATTCCACCTCATCTGCTCTCTTGGACATACAGATGTGGATTCTCTCCCAGAACAACATTCACCCATATAGCTTCTATCAGTAGACTGAGAGCGGCAGACATCACAAGAATATGACAGTGATTTCAGTTTATCGGAGTAAGCATTAAAGGTAAATTGCCAACAATCTGTCCGTGATGTTTTTGATGTTTCTTCATGATGTGCAAAGGAATTTCAAAAGTCATAGTTATTTCCCTCTATTTCACCCTTTTCCCCTTCAGGTCTTGGAATGGGCTTTAAGATAGTTCTACATGTTTAAAAAAAACTATTGGCAATTCAAACTGCTAAATTTGCTTTCCGCATTCCTAGAAGGTCACTGCATAGCTCCCAATAAAACGGCCTCTTAATGGCTAACAAGTATTTGCAAGGTTATCCCCAGAAACCAAATCAAAATTATAGCAACTTCACAGAAAACCCACAAGTTCCCAACCTAGAAGAAAAAACAGAAATCTGAGATACAGGTCTCCAGTGGACAACTATAATATAATTCTCTTTCTAAGGTAGGAAACAATTGTATCTGAAAATGGTTTGTGTAACTTCAAAATATTTTCAATTCCTGAACAAGAGTGGAAAAGAAAGTAATTTGGTTAATAATACAGCACCTCTACTCAGATGAATCTCCTCAGATTCATCTGGCATCTGAGAGGCCTCCCACTCTATTTCTCTGGTGAGACTCCTCATCTAAAGAGAAGATAAGGTAACATGCCTGATCTTGCCCAATAAATAAACCCACATATTTTTATTTTAATGTAATCAAATCTTCAACCCAAAAACAGAGAAACTAAAAATAGCTTTCTCCCTTTGACATATTACTGTTAAACTGAACATTCAGTACAAATAAGCTCACATAAATATGTTAGAAAGGTTTAATGTCATTAAAGAGAAAAAAAGGCTCAAACACTGCTGCATCTTGTTGCAAGGACAGAAGTCAGGTTCTTAAATTATTTCAATATTTCTGCACCCATATGAAATGCAGCAAAACACAATGACTTCCAGTGGCACCTTCTACACAATGTGAAATCTATCAACAAATGACACTGCAAAGGTTCAATTTCTCAGTTGTTTTGGTTTTTTATTTATTGGAACCATGACTGGGAAAGTTTTGAAGGGAAATTAAGTATTTTTAGGTCCCTAAGCACACATCAAAAAGACACTACTGTGTTTATTCCACTGGAGCCTCTATTAGTTATACATTCACTTTAAACGAAGGATTTTTATCAGATTGCTTTTACC
This sequence comes from Cinclus cinclus, assembly GCF_963662255.1. Taxonomy (NCBI): domain Eukaryota; kingdom Metazoa; phylum Chordata; class Aves; order Passeriformes; family Cinclidae; genus Cinclus; species Cinclus cinclus. The sequence continues at coordinate 44,133,183 of NC_085050.1, read as the reverse complement.
CTAACAGACAATTAGTACAAAACACCAGGAATGGACAACTTAAGAGACAAAGCAACTCCAGCTCCAATCCAATTACATTAGGCTACTGGAATTGTGCAGCTAAAAGCAAGGAGTCAGCAATCAGAGCAATCACATCCCATCAGTGAGCACCAGGGTAGAGCTGCCTATTCCATCAGGGCACAGTGCAGCATCCTGTTGGGGTTATCAGAGCACTGACTGAAAAGAGAAAAAGCATCTCTGCACTCCTGCCCTACTGCCATCCGTACTCCAGACTTGTCCTTCCTACAGCCCAGGAGGGACCAGCCATACCGCATACTTACAGGCAGATCTGCATAGAAGTAGTGTTTTCTGTCAAACAAGGACTTCTTGTTTATGTGGCAGTGTAGAGCCAGGCCTGTCATCACTGCTGCTTCTACACATCTCCTATTGAGAACCTAAGGAAACATGACACATGTTTTTGCTCAGATAACTCAGTATGTTACAAATGTGTCTCCCACACACTGCCTTATTAAGAGCATATATTCAATTTCACTTGCCTTCAGTCACCATTAGATATCTTTCTTTGTGTGGGTAGTTCTTATTCATCATTTAAGTTGTGCTAGCTGTAAATCTGCAAAACTTTTAAGATGAAAAAACAAGCCATTCAGTCATTTTGTCATACCACATATGGAGGTGTGCCACTTTTGCAAACATTCAGTGCTTTTAAATCTTTGAGGTTACAGGAGACAAATCACAGCACAAGATCACTGACTTGTAATCAGCTGTCAGCTCATACTGGGAATTTGAAATATAGGGGGTTTGTATTAGGGACTGCAATGCCAATGCAGTAAAACGCTTCAGAACACCTGTAACCACAGAACCACAGTGAATTTCTGAGTATCTACACTTACCATAGATTTTAATGCTTTGCTTAACCAGGATGAAGTGATGCACACTTACATCTTGCTAAAATAGAACCCAAAAGACAGCAATTGATTCCATGGCTAAAAGTATACATGTTTCCAGCATCCAAGAAACCCATCTGATTAAGGTTTTTGCAGAATGCCATGTGATCTAAAGACACAGCAATGTCTTCACAAAGAAATAAAGGAGTTAAATGTAGCTTTTCACCATGGATTCATCATTTTCAGCACTATACCCTTCCATCTCTGCAGCAGGGTCAGGATCCAGAAGAGAAAGAAAATTTCACTCCACAAACTACTGACAAATGATGGGTTTTTTCAGATGTGCTCTCATTAATTTAACAGTTCATTTAACTAACATCAAATGGATAAAACTGAAAAGGAAAAAACACTGTATTTGTCTGAGTACAATTCTGACATGCTCATACTTACAGATTTTTTGAAACAGGAACAGAACTTTATCCATCTTGTTCTGCACTGTACAACTACCAAGAAGTCTATTGCCAGCAGGACCATTAAAGGAGCACATTATGTAAAAGAACGCACATTACTTCATCTGCATTGACCAGAACATAAAAGGCTTAAATAATGTTTTCTTACATGTTTCTGACAGTATTTATTTTTATATTATCTAGCCTGAATTCTGAAAACATATTAAGCAGCTGTACATTTCCCATCATCTCACATCTTCAGCCAGAAAACGAATCTCTTTATTTTGCTATTTAGCTTTAAAAAATCAAAATAATAAGAGAGGATATGAACAACTCTTCATGTAACAAAAACTTCAGAATTGCTTATACAGAAAATAAATTAAACATTTAAGTCATTTAACAAGGGAACTCTGAGATCTTTAGTGTAGCTATATATGGCTAACTAGAACATATCTGTTCAGGCATATTTTACTTATTAGAAAATTTAAGAGATACATAAAGCAAATTCTAGACAAGAAAAAAGAAAGCACAATCTCCCTTTGAAATACCAATCCACAGAAAAATGCACACAATTCATCCTGACTTGAATCTAAAGAAAACTGGAAACTACAAAATACTAATTTATTTTAAAAGCATAACTGCAGTTCATTATATAGTAGATGCCCCTCTTTTCAGTAATTAAATACTTTCAGACAGTATAATTTATTTTACTGTTTAAGGAATTCTGTAACAGTGGTCGTCAGACAGTTCAATGTTTAAAATATCTTCATATTTCTAAACACACCGGCAAATTTCTTCTTTCTAAAGCATTATGGCACAATCCTGCTCAGCTTTACAAATGAGTAAGGACCTTGTCAGTCACTCCTTTAAAAACTGGCCACCAGAAAACCATTAAGCCTCCATAAGGACAGGTAGACTCAAAACACTGCTTCAAAGCAGTGAACCAGTATCTTGCTACATACAGTTCCGGACAGTGCAGGGTTTGTGACTGACTGCAAACAAGACAAAACCCAACTCCCAAGTCACAATCAGTGGAAGCTTCATAGCACTTCATTGCTCTTGAATTTTCCTTCAAATACGATAGTGTGTATCTTACTCATTGTCCTAAGGGATAACACTGTTTTGAGGTGCAAGAAACACTCTCCGCATAAATACTACTTAAACCCGAGAGAGTATTTTGCTCTACTGCTGATGAAACATTTTGGCAGCTCTGTGGAAAAACTTGCATAAAACATTAAGTATTGATTATTTTTAATGTAGTATTACTAAGCATTTACCTAACTCTGATGAGTATGTGTCCCCAATGTACTGGATCATTGTAGCCAAATCATTGTATATGTACCATTACTCATTCAACTTCCCATGCTATTCCTTCACTGATCTCCGTGGTGAGAGAAGGCCTTGCAAAGCAGTGAGAGAAGGCCTTGCAAAGCAGATCTTTCCTGCTATGGCATACAGAGATGGCTATCATGCCAATCTGCTTCCTCTACTCTGTGTGCCTTTAAAAAAAACACAACTCAAGCCCAACCACATGACCCTCTTCTTCAAAAATCAAAACTTATCTAATACAGCTTCATGTCTGAGGTGACTTTTCCTACACACTACCATGACCAAGGTTGTAAGAACCAAGCAGAATTGTTTAAGCAAATTACTACCTTTCCTTCAAACAAGTCTTGCTTTTCAAATACTCAGCAGTGATAAACATCAATTCAGGATGTGAAACTTCCCACACTAATGACCTAGAGCAAGTCCTCCAGCTTGTTTTGCAGTAAGCTGTTATTAAGTTGACAGCTTTGACTACCACCAAAGATTTAAATTACTGGCTTGAACCGACAAGCTGCCTGTCTGCTGTTAGCAAAGTGAAAGCAAGCTGTGTAGTTCCTGCAGTAGCTATGGATAAAATACAATAGTCTATAAAGACTTCTTCAATATTTCTGCTCTTCTGAATCAGATGCATCACTCCTAGTTTTTGAAGAAAATCCTAGAGATCTACACAAAAGGAAATGTAAATTGTTTGTATTGGAAACTCATGAAAAACCTTAAAAATGGCGTCACAACACCAGCACAGTTTCCCTTGTAGCTACGGTCTCCTGCTACAGCACCATGGTAACTGAGCACTAAAGGAATGGAAGAACAGTCCAACCAAGATCTCTCTTTTTTTGCTACTACCTATACCACAAGCAGAAAGACTCCTTTTAAAAATTTATCTTTATTTGCAAGTTCAGTTGAGTCAAGACCTTATTTTTCAATATAATATTTAGCAGCTATTCAAAACTATACACAATACGTTCAAATTCCCACTAAAAAACACAATTTTCTAACCGCCTTTTCTTTAACAACAGGTTTAATTCTTACATTAATGCATCAAAGTTGTCACTCTTTTGCATATATGTTCCCATATTTGGTAAATTACCATGTTTAGATTTTAAAGAGGGCAGGTATGCAGCTTCTTGCTTTGCCAGTGAGTTTTATATAGGTAATTGTGGGGGAAAAAAAAGAAGAAATATCTAAATAACTCTAAAATTAAATTTTTTTTTGCTACCTTTTACAAAGAAAAACAAAAACCTATGCAACGACATTTGCATTCAGGAAGCCCATCTTACACAAGAAAATATTCCTTGTACTAAAAACAGTAAAATAAAGACAATTCCCCAGAAATTTGTGAAGTTTTTGATTCTAGGTCACACATTTTAATAAAGTAGATTTGATATTCACTGGTTATCTTAAGACCTTCAGTCCTACTTACAATCATGAAAAAATCATCATTAATCAGATTAACTACAGGACTGTTTATCTAAGAAACTTTCAATTTTAGTTCCTTTTCCTTCAAAATATCTGAAAGAAGGAAGTAGTACAATGTATTCAGCCAGCTCTCTGTACAACAGACACTAATCTTCAGAAACCTCAACAGATATATCTAATCACATTTTCAAGTACTCCTATTTCATCTCCCTCTGATTGGCATCTACTAATGGACATACTCAGTCTTATTATTCTAGCTGTGTTATAAGTATCAAATTGCTGCAGTATATGGCTCCTTGAAGTGCAATCATAAGTTAAACTTCAGAATAGAATACCCTTCTGTGTACTTGGTCCTGGTGTAATTGTGGCTGTTCAGTGTCACACTGTAGATGACTACTTACTGCACTGCAGCAATCTGTCTTGGCATCCTCCTACGCACAGAGAAGGGACCAACAGGAGCTATGCATGTACCGAATGTACATACAATAAATCAAGAGCTGACCATTTCCCAAATTCATTTCAACTGGTTATGATCAGACTCCATCCCCCATAGCACGCATTAAAAATTTAAAAAGCAAGACAACTTAAGTGCCGTCATCTGTTAGGTGTTCAAAGAACCCTCGTTCCAAAACCTGAGGTCTCAAATTTCAGGGCAAATTTTTAAAGCTTCAGTTTAGTGTCTTCTGCACTTAGTCCAGCATCTACTTCACAGTTTACTGCCCCAGTATAAGCATTTTGTTTTTATCTCTAAGGAAAGGGGCAAGACAGAAGGGGAGGAAGCACCAGACATTTTAAATTGAGATCTTAGCTTTATTGGAAGAGATTCCAGCTTAAGAGAAGTGGCAACTCAGAAGCTGAAACAGCAAAGGTTACCAAAGGCATTAAGCATACTTAATGTACTTTGTAACTTTACCTTTCCACAGACTGGTACCAAAGCTATACATTGCTATACAAAATATATTATTGCTAACCTTGTCTAGTGGCAAAGTTGGCTTGAGGTGATGCAGCACACAGTGATTCCAGTCATATGTAAAAACCAGGCAGTTCTGCCATCAAGAATACCCATCTCTCAAACACACTACTTCAGGTGTACTCAACAGAATAAGAGCTAACACTTTCTCAAAGCTGAAGAGCTAGGCTGAAAGCTAATATCACAAAGCTTAGTATGGAAGAAGCATCTTCCAGTGTCAGTGATGACCATAAAAATGCAGCAGCAGTAGGGAGAAATTCTGACTCCTGCAAGCAAGAAAAATGGAAGGCAACACCACATACAAAGATATTTCAATAGTGGCAGACTTTAAGGTTGCTCAGCCCAACAGGAGTTGCTAGAAGAAACACAGAAGGAAAAATCCATTCAGACCACTGGGTGGGCAAAGTGCTCAGTGGTCTCAATAGAATTAATTTGTTTTCTGGGAAGCAGCCAATCCAGATCATATTCTGATCCCATCAGCAGCATCTAAAAACAAATAAAATTCTACCCTGCAAAACCACTTCCAAGCAGGAGAACCAAGAGAGAAGACAGTACAATGGAATGGTGATACAGTGGTTCATGAAGTTCATAACCAAATGCTGTGCTTATGTAGTACTCCCATAAAGAAGTCCAGGACCTCTCTAACATCCATGCTCTCCTTGTTGACACTAGTCTTCTGAGTCTGCAACATGGCGTTTTTTGACCTGTCATAAGGATGTTCCCCCTCTAATGCCAGCTGGAATTTAAATCACTGCTAATGCTATCTGATCCAGGGCATGTTTAATGCAGGAAGATCCAGTGATAACATTTTACTGCTGCTGAAAGTAAGGGACTGAGCAATGGCTAAAAGTTAAGTTACAGATTATGATCAAATCCAAAGGCAACAAAATGTTTAAGGAGAACCATATCAAACTTTTCTTCCTATACTGAATTCCAGAAAAAAAAAAAAAGGCTTTTGAATGTGAATATCATCTGCCTTCTTAACCATAACATAGATTACTTGATTTCTTAAATGAAGACACTCAGAATACTTAGGACAAAATAGTTTATGAACCAACTCCTAACCTGTTTCTCTTTGCAAATGGTCCTTTGCTCATAGGCTTGTGAGAGCCAGCTCTGTGGTTTTCTGAGTTGTAACAAATTCTGTCTGACCTTTGATATTCATTTACTGTCATTTTCTATTAGAAATAAGTCTTGGCTATCTGTCCTCTGCTCCTTCTTGCAATTTTTGTGTCTGAGAGCCTACACTAAACACATACTAAACTCTCAACCCTTTGCTCCAACTCCCTCAATCCTTTTTTCTCTACCAGCTGTCTCCCAAAAGATACTTATTTGTTCTCAGCCATCTTTCCCTGCAGACTGACCCAGACCTCTTAAGAGAGCATAACATACAAATTAGGGAGTAAACCAGAAGCAGTCTTTTAGACATAGATAAAAGATTACACTAATTCAGGAAAACAATAGGCAACATAATACAACAAGTCTTGCAAAGAGCTACTGAGAAATTACTTGAGAGAAATTGTAAGAGAGCAAATGGAAATTATTTGCTTTTAACAAAGTTGTTCTATAATAGCAGAACCAACAGACTAACTTCCTTTAAATAATATCCCTAGATTGTTTTACCTAAGCAAACATCTCTCTCTCAGTTGTCCATAATTGATGCTGCCATGTGAGGAGAAGAACCAGCCTACCTGGCAGCAATCAGCAAGCCCCCGGAACTGATTGTGTTGGTGAAAGAACTGCATATGGGCCCACAATCACCTGTCTCGCTGCAATGTGACAGGTGAGCCAGGGGAACTGAACTATGGGACAGGACATGTCTGAGGAAAGAGATCATAATAAAACCATGCTTACTCTTCTGGCCAAGCATGGCTCCTCCATCCTAAAGCACGACCTTAAGTCACTTTTATGATGGGCGCCACACAAGTTTCCCAATATCACCCCTTCATCTATCTTTACCCTCTGTTATTGGGACAAGGTCAGCATTAAGCTCTGTGATCTGGCTACTAGAGGACACGAGCACTCAACGTGTATGCTCCCAACCTGAAGGGTGATTTTTGAAACACTGAAAAAGCAAGACCAGTCTCAGGCTGTATCCTCTGCAGATGTCGCCGGCCCCACTCTGACTCTCCCTGCCTGCTTGAAACTGGTACACCTGATACTGGAGAGCGGCCACAGCCATCAACCCCTTCTCTGCCCAGTCAAGGAGGGGAAGGTATCCTGTCTCACAGTCCTCAGCAGCCTATATTGCCAACTGCAGCTCTAGCAGTGAGGAGGAGATCCAGATGCTGAGCCTGATCTATTCCCTCCTGTCCTCCATGAAAACAGTGTGTGAATAAAGAAGAAGGCTCTGAAAGAGGGGGATTTTGATATTGCAGCAAAACTAGTTGTGCCAGTCATGTTTCATGGCACCAGGGGAAATATGCCACAGTGGGAAACCCTTGCTTATTCAGAAATTAAGGAACTATGCTGCACGCTACAGAACACAGGCTGGGATCTCTCTACTTTACTTATCTTTCATGGTCTATGTTGTCAACTCATCTTATAACCCCTCATGATTTAAAGGGACTGGAGAATTTACTATTAACCCAAACTCAGTATGTCATTTTTGATGCTGAGTGGAAAAAGGCGTTAGAAGGTTTGCTTGAGAAATTTGTGGGGCTTGCAAACCAGAGTGGACCGAGCAAGCCCCAGCCCAGCTGCCACAAGCAGCCTTTGCTGGACCATTGCAGATTTACAACCCACCACACCAGGGAGCGCTGGTCTGGACCTGGCAACCTCAAACACAGTAACCTTACTTGATTCATCTGTTCATTTGCTACCCACAGGAGTTTTCGAACCACCGGGGCAGCGTATTCGTAACACCCCAAATATGCTGGGTACATATCAGAACAACGCCCCACATGCCAATGTACCTTGACATTGAAAGGACAAAAGATACCACTCGTCTCATAGACACATAGAGCTGAGTTACCATTATCTCTCAAGCTAAATGGCCCCCACAATGGGCCCTTACTGAAGTGCCCCAGGCACTGGGGGAAGCAGCCTTAGCTGTCAAAGAAGCCACTTGACACAGATCAATGGCCCCAAGGAACACCTCACCTCAGTCAAACCGTTTGTATTACCAGTTGCTTGCCTTTGACTCCATAGTTTTAACAAGTTTTTTATTGTGAAACTTTCGGTACAGCTATTTAGTAATTCAAGTGTAATTATTCTTCCTGATACATCGAAGGACCACAAATACAATAAACAGTAGCTTACTCTTTAGAATAAACTGAACCCTTAATTTTGTAACTGTTTGTATGCAAGGATCAGTCTTATATACTCACTAACCTAACCAAGCACTTGCGTAAAATTTATTGGTTTAGCCTTCAGTATTTATATCTCATTACTTTTATTAGGCCAGACTAAAATCTATTGTACAAGCATTCTTTAAAAAGCTGCAGCAGTTGAAATTCTACAGTAAGTTCCTGCTGCTACTATTTCAATACAGTTGTTTGTTTGCATGTTTAAGTGCTGTATGACAAATTTTCAGTAACTTTTTGTAATGATAGAGTCAATGCCAATTATGATGGTTAAGTACTGTTAATTTCTGTTAAGATTAAGTATTAGACTAAGCAAAGTTAAATTTAAGTGTTATTCAATTTAAGTTCTATTATTTTCTGTTAAGTGCTATTAAGATCAATTCAGTAATGTTAACTCTAAGTTCTCTTAGGTGTACTTTTATTACATCTAAGTAACGTTAAGTTTCAGTGAAATTAGTTTTAAGTTCTTTTAAAATAAATTTGTTTAAATTTTAAGATGAAATTCTTTTGATATAGAGATGAGTAATGTGAAGTTTGCACAGAGCTAACTTCTGTTAAGATCTGCTCATTTAAACTACAAGATAGTTATTTTATTGTACAGATAAGACAGAACTGAGTAGTTAAGCTATTTAGTGCTTTCTTTTTCACTTTTTTGCTTTAATGTCATATATGCATAAATGTCTAAGAAAAGATTACCTCAATTTCTTAAGACAATTACTACTGATATATTAATAATCCTGATTCTGTTGTTAATTTCATGATGTGAATTCACTGACTTTTTATACCAGGCATTATCCATATTACTTTACTTATTTGCTATTTGTCTGTGGCATCACTGACTGTTTAACTGAAGATAAATGACAAAGCCAGCTGCTTTACAGATTTTAATATATCCTTGAATAGCTATCTAAAAGACATGTATCATTTTAAGAAACTTTCTTAACAGCTATTACTGAGAGGCTTTTAGAATATATTAGGGAGACTCTTCCAGTTAAGGCCTGGACCCTGGCCAAATCTTAACCTTACCTGGTCGGAAGGTATGCCAACAACCTAGGTGTTTTCTGCATCAAAATTATACTTAAGTCATTTTTACTTGCTGAATTTGGACCTATAATAGCTGCAACCCTTTTTGGATTGAACTTGGAAAATCTTACCCAGGAATAGTTCTCCAAGCTCTCACTCTGAAATGAGGCTTGCCAGTTATTGCAGACTCTGGGTGATGGTACAGTATTTAGGGAAATGATAATGCATTATTTTAAATCACCATTCTAACTTTTGTGTATTACTAATCACATGTATTATCTAATTTATTATTTGCTTTTGTGAATGTATTGTTTTGCCCCTTTTTTTGCTTTTTATGTTGCCTTCATGTTCAATAATGAGATACACGTTGTTAAAAAAACAAAAGAAGGGGGAATATGGCCCCTCAAGAACGTTTAAATAATGCAATATTTATACTAAAAATTTTGAAACTAAATAAAATCTAATTTAATCCCGGCCAGAGCGATACTGCTTTGAAGGTTTACACTTGCAGAGGCAATTTCTAAAAGTTTCTATGTAAAGATCTTTAACTGAGTGTACAATGATAAAGCCTAGCTGATATACTAACCTAGGGAGAAAGTATGCATGTGTTTTATCACCATCAGGTCCAAAGTTACCTGCTCCTCTGAACAAATATCAATCCCCTCCAAAAGAATGAGGCCCAAGGAAAAGAAAAATTACTTAATTGCCAAGCAGCCCTGACACTGATCTCTGAAGATTTGTGATTTCACCTTCTGGGGATGCCTATGAGAAGAACCTCATCAGCACCTGTCTGACCTCTAACAGACTTATGGACTCAGTGGGTTAGAAATTTAGTTAAAATACACTTGTATGTACCAGGCGTTATATTATGTATTTTTATACTTATTCCTTGTACTTTACCGTGTGTGAAAAAATTAATAGACAAGTCTCCTAAGAGTATTTTTGGTTCAAAGGAATGGGGGAGATGTGGTAGCTGAGACAGAGAGTACTGCAGATTTAATTAGCATATGCAGTTCGATAAGCAAGATGCCTGGGCAAGAGCCAACAGAGCTTTGAAGATTACAAGAAGACTGGATCAAGATTGGCAACAGGAAAGACAATTTAACTAAAGTAGAAATGTAAAGTTTCTCTGTGTTTTGTTTAACTCAATGAATGCAGTAAAAAATTACTAGCCTTCCTAAAAATGGTATGTGAGCATATGTAGCTCACAGTAAAATTTGGTTTCTGATCATGAATCAGTAGCTCTCGTCTCTCTCACAACTGTCAATATGTGGGGAGACTAAATCGATAATTTCTTCTTCATATGCTTGCTAATATATTCGTAACAACCCTCTACAAACCTTAAATTTTTTGGAGGAAAATTTGGCTGAAGTTGGCAGCAAAATTGCAAAACAAGCATTTCTGTATAGAAAACAATAGTCCTTGTGGCAAAATCTGCATATGTAACTAATAAACATCACTTGCAGAAGTTTATATAATCCTCTCAAAATCAAATACAGTTGTATTTAAGGTGGCAAGGTGACTGATAATCAGAGAGCACAAAGAAATTAATTTTACCCCAGGAACCAATTACAGCCTAATTAAGCCAAGATAAGTTTCAAACAAACTACAAAAACCTGACAGTTATGCAACATTACTCACCAGACAGCTAACCATGAAGATAACAAAGACCCAGTCTAAAATTATCATTACTGTCATTTCTGTCATTTCAATGCTTCCCTAAACACCTTTTAATGAAAAACTCCTCAAAGAAATAATTGCTAAAAAGAAGAATGAAGTAGTAAGAAGTCTGTTTGCAAAGTTAAAATGCTAAGAAATTGGTAGAACCATGAAAGTTTTGCTTAAGAGAGCTCTGCTTACACACACATACATACAGCATACCACCTTGGAATTCCTCAAGTGGAGTCACCTGGAACTAGACTGTTGACATACTCTGAGAAAACAAAATCGAATCAAAAACTTAAGGATGCCAGAACACCTATAGTGACTGATAACAGGGGTAATAGAAATTTGCAACAATAAATCCCCCACCAGGTTCAACTTAAAAGAAATTCCCAGCCCACTGAGGAAAGCTACTGCAAAAAGATAATGTGCATTTCATCAGCAATTTCCAAATTAACTCAGAAAGGGGGGAACACTTATATGTCATGCAGTGGTTGTGCTGTTCAAAAGCGTCAAAGATGGCAGAATAACTGCAGTAATAGGACTGTATGAAAGAAAGGAATCAAGATACTACCAACTCCTGCTCCCCCACTAAGAAGTAGAAAAATACCTGTGTAAAACAAAAGGTAAAGTGATTAAAAAGAAACAACACAAAATAAAGTAAGAGAAAATACACAGGCAACATCATTGATGCATTGAAGGATCTACTGCAACAGGCGATAACAAGATGCTGTATCAACTTAATGCCATTCTAACTGGCAAGTTTGCATTAGCCACAGGGACCTGTTAAGGATGAACAGTAGACCCAACAAGAACAAACAGAGGTCAACACTTACTGAGGAAACAGCCCAACCTGAATTGTTAGCCTTGATAAAAAGATTAAAACACCCAGAGTGAGGGTCAGAAATACCCACAAATACATGACACCTAGCAAAAAGTGAGAGAAAATGTTACAAGAGACTCCTTCAAAGCTTGAGAAAGAAGCAACAAATGTCACAAAATTTACTTCAACACACCAGTGTAAAGAGGTCTCCAGAAAAAATGGCCTAAGTATGATATAACTTTGAGCAGTAATGGACAAAATCCAACATTTCTCAGATCCCAGCGAAGGAATGGAATGAATGATCCCATGGAACACAAAGAAACATAATGAGAAACAACCTGCACCATAACCCAGTCCTGAAAGTCACCTGAAGCCAACATCTAATAATCTTTCAAAGGCCTCTTCTGACCACTACAACAGCTTTGAACTGATTAAGAGTTTGAAATTATGTACTCAGGCATCAATTCACCATGAACTTGTACATCTAAGGGTCTATGAACCACAAAGGCATGCATCCTCAGGGAGAAGTGGCTTAAAAGCCTAATTCACTCCTCTAGTCTTTTTCTAAATTATTTGGGATTTTCTTTATAGAAGCTTTCTGGACTACAAGCACAACAAGCTCAGACTGTGTCAGCAAAAAAGGACTCCCAAGCATTGCCCATACAATGCATGCTGCAAATACAAATATTATCAGGAAAGAAAGGACTGCAACAGAAAGGTATACCATAAAATTCAATTTTAAAAAATAGTCCCCTTTTTTCTCCTAAGTACAATTACTACAGTTTTAGTGAAATAAACAATGATGAGTTTAAATGAACCTAGACATAGGTATATGGCTTAAAACAAGCATGAATTCACTTTTTTCATCAAGCATTGCCATTAATTTATTTTTAGAGGAGAGCACATGGACACAAAAACCTAGCCATTGTATGAAGAAAATGTAGGTAAGGGAAACTAAAAATCATCCATACAATATCAGAAAACTGTTCAGCTCCCCATGAAAAGTGCATACAATTAAAACTAGTTACCAAAAGTCAAGCTAAGAAGAAGGCTTTTTTTCAAAACAAAGTAGTACAAGATGGGAGTAAATTCACATGCATGCTAGCAGGAATGTCAAAACAAAAATGAAATCACACGTTGGTAAAGCAGCTATTGCAATCACCATATTTAACAGGCACAGGATATAGAAAAAAAATATTTTCAAGCTGTAAAGTATAAATTCTGGTCTCAAATGATTATTCTATTCCAGTATGAATAGCTGACAGACAGATACACCAAAATCTCACACAAATCTCTCAGAGCCTTTGAAAAAAAATGCATCAGATAAATCCTGTATATTCTGGTGAATTGTAGATGTTATTTAAATCTGGTAATCCATCACCCAAGACATCTGGAAAAACACATGGTACCTGCCACTGCCAAGAATAGATGGAAATAACCTCTATAATCCCAAACTGGGTATTAGCCCAGTCACATGCCTGGGCAGCCCCTCAGCGACCCAGCACTGCAAAGCAACAGCCTGATTCAGGTGCTCTCAGAGACCGCGCAGAGCTGCACTAGTATCTGTCAGCTTTGGACAAGCCTGAGCTTGGAGCTGAAGGTGCCAAAGGTGCAACGCCAAAAGGAACAAGAGCTGATAGCTGCTCTAGCACGGCTCTCTTCTATGAAAAGGAGTTATCCGGTTGCCCCAAGTGTTTCTGAAAAGTCTGTTGTAAAAAAAAAGATAAAACGCTGTTCACACTAAGAAGAGAATGAAAATCAAATGCATGGTACAAAAAATTCAAAATACTTAAGACTGCAGGGCTAATATTCATTAAAATCTTATAAATTTAAACCTTATTTAAATCCTAGATTATTTCTTTATATACTTGCCTACAAAGGATTCCCTACAATAAGAACATGGTTTCACTTCAGTCATGCAGGAGACACACGTAAAACGCGCAACAAAGACTAAGCACTGACAAAAAGGTTTCAGCCTTTAGCTCTTTCTAGCCTTTAGCTAGATCTGCTATCTTATTTATGTGTCAGAGGTATAATTAATTTTAGTAAGCCACCTCCATCATGAAAATAGATAATTTTGGATTCTTTTTCTGTGAGCCCAGTTTTAACTTTAAAAACCTTTCTAAAGCCTCTCAGAATTATCAGAGGCTAAATCAGATTGGGAGGGCAACCAACTTTATGGATCCTCTAATTATTTTAGTCCAGTCTGCAGGTTTAATGCACTATTTGCTAGCATGCATAGAATAGGTTTTCTGAAGATACCAAATCAAGATCATGGCAAATCCATTCACAAGGTAAAAACCCCAGGCTTTTGCAAATTTCATTACATGAACTGAAACTTACGTAGTCAGATGTAATCCCAAACTGTCAGTGGACATGGAATTGGCTGGATGGTGGCACTAAAAGAACTGTAGTCAACAGTTCAGTGTTCAAGTGGAGACCAGTGGTGTCACTATTGGGACTGGAGCTGTTTAATATCTTTGTCAGGGACAGTGGGATCAGGAGCATTCTCAACAAGTTTGCTGATGACAACAAGCTGTATGGTGTGGTCAACATGCTGAAGGGAGGGATGCCACCCAGAGAGATCTAGGTAGGCTTGAGAAGTGTGCGTGTGCAGACCTCATAAAGTTCAACAAGATCAAGTGCAAAGTCCTGCATCTGGATCAGGGCAATCCCAAGCAGCAACACAGGCTGGGCAGAGAATGGATTGACAGCAGCCCCAAGGAGAAGGACTTGAGGGTGTTGGTTGAGGAAATGCTCAGCATGAGCCAGCAAAGCATAGCTGTAGACCAGAAAGCAAACCATGTTCTGGGCTACATTCAAAGCAATGTGGGCAGCAGGTGAAGGGAGAGGATTCTGCCCCTCAACTGCACTCTTGCGAGTTCCCACCTGGAGTATTGCATTCTGCACTGGGACCTCCAACATAAGAGGGACATGGACCTACTGGAGAGGGTCTGAGGAGGGCTGTGAAGATGACCAGAGGGCTAGAACACTTCTCCTATGAAGACAGGCTAAGAGAGTTGGTCTTGTTCAGCATTGATAAAACTCTGGAGAGATCTTACAGCACTTTCCAATACCTAAAGAGGGCCTAAAAGAAAGCCAGAGAGACATTTTACAAGGGCCTGTAATGATAGGACATGGTTTTAAATTGACACAGGGCAGGTTCAGATCAGATGTTACAAAGAAATTATTTATTGTGAGGGTGCTGACCCACGGGTACAGACTGCCTAGAGAAGTGCTGTGGCTACCTTATCCCTGGAAGTGTTCAAGGCAAGGCTGGATGGAGCTCTGAGCAGACTGGTCTAGTGGAAGGAGTCCCTGACCATGGTAGGGGGGCTGGAAACAGATGAGCTGTAAGGTCCCTGGCACTCACACCACCGCATGATTCTATGATTCTATAATCATTTTTTTCCATTTCATGCCAAATAGGAAGGCACCTGCCCAGCTCCTCCTGCCTGTAGCTGTCTCTGAGAGGCACTTTATGAGAACAACACAGTGAAATGGCCATGCCACTCCCACTGTGATGACCCTTCCAAGGCCTACTTGCATCTGAAGCATAAAATAAGCTGTATTAACCTTATAGGAAGCAAATATAAAAAGGAAAGTGGGAGAAGGGCTAAACACATTCTTCTAGTTTCATCTCTCCTGTGCAGAACACAGCAAAGGCTGACACCAACAATTACTGAGACCCAGAAATGCTCAGCAACCTGAAAAGCTCCCTTCAGCACCATGATTTCTGGTCCAACTGTGAAGGAGCAAATACTAGGACAGCTCTCTATCACAACCATGTTGTTATCACACAGTAAATTTAAATCCCTATGATGCTGAAAACTGTCCCTTCAGTTCTCAAGTTAAAACAGCAGTCATTCTCTTCTACAGACATCACAACTATTTTGCTGCTATTTTTTTTTATTTTTCAACAAAATGGAATCCAAAGGAAAGGCCAAATACTTATCTTCTAAGTAGTCTTATTAGGCAATAACCTAACATTTACTAAAATGGTTTTTGTTGGTTTAGTTTTATTCTGCAAATACTCCTAGTTTTCAAAAAGTACCTTCCATCTTTCAAAATTTACCAAAATCCAATTCTGTTTCAGATACTACTGCCATGCACAAATTTACACATAGAAAACCAGTTCATCTGATTCCAGAACAAATGCTGGTCTCTCAGCAGCAGTAGGTACAATGGGAAAACAAAGCTATGACTATTGACTGGATTTTGCATCACATTCTAACATGCAGGAACATGTATTTTGTACATGTTGTACAACTGTACATTGTACAACCACTTTCAACTCTATTTTCACCAGTACTATAGAAAGAAAAATCTTTCT
The DNA here is from genome assembly GCF_963662255.1 of Cinclus cinclus. Taxonomy (NCBI): domain Eukaryota; kingdom Metazoa; phylum Chordata; class Aves; order Passeriformes; family Cinclidae; genus Cinclus; species Cinclus cinclus. The sequence goes on along the minus strand of NC_085050.1, from coordinate 44,116,992 downwards.
TCTCTTTGTATAGATAAAAGCAGCTAGTAGAACCTAACATAGCATCACTACTTTAAAATTTACCTGACCATTCTGGATTTTTTTTCTCAGGTACAATTATTTTCTCTACCAAAGCCCACGTGTACTGGGGTCTTCTTACAAAGGTCATACCAAGCCTCATTTTAAAGCATCATTAATAAAGAAAAAGGACACACACACATACACAGCAACCTTAATAAACAGAAACATACAGAAAAATTACACTCCTCATAAATACTCATTTTTGTTTACTCAAGAACAGCTTTTCTACTTGACCGCAGACAAACATTAATTAAACAATTTGAGAGAATTTCTGTGCATTAATGGAAGTTTAAGTACCAAGTCCAAAACCAGAATCTTGAACTCTTTTGGATTTTCTGACTAACCTAGCCCTGCCCCCAAATGAAAGGAACTAATTTTCTGTTTATAAGTCTAGCTAGACTCTTCTAAAGTTATTGCATAAGATTCCCATTATTTCCACAAACTTTTCAGAACTTCCATATAGTTAGATCTGAAACTCAGGCCTGAATTACCAGTGCAAGCAGAGTGAAGTCCCAATTTTATCAGCATTTAAACTTCACTTCCTTAGTTTTCAATACTTTCGCAAACACAGAAATAAAAATAAAATAATAACATAATTTTTCTTTTTAAGGATCATAACATATATCAAGACCCTAGACATCCAGCCTCAAATTAGTTCTCAATTTTAGATTTTCTGAGGCTGCTTTATGGTGATGAAAAGCTTCAACTAGATTTAAAAATACATTTCTGTAACTGGAATTCAAATCTGCTCTTTAATGAATATAGTCAGTGAAATGTTTCTGCTTTAAATTATTAGATTCCATTATAGTCTCTGTAGAGTTGTTGCATGTGGCAATGCTACGTCTAACAAATATTTATTTTCATTGTATTGGAAGATCTTATGTTATAATTTTTTAACTTTTATTAATTCCACAGCAGTACTGTCATAGCCATCACAGTGATAATTAAGCTGTGAATTCAAACACTTATTTTCACTAGTGCACTTTATTGTTAAGCGCTAGCTAGTTATTCTGACCTATTAATCCCCAATGTGTCACACAGATTACTTTTTTTTAATAATTGCTCTGGAAATAGGAATGGATGACACTTTCCTAAATTGGAGACTTTCTACTCAGGAAGCAAAGCAACTCCTAGTGAGACACTCCAAACAGCAAATGACAGCTACATAAACATATGGCAAAATAACATCAAATAGACACTCAGAAATCTAAGATGTTCTTCTCTCAGTGGGCTTTAGGCATCTCTCACATTTAAGGAATTTCCTGTGTGGCATACTAACCAAACACACCCACTCTGGCCTCAAAGGAATACTACAATCCATTCACTATGTTGAAGAGGCACTCCTGATTTCTCTCCTTTGCAGGGGATATAAAGTACCTGAGGCAATAACTGGGGAGTGAGGAAATTGAAAAGAAACAGTGCTAGGCATCTCATGTTAAGAAACAAACAGAAATTAGAAAAGTAAGGAAACTTGTCATATATATAACTTCAGTCAAATCCTGGGAAGAATAAAATATTAGAAACATATGCAAAGTTGTCTGACATTAATCCAAACATAAATGAAATTGCAGCTTAACTTACTGGTAAAGTTCCTGGTAAAGATGCATCAAAGAAAGATACCAAAGAGTTGGGAGGTGCTGCAAACTGAACTTGGGAACCAGAGAAAAGTTTTGAATTGGAACTGATCTGTGCATGAATTTCCAGACCCACAACTGGTATCCATGGAGCAAGGCTGAAAAGGAAAGAGAAGGGAGAAACAATTTCAATATAGATGACATTAAAAACCATGAAAACCTAGGAACAGAAGGATTAGGAATGCTTAATTTATTATTAAAAAATTAAACCATAATTGTAAAAGCATTGTAAACAATGTTGCAAATACATCTACGCTGTAATGGGAAAAGCTGTACTGTGATATTGGAGAACAGAGGCTATGGGGACTATATGGCAGTGTTGATTATGCGCAAAAAAGAATGCAATAAAAAAATGTAATGGTTTTAAACTATTAACTTTTCCTTACATGAGAAATCTCAGAGAAATTAACAAGGCACACTCACATGCTGGATGAACCCTAATTTGGTGGCTCGTGAAAATCCCCAAATCATCATAAATAGGAATTACTTCTCACGAAGTTTGATACGTCTCCAACAGGCAGGTAGCATGATAAATTATGTATTCTCTATCAGATACACACTTGCATGCTGGGAAAGGTGGGTCTCCAGAGTAGCGTTAGTAGAGTATTAGCATAAACAGTAATAATCTGGTAATAGAGAAATCATCATTTCAACTAGAGAGCTACTGTTCTCTGAATGTATTCTGCAGAATAAAGCTTCTCCATATCATCTAAGAAGTAACTGCTATTCTCACATCCATAACCTTTATATGGATAAGAGAAAAAGTCACCTTTACAGTACTAATTGCTTGACAGTTTCTGTAAGTAATTATCTGGCCTTGTACAAATGAAGTGCACAAATAGTATTTCATTGATGAAATCACATTTCTGTGGCAGAATACTTCAGCAGTAGAAGCACCCAGATAGCGATAGGATATAAGCAAGCTATGGAAAAACATCAAACAAACTTATCAAGTACAGTGGCCCTTCCAAAGTTGAACATTCTATATTGCTAAGATTTAGTTCTCTGTCTGCCCTCCAACAGCTGAGGACATCCCTACAAACACCAAACTAATGATGCAGATGCTACTTATATTGATGCTTTAGGAAGAAGAATATTATCATGAAAGATTAAGGTTCAGAGGTTTAAAGGAGCTAATACATTTTCCTTCATTGAAATAGTATTATTATTCAGTATTTTCAACTGATCATACAAATGCCTCAAGGTTTAAGAAACAGTGGGAGCTTTTTTTTTTTGGAGGCAAATTTATTCCATTGTTTCCTGTATTCTTCAAGAAATGCCTGTCTGTCATACCATGGCACTAAAAAGTACACCAGAGTTTGCTTAATCAGTGTGTTGGCTTACACTCAGAAAAAAAAGTACGTGCACCAGTCAGTCCTTCAATCCTACTAACAACAATGATGAGGCACCTGGAGCTTCTTGCCGTGTTTGTTCAAGGATTATGTTTATTTGTGGCTCTAAAGAAATAGCAGCACACTTCTGCCGGTGTCTGCGCAACTTTCTCGAAGCGATCAGGTGTGCAGAAACTCATGGGACACCAGAGAACGGGAGAACTTTTTGAGGCCATGACTTTCAGCTGCAGCAAAAATAAAATACCCGGTTTCAGGCACACTGCCCATATGTCGTAATACTCCACTGGAAGAGAAAGCTTCTTTTGGACTTGAATAACTCTCGAAAACGCGCTCATTAAAGCTGGTGCAGACGAAGCTGCTGATTCTCGGCTCGCCTGAGCGCTCACGCTTCCCGAGCTGCGGGCTCACTGCAGCCAAGCGCGTCAGAGGGTCAAAGCCCCGCTGCCGCGGCAATTACCGTCTGCACTTCTGGGAGGGCTGCGAGATAAACGCGTGCTGAGCAGGCGCTGCCTGCAGCAATACCTTACACAGCTCAGAAGCTGGAATTTACACTGGGCTCCGCTGCAGTCACCGCCGCTCCTGTGCCCAAGCCCGGAGCCCCAGACCCGGCACGGCCCCGAGAGCGCGATGCTCCAGGGCAGAACCAGCTCTACCGGCCCTTCTCCCCGCGCCATCCCAGCACCGTACCCGCTCTTCCGCGCCGGCAGCGCCTCGCCTCTCGCGCTACAGGAGACAGCCGTCTGCCCGTGGGGGAAAGGACCGGATCCGGGCCCTGGCCGCCCCGCGAAGCGCTGCCACGCTCGGCGCCCCGCTCCGCCGCAGCCCCGCGCCATCATAGCCGCCATGGCCGCCATTGCCCCGCTACCGGCTGTCAGGCTTCCGCAGCACCCCCCTGGGAAATGCAGTCCGGGATGGCTGCGCGAAGTGCAGGCTGTGAGGACGGACTACAACTCCCGTCAGGCTGCTGGCGGTGGTGCCGGCCCCGCCCCGCCGGCGAGATCTGGGTCGGCCGGTGCTTTGCCTGTGTCGGGAGTGCTGGCGGCAGGAATAGGGATTGCTGTTTGGCTGTTGTTTAAAACGCATTAGGTGGCTCAGGTCCTCAAAGTGGGTTATATGTAGTTTTCTTCTGGGCTCACGCTGACACAAAATCAGCTGTTGTTTTATTGGAGGCCGTTTACAAGCCTTGGGCATCAAATGATGTAGTACCACGCGGTTCAGGGTCTCGGAGCTTAACTTCTCCTACGTAGAGCAGCAAAGTTGTCTCCGCAGGGCCTGGGGATGTTCCGTGGTGATAAAGAGTCTTGTTCGGGGCATATGCAAACATCTTTAATGTTTACGTAGCTACATTGCACAGATAACTGAATTAATGACATTCAGTCCCAAGCCGCAGGCTTGTGGAGCTTAAATGGGAATGAACATGAGCTGTTCTTGTTTATGTCACCTGTATTCTATGTCAGTGACTGCCAACAATAGCTGATCAGTCACACACCCATTAGTGAGGCTGATTTCTTCTAGCGAGGACAGTAGTGCACACAGGCATTTGAAAGTATCTTGGAACATTTACAACCTCTTGTCTTCCCAAGATCCAGTATGAGATGCTAAATGGTTCTGAATCATGCCGAAGATAATTTACCCAAGTAAGAAAATGTCTTATAAACAATGTTTTGTCACATTAATTTTCTGATATGTTTATATTTTAAACAAATTACCTGAAAGTGCTATATAAGAAGAACTAGTTGAGAGATCTCTTCAGCAGACACTGATCTATAGTTACTTGTACAATATATCTTGTTTTAATTTGTCACATTCCTCTTCTTGGGAAATATCCTTCTCTTGTACAACAAAGAGTGACCAAGAAAAAATTCCTTTCCAATAGAGAACTGACCACAAGTCATCTTGTACATGTTGTGGAGATGGAAAGAGCATTGAAGTGGCCCCTTTCCTTCTCTCCTGTGGGAAGCTTCTTCACATATGAGGTAAACTAATATAAAGCCTGTGTGATAGTCTTTAAGCCAATGAAATATTTAAGAACCTTTGATAATTCTGGTTTGCAGAAAATCCCATTTTCATTTGGATTTAGCAGGGGCCTATGCAATGTCTTGTGATGAAAAATGCTTTTCAGACTGAAGCTTTAGTACATAGTTTTTATTTCTGTAACAATTTATTCTCTTTACAGTTGTCCTCCATGAACTCTGGATTTAGTTATTATTTGATACTATGGAGGGATTGGCAGGTCATTTCAACCCAGCTGTCAGGATAGGTTCTAAATATAGCTCTGAAGTGTTTCTACTGGTGTAAAAATGGTGAATTTCATATTATTTGATTTTCTTTTAAGCCTGTTATCCTGATGTAATAGAAGATTTCATAAATAGTTGCTAAGAAGTTAAAACCTAATGTATATTAAAATCACACTACTTAAAGCCTTACTCTGCCTTGATTGCACTGACTTCTGACCTTTGCGCATATTATTTAGAAGGGAGTAGACAGCACAAAAGTGTTGAAATCCATCCCAAAGAATTCGTCTGGAATTTTTGCTGTATTAGGTGTCATCTTACAGAGAGAGGAAGACTGGGAAGTGTCATTGTTTGTGATTTAAATTGTCTCAGTGTTATTTTAATTCCTTTCTTGGAAAGAAATCCCATTAGAAGAACCTTTGCCTTTGCAGCCTTTTGCCAGTATCTGAATAGGTAATAAATGAAAGCCTACATATCCGTATAGAGAAAGCTGGTAAATCTCAGGGAATAATTGCCTTTCCCAGCAACTTACTTTGAGGTGGGAAAGGCTACATATTTGTTCCTTCTTGCGGTGTGTTTATAGATCATGCTGTAGCTTGGAATAGGAAAATAGCACTGCATAAAGATTTGTGCTATGATAGTTCAATACTATGTAGACTCAGATCTTAAAGAGGGTAGGCCCAGGGACAGTTTGCTCTGATTCTGTTGTTGCTGTAGGAATTTAACTAATGTCTGAGAGGAAACTGGAATTTTGCAGAGAGCAAAACCCAACAGAATATCATTTAAGCCATAAACAAGCAGTCTTCCATTTATTTGAAAGCAGATATCTCTGAATTTTAGTTTCTAGGGTCTGGGCTCTAAAACTGAGCTCTGTTTACTTGCAAGTCCTACTTAGCATGCCTACTTACTCCTTTTGTGGACTGTGAGGTCTCCTTTTAGTATAGCAGGGAATGAGATATTCAGACTGGGGTGTTTGCTAGATACTTCCCAGGCTGCCTGTAGTGTCTTATTTCAGCATGCGAAATAAGGAACAGACAGAAATCTCTGCTAGATTTTGAAGCAGAAGTTATGAGTTTTGGAAGAATAGATCCACAGTCTATCAAAAAATCTGACATTGGCCTACAGGGAAAAGTAATGAGGCAGATTGCTAAGTTTGGATGCAAACTATGATAAGGGATGTTTTCAAACTATTAGGCCCCTAGGATCACCAGTATACCTTGAAAGAGCTTTTTTCCCCTTGCTCTGTGGCTATAAAGAGAAAAATTTTCTTTTTTTCCTTCAACTTTGAACTAATAGTGACAATGAACTATTTCAGTGCCGAATATGGATTCAGCTTGTCTATCTACCAGTAATGGGACATGGCAAATACAAAAATATGTACTTGATCTTGAGGATTGGGATAAGATATTTTTATTGACAAGAGGAAAGAGTATTTAGGGACCTAACAGAGCTACCTTTTATGATCTGCTGACCATGTGTGTATGCATGCATGCAGTGGTAGATTGGGTAATATGAACAGCCTCATGATTTGAGGGTTTTTGTATCAAAGTGCCATTGATTTTCTAATTGGGACATATTGTAATTTAATTTTATTTATCAAAACTGTTATAACTCATGAGGTGAAAAATAAGTGCCAGACTTGGCTAGGAAATAAAACACTGCAAGAAATATATATGTGCAAACAATTTCTATAAACAATTAGGAAACATGTAAGTTACATATAGGTCCTGGTGTAGAAGGTGTTTTTATTGTTCCTCAGAGGCTGTGCTGTTGAAGAGAGCTGATATCCTTGGTTTGGCTATGAGGAACCTGTGTATAACCACTTTTCTGTACTGGTTTCACCTGGTGTGTCTTGCCTGGGAGTGCTGCAGTGAGCATTGGCTACACCTGTGATTTGAATCAGGTGCTGGCGATCCTGGAAACTCTCACTTAGCTGCACAGTACGACCCTTTGTCTTGGGACCCTGAGCTGGAACTGAAGTAGTTTCTGGGCTTGTTTTAGCTGAGGTCCATGTAAACCCATTTGGCAGAGGCAGTGTTTGAGGAAGTCCAGTGCCACTAACCTTGTCTGAGGGGGAGTATCACCCTAATCTTATTGTTTAATAAATTAAATCCTTTTTTTTCCAGTGTGAAGTTTCACTATTATAGGCATAAGAGGATTTCCTAGCATATCACTGCTCTCTTGGTATTGCATCTTGATTAACTTGTTGGAAAATCTACATTATGAGCCTATGCTACCTTTAGTATGATTCCTAGTTGCCTAGGGATTAGTTTGTTTTAGTTGAAAATCAGTATGATTTACCTACAGGGTGATCATTCCATTAAATTTGGACCTGCTCAATGCACATTGTTTTCTAAATGTTTGAGTTATAATTCTGGAACTATGTCAGGTTTATACTTGGAGATAGTTCAGTGTATAAGGATTATGTTATAGTGGTTTGCTTTTATGGTATATTTTCCAAGTAATGGAAACTGCATTTGGAAACAGCAGAGGCTAGGCTAAATCTGTATTAAATTCAAATAAACTGATTGTGTGGAATGTCTGTGATGATTATGAAGAAGGAAGTGATTGATAATATTTAATCTGATCTAAATTTTACTGTATGTTCTCTTGTATTGGTGTTTACAAGAAAACCTTTAAAATGTCTTTCTAGCTTTTGTATTTTTTTTTTCCTTTGGTCCATTTAGAGCAAGGAAGAATGTTGGGTTTGAGCAGGACAAAGAGTTCAGCCTAAGGCTGTGGGAAAAATCACAGTGAGTGGAAGTTCACCCACATTGCCCCCTGGTAGCTGGTATGTTAATGTTTCTAGTAAGTTCTTTGCTTTTTCTGTTATAATTGGTTAAAAAATGGTGCATTGTTTTGCATATTTGTAATCTCCAGTTTTCTCTGGACTCTCATCCTCAGAGTCCGCCCCTAACCTACCTTATATAAGTTACTGTTTCACCGTGGCCCTTGCCCTTTCTGGTGCACCCTACACTGAGCCTGCATTCTACTGTTTGTTTTCTCTTCATTAAAGTTCTTCTGTTTCAGGTCACCAAATTGTGCCGATCTCTTTTCTATTTGCTGCTTTCAGACTTTTGCAGTTCCGAGGTAGCACCCAGCTGTACCATCTGGGCCCGGGCTGCTACAGGTGGCACCTGAACAGGGACCCCTGATATTCAGGGGACCTCTTGGAGTCAGCGGAAGTCCCTTAAGGTGACTAGGCCAATATCCTTTCTCCATTTTTGGATTGGTCAAGGATACAAGACAGGCCTGGCAAATGGCCTGTTGGGGGTTGGCTTTCTCTTTTCTCTCTGTGGAATTTTCCCCATTGTCATGCTAAGATACCTGTTCACTAGGCCCTAGTAGCACGGGAAGGGGCGGAGGGAAGAGTAACCCCACAATATCCAAAAAGCCAGAAGAGGAGATGGCAGGCACTGGCTCACCCCATTTTGCCCACAGAGTTGGAGGAACCACTGCCACTACCCGCCATCCGAGCACCAGGAGTCACCCTCACTTCTGTCGAACCCCGCAGTGCTGCCTTCTTGCTTTTAACCTGCTACCTCCAGACACCGTACTGAGCACCATGACTGACACGGTGAGCAGAGGGGTCTCTCCATCCTTCTCCCACCTGGGCTGCCACCATCACACCCCAGCTCTCCTGCAGCTGTGAGGGACCTGCCCCCTACCACCAGTAACTGCAGCACAGGGGGAGGGTGCCTACAGCAAAAAAGGACTGGGACTGAGTTACTGTTCTGTTTGTTGTTAATTTCATAGCTGTTGTTGTTTTGTTGGGGTTTTTTTGTTTGTCTTGTTAGATATATTAGTTAAGATCTGTTATTCTTATCCCCATATCTTTGCCTGACAGCTCCCTTAATTTCAAAGGCATAATAATTTGGAGGGGGGGGGGGTGGAATTACACTATTTCAAAGAGAGGCTTCTGCCTTTCTTAGCAAATACCTGTCTTTCAAACTAGGACATGGCCTAAGGCAATGGCAGCTTTGGCAGCTTGGGGCTTCTGGGGAGAGCAGCCCAAGCAACTGGGGAGGAGTTGGGTCCCAGTGGGGTTCCCTGTGGTGATAGCAGAAAGAATAAGTACCCTGTGGTGACAGCAGGAAGACCTGTGGAGCAGGTAGGAGAAAGGAAACCTTTCATCTGCCCCATCATGTAATTTGCGCTATAGATTGATGTAGTTTAAACTTGCAATTATAGTCTGCGGTATAGTTTGCAATATTGTCTATGTAAAGATTGGCGCACAGATGTCAATAGCAGAGAGGGACGTGTATGGAGATTTAAAATTTAAGTTGGTGACCCAGGGCAAGAAATTCAAAAAACAAGAACTAAAAATATGATTAAATGGGCATTCAAAAGTTTTCCTGACGCTGCTGTGCCCAGTGTCATAACATTGGCATTTTGGGACTCGATAGACATTCAGTTATATAATTCAGCTACTAAAAGAAATAGCTCCACTTAGAAATTGCTACCAATATTTCAGCTGATCTTGGAGACACTAAAATCAGAAGAAAAAAATTAAGTGATTTGAATTCAGAAAAACCTGGGATTGCTACCCCACTTTCCTACCCTTCCCGCCCCTCAAACTGTTCCAGAGGTAAATGACTGGGGGGCCAAGATTGCTGAAAGAGCATATGCCTGTGGATGGCTCGGATGGAATAACAGTTCTGCTGATGACTCTGCTGCCCTGTGTCCACCTCCACCTCCTCTACTTGAGGCCCAATATGGCAGTGCACAGGCCATCTTGGATCTCCCCGCTCTGTCCTACCCATACCCTCTCATTCTCCTCATCCCTCTTACCCTATTACATCAAGCAGTTCACCATCTTAAAATCCAATTGGCATCGGGATGATGACTGCCATTTTGACATCAACAGCCATTCTAAAGATTGCATTAACAAAACACCTTCTAGTCAATTTGCTGGTTCATTAGGAGATTCCTCCTCTGATATTATCTTCAACTCTGCCCTTTCCACCTCATGGCACGCCCTTTCCACCTCAGGCCACCCCTTTCCTGTTGTCATTAGAACCAACTCAAAAGCCCACACACACCTCTTCCTGAGACCAGAGCCCTGCCCACTTGGGTTCTGGAAGAGCCTGCCTCTAAGATGGCGGCACCCAGGTCACTGGCATGGAGGCTTTCCCCAAGGCCTATCTTAAAACCCTGAAGCCACACTTACAAATGCCAGAGTGACAGAAGGGTGTTTGTGGTGTCAGGTGATTCCTCCTCCTCTTCTTGTCATCAGAAGAGGACCTCTGTTTACTAGAGCTCAATAATGGTCCATGGGAAAAGATAAAGAGGACCACAGTGAAGGAGGGGGAGTGGGACTTGGTTTTGAAACTCAACATAATGCCTTTCACCTTTGGGGAGATTAAGGAGTTGTGCAAAGACACTCAAGAATATGGGAGGGACTCTCTGTACTTTGGCAATTTGGTGCTTGACACCTTCTCTGCACATGTGCTGACCACCCCCATGCTGACCCCCCACCATCTAATGACTTCATTACTATCGCCTATGGAGAATTCCCTATGGGAACTGGGGTAGAAGCACTTGTTAAACCAGCTATTGAGGGATTATTCAGGAGTCCAAGCAAGGGCAGCACTGACCTTAGATCACTTAGCTGGAGAAGGGGCCCATACAGATCCTGACCAGCAAGCAGAAAACCTTCCTGGGCCTGTTTTTAATTACAATTAAGGATGTGGCTAGAAAAGCATTGCTACAAGTTCCTGATGGCAGTAAACCCAATTTGGACTTAGCTGATACCCAACAAGGCCTAGACGACCCTTGTATGAAATTCCTAGATCAGCTAAAACTGCCACTGGACAGCCAGATTGTTATGGATAGGATAAGGGAGGAACTATTGAAGCAGCTAGCGGTAGCAAATGCCAACCCAGAGTGTAAAGAGGTGCTGTATACGCTCCCACCAGAGCCTGAGCCTACCATCACTCAAATTATTGATGCATGTAATCATTTAGCCACTCCTTTAACACACTGCCGTGCTTCAAGCACAAGTCCTGGCTGATGCATTAACAACTTTTCAAGAGAATGCTAAAAGGCAGCAGGACCAAAAACAGAGACCTTGCCACAATTGTGGTAGGAATGGACACTTTGCCAGGGACTGCCAAAAACCATAACGGAGGCCATTTCCAAAGCACTGTGGGTGCAGAGGGCATTGTCATGGGACTAATAAATTTTACCAAGTACAGGGATGTTGTTGCTACCAGTTGGGAAACTGTCAGCAGAGTACAAGGACACATGCACCCCTTGTCACCTATGCCAGAGATCATCAGTGACCAACAGGTCCACACCTGCAGCACCTCCTCTCTGACCTCCCTGCCACAATGCCCCCAGGTGCCCGTCTGAATCTGTCAATAGCATAGCCAGTGATTCTAACAGACTTTGTACATCATGCCATTTCAACAGGACAATTAGGCTCAGAACAACAGCCATGTGAGTTTTTGATCGTGGGGGTGAGCAGAGCCAGTGCTGAGGGATTTTGTTATACCATTAGTGTTGTCAGTGACATCATCATAAGAGATTACTGTACTCACCATGTGTCCTGATCCCCTGTGTTTTATACCAAAAGGACTAGCTATTGCACAAGAATTTTTGTTGCTATATCCAGGTTGCAACACCTCCAATGATCCTTTTGTTGCATGAGCCAGAAAGATCAGCCATTGATGACCACATTTCACCTGTGTTCTGAGACATCTCGGCAAGACCATCATCCTGTGCTAAATGGACAACAGCCTCGCAGGAACTGAGGACAGCTCATCTCTAAGGAACACCTCCAATGAGATTATCTCAGCTGTGCAGGACGCAGGATTCATTGTGGCTGAGGAAAAGATACAACTACTGATTCGGTGGAAGTACCTTGGATACAAAATTACTGAGCAGACCTTGTCACCCCTAGCAATTTCAATACAAGAGGACCCGAAGATGCTCAACGACATGCGACAGACAGCTCTTGGGAACAATTAATTGGATTCGGCCCTTATTGGAAATTATGAACCAAGATTTGGCCCCTTTATTTGATCTACTAAAAGAGACACAGCTCTAAATTCACTGAGGGAATTAACCAAAGAAGCCCAAGATGCTTTAGACAAAGTGTCAACAGCCATCCAACTATGCCAAGCACACAGGTTCAACCCTGATTTACCTTTCTTATTTGCAGTTTTATGGGAAAGCCCCCAACTTTATGGTCTCATTTTTCAATGGGATCTAAAAGTACCAGACCCCTTATTCGTGTTCGAATGGGTCTTTCTATCATACCAATTGGGCAGAACAATAACAACTTGCTCTGAAATTATGTCTCAATTAATTATAAAAACTAGATCCCAAATTCTTTTCCTTTCAGGGAGAGATTTTTCAGTTGTATACTTATCTATTACTGCTGATCATTTATAGTGGTTAATTCAACCATCTGAATACTTGCAATTTGCTTTAGTAAACTTTACAGGACAAATTTTGTTTCACCATCCCAAGCATAAGTTATTACATTCCACTTTTAAGTTAATTTTAAAGCCTTTAGGAAGTCATACCCCTCTTAATGCTATTGTTTTTTTCACAGATGGCTCAGGAAGTCTCCAAAATCAGTAATTGCATGGCAGAATCCGGATACAAAAGAATAGGAGTCAGCCATCGAGAAAGTAAAAGGCTCACCACAAATCATGGGACTAGCAGCCATTGTCCATTTCTTTTCCTAATTTACCTTTCATTTTAATTTGATTACCAGTTCTTTTTACCTTGCTGATGTGGCAGAAAGAGCGGAAGGGTCCTTCCTTAAAACAGTCTCTAACAATAAGTTCTATTATTTACTTAAAAAATTAATTTTTCTCCTTTCCTTTAGACAGCAACCTTGTTTTATCATCCACATTCAGTCTCACACCCCTCTCCCAGGATTCATGGCAGAAGGTAATGCCACGGACCTTTTAACCATGGCCATACAAACAACACTACCAAATTTCTTTGAACAAGCCCATTTAAGTAATTCATTTTTTCATCAGAATGCCTCTGTACTTATAAGAATTTTTAATATCACTAAAGATCAGGTAAAGATTATTGTCCACTCCTGCCCTGATTGCCAGAAATACTCGATACCATTAATTGGAGGCAGGGTTAATCCCTAAGGTCTAAATAGTTTAACAATTTGGCAATTGGATGTAACTCATTATCAGTCATTTGTGCAATTTAAATATTTACATGTATCCATTAACAGCTTTTCAGGAGCCATCTTTGCTTCAGCCCATAATGGGGAAAAGGCAAGAGATATAATAAAACACAATAAAACACTTCCTCCAAGCCTTTTCAGCTTTAGGCATTCCCCAAGAAATTAAGACTGACAATGGGCCAGGATATATCTCTCAAAGACTGCAGGAAATTTTCAAATTAAGGGGCATTAAACGTTTGATGGGCATACCTCACTCCTATACAGGCCAGTAAGTTATTGAAAGGGCCCACAGATAATTAAAAGATCTCTTAGAAAAACAAAAAAGGGGAGTAGAGTTTCTATCTGTGGTGGAGAGACTGTGCAAAGCCATGTATGTTTTTAATTTTTTAAACAATTCATTAATGGAGACTGTCCCATCAATTTACAGACACTTCACAAAAACAACACAGGCAAAATTTAAAGGAAGACCACCAGTATTAATAAAGGACCCTGAAACTGGACAAGTTTCAGGGCCTTTCCCTCTTACCACTTGGGGAAAGAGATTTGCCTGTGTGTCCACAGGTGCAGGACCCAAGTGGATTCCTGCCGAGAATATCAAGCTTCATCTACAGCTGCTGCGGGAGCTCATGACACAATAGGTGTGGGTTTAACTTCCCTGGGTCCGTTTTTCACTCCAGACTGAAGGGAAAAGAAGAAAGCCCACAATGACAAAGATAAAAGATAAGAAGGCTCTTTTTCCCAGCACCATAGTCCTGCTTTATATGCTGAACAACTCCGGGGGAAGAGAGTGAACAAAGGATGGCGGGGAATTTTTAAACCCAGGGGAAGGGGAGGAGGGGAATAGAACCACAACCATTAGCATACAACCGAAGGGAAGGGGCGAGGGGAGGACTCAACCAACACCACAAACTAGGGGGAGTACAGAACAAACCATTCAGTGCAATATAGTAACCCCAAACCCTGTAAACAAAACAAACTACTTAGTGCAATACATCTCCCCCTTTTTTTGTTAAACAAAGTTAAAAGAAAGGCGTTGGGCTCATTCTGATTCAGAATATGAATTTGTCCACCACTTATGATTTGTGGTCCAGTTAGATTGTTTTTGGTTTGTCAACACTATGTGGTTGACTTCTGAGGTAGTAGGGATTTAAACCATTAATGGCTTTAAAAATTAAGCAACATAGAATTCCGAATGCCAATACTATTAGAAAAAGAACAACAAAAAACAACAGAATTGTTTTAACTATTGAAGTCCACCACCCCATTGAGTCCCCAGCCTTTGAACAGTCCACTAAGCCAGTCTTCAGATTCTTGTTTCACTTGTCCAATCAAGTTTCATTTCTGGGTGGGCAGTGTGGATGTTGGGAGCTTTTGAGGTTAAGTTCAAACAACAAAGTCCTTCAAATTCCTGGCATTCATGTCCATGCAGCAGCAGGAGGAAGTCTAGGGCTGCATGATTTTGGAGTGTGGCCTGCCTTGTAATTTCCTCTTCTTGTAGGAAGGAGCTGATGGCGGTGGTGGTGGATGTTAAGTTTACCTGTTTGACTACCCAGCATTCTAGGTGGCCCAATTCACCTAGGGCTTTGGCCACTGCAACCCATGGAAGGAATAGGGACACAGCAACTCTTTTTTACTTGGTCCAATGAAAAATTTCGGAATTACAATTCAAGTCCAAATCATCAGCACTTCTCTTTTGATTTTGTTGGCTGAATTATTTTTTATGAATCCATTCACCAATTAAGGTTTGGTTGGGTGCTAACAGGGATGACCACCCAAAGCTACATGGCCCTCCTAAAAGCTGAGAAGGGATTCCTGCCCATGCCTGATCTCCACAAATTAGGAACAAACCTTTAGGGAGGTTTTTGGGATGTGAATGGTAAGCACTGTCTGCTGTAACATGGCTCAGAATATTACACCACTTTTTGGCAGTGAATTCTTCTCAATATTGTAGTATGTTGTTAAAGGCTTTTGTGCTAGATAATGGGCTGAAGGTAAAGTGAACGCAGTATGGTGCCGGGGAGGAACCCAGCAGTTCCAGCTCTTGGGGTTCATGAGCTGCTTTGGGCAAATTTGGTAGCCACTCTTCTATGGGGTTTTTAATCATTACAGCCCTATGGTGATGATATTTGTATTGTCAGATGTTATATGATTTGAGACTTGGATTAGGCATAGGTGTGTCAAATCTGGCTGGATGTTCTCCAGCTTGCAATGGAATTCCTACCAGGCAGGTAGACATAGGGTCTCTTGCTGCTGCAGTGGACAGGCATATATTTTCTTGTTGAAGTGTCTGTGCCAGGGTCACCCAGATATTTTGATGTGGCTGAGGGACGATTCATGCGGCTCTCAGATTGCTTAGTGCAAACAGGATGACAACTTGGATAGAGCTTGTCGTGAGGTTGGGTGGGAGATAGGTTTCTTCTATAAGAAAAAAAAACATTATTAAACCTTATTAAAAGTATGTCTTCCAGAATATAACCAAATTTTAGGAAGGTTTTCTTTCTTCTTCCCAGCGGCATCTTCTTTTTGAAGCAACAGCTGCTTGCTTTTCATCCACTTCTGCTGGAGCTGGAGTTTTGGGGGTGGATACACATGTGTAGTCACGTCCCCAGGTAAGGAGTTCATAAAGACCTTTGATTTTCCAAGTTTCTGGGTCTTTAATTAAGACTGGTGGATGCTAAGACAACTTAAACTGATTGCTGCTGTTAAAGTGACATACCACTGGAGGACTCATATTTTCAAATGAGCAATTTAGAAAATTAATTGTAAACATGGCTTTGCAGAGCTTTTGTTGTGGCAACATCCACACTGTTGAACTGCTCTGCCTAGCCAGAACTTGCCTGAGCATCTGGGTGGGCATGCTTAATCACAGTTTGACCTGTGGGGGAGTGAGGGATGCCAGTTTTATGTACCACTCCCCACTGCTGGACAAACTCTAGGAACTCCTTGGAAGCATATGCTGGGCCATTGTCAGTCAATTTCCCTAGGGATCCCAAACACTTAAAAGGATTGCACTAGGTGTTGTTTGGCATGAACAGCCCTTTCTCCTGCATAGGAGAGGCATAAACTGCACCTGAATATGTGTTATTGCTTCCATGTACTAACTTGAGGTGTCCGAAACTGGAAATGTGTGTGATGTCTGTTTGCCACACTTCACAGCTCCCAGGGCTCAGGGATTAACCCCAATACCCAGTGATGGCATGGCCTGAAGCTGGCAACTAGGACAGATAGCCACAATGGCTTGAGCCTGACTCCATGTTAGCTGGAACTGACGGATCAGACCTGGCAGATTTTGATGGTATTGCTGGTGACTCAGCTTTGCCTGATGGAAAATGTCTGGGAGGCGCACCCTTTCGGTTGGGGTGGCATGGGAGTCTGCTTTATTATTCCCTTCTGCAATTTCACCTGGCAAATTGGTATGTGACCTTACATGTATCACATAGAACAGATATTCCTGCTGTGAAACTATTTTGAAACTAATTAAATTAGTTTGGAGAGCAACGTGAAGAGGTGCTCATTCTTGATGTCTTTGAGAGCTGCCTGCTCCACCCTGGACACTACCCCTGTCACGTAGACTGAATCCATTACCAAATTAATTGGCTCTGAGAACTTTTCAAAGGCTCTCACAACTTTGAGAAGAAAAAATTTAGCTGAACAGTTGAGTTGGGAATATGCATCAAAGTGTTTTCCCTGACTAAGAGATAGTATTAAAATCAACAAAGCCTTCAATTATTATTGATTATTATTCAATTATTATTGATTTCTCTGTCATGAATAAAATGAAGGAATAGTTTGAAGTAGTTGTCAAAGTAATGCTGGGAGTAAACTGGTTATAATAATGTCATTAGTTTAGTCTAAAATTATTTTTTTTTATCAAAACCAATCTAAAGATAGTCTGAAATGTTAAATTCTGTGGAGCTGCTGCTTATAAGAGAGGGATTTCTTTAAAACATGAGATTACTAGTAGGTTGAAGCCAATTTGAAAAGGTGGTATTTAATATAATTAATTCCACAGCTTAGCATGATGCTTCTAAGGGCTGCCTTTGTTGTTCTTAATGCTAAAGATTGAATTTTAAATGTCTAAAGCAATAAGGATGCGAACTAAAACTGTTGGCCAGATGGAACTTTATGAATTATAACTTCACTAAAAACAAATCAGAAGTGTAAATGAAGGAAAATACTGCTGATAAGTGTTCAAAAACTTTGAATAAAGTTGCAGATACTGAAGTGAGACAGCTCTATCTTTTTCCTGTGTAGGAACACAGACTTCTGCTTTACTTACTTAGGATGGATTTAGGATTTAGCTAGCTATTTAAAAAACTTTTTGTATATTCCTTGCCTTGAAATGTATGCACCTGTACATCGTGTTATGTATAACCCAGGTGGGTTTGAAGAACACATATTGAAACCTTTGTCCTGCTGGATAAAATGTTTTCACTCTGGAACATAAATTTTTCTTTCTTTAATTGCATAGTTGTGCTGCTGTCTTCATCTTCACACAGTGCCTGGTGGCATTCAAAGCAAAATCTGATTTATATTCTGCTTTTTGGTAATAAGTGACAAGAATGTTTATGATGTGTCTTTGGCTTCCCCCCCCGTACTGTATTTATGATATTCCTATGTGCTTGGTAACTTTTCTTACAGTGAAATACAAAATGTAAACATCACTTCTTCCTGAGAATGAGAAGAGAATGGCAGCGCCCTTGAAATTAAATATCCACCTCACAGTTCGATGCAGTTTTGGGTTGGTTTTGCATTTTTTGGGTTTTTTGCCCTTTCCCTTTCCTGCAAGACTCATTGCTTTTTCGTCCAGATTATTATTTCTCCATGGACCTAGTAAAGATAGTGTGTTAGTCACAGGCATTAACTGAGAGCTTGGAAGTGGAGACACATTGTGACAAACTGGAGAAATGAAAGTCTTTTGGTATAAAACAGGCCATGACACACAGAAGCAGTACAAAGATATTTTCTGTTTTGTTACTTGTGTATCTAGTGTCCAAATGGTAACTACTGTCAAAAAATTCAAATCAAGCGTTTCCTCTTGAGTCATTTATTCTGTCCTTGGGCTTTCTGTGGTGCCATCAGTTCATGCTGACTGGTGTGAACTGCTACTTACCAGTAACCACAGCTGATGTGAAATAGCCTGATAACTAACCAGAGCCTTTTTATTTCATTATAAACTTCACTTGGGAGTTATTCCTTCTGTTGAACTTGTCCTGAGTTATCCCTTGCTCATGGGATAACTTGGCCCACTGAAGACTCTTGGTGTTTTGTGCATATTGTATCACACAGTTTTCCAACTTTTTGGAAAAAAGTTCTTTGAAAAAAATATGAGTAATTGTGCAGTCTTGTGGACAACAGGCATTTTAAAGTCCTGTACCAGTGTATAAAATACACTGATAATAGAATATATATTTTAATATTATTTTAAAGGTAAGGAAAATAATTAAGTGCTGCTATTTGATTTGGTTTTGTTGTTCAAGTGTTTTTTTTGGGGGGGGGAAGAAGTTGGGGCTTGGGATCTTTTGATTTTATGTGAAGTTTGTCCTGTGTGGGGGGTTGGGTTGTTTTTCTTTTTCTTTTTTATTTATTTTTTATTTTTTTTTAATTTTTATTAGATTCTTCCATTTTGGAAGTGAAATTTTCTCTATAGAAACTTTTATTAACTGATCAGTCAGTAACTACTTTGGGACTGAAGTGCTTCAGCAAGTGATTTCATCGTCTTGGATTAGATAAAATTTTTCCATTATGGAAGTGAGATTCTCTCTGTAGGAACTTCTATTAGGCAATCAATTGGTAACTGCTTTGGAGCTGAGGTGTTTTAGCTTCAATAGCTGATTAGTAAATTGCAGTCTGAAGCCAGAATGTAAGAACTATTGTGTACTCTGCTCGTACTTGGGCAATGGCTCATTAAGTTTTAATACATTGGATAATCTTTGAAGTGTATTTCCTCCTTGCTTTGTCCAGGATAGCAGCATATGCAGGGAACTCACAGCAGCATGGAATACTTAGACTGTGTCAAAAGGCTGCTTCTACAGGACTTGTTCAAACAGAACTCTGGTGTATTTGAGTAAGAGTTTGGGTTTGACACCTCAAACCACTGCTAAAGCAAACCCAAAGGAGATAGCATGTATTAGATAACTGCAATAACAACATTGGCAAAGGAACTTTTGTGACCAACCTTTCCAGCTTTGCCATATGTTCTTCTCTTTCTAGATGTTAGCATTTTAGTGTGGTAGCATAGCTTTCTTTTTAGAAGTATTTTCTTTCTGCTGATGCTCACAATAGTGGCCAAAAGTATTCATAATGGCATAAGAATACATTGCTGGGTTTTGTTCTAACAATGCTTTTGATCCCTCTTCCCTCTTCCCTCCTGTTTTCTGCTGCTGTGTAGATTAAGGCAATGCATGAGTGATGGCGTAGGAAGCCTTTTTTGAGATAATTCTTATGTTTTACTGCATGTAAAGAAGAATCTTTCTGCTGGGCCAGGCCTGCAGTAGCAACTATGAAGGTTAAATGAGGTACATTTGGCCTCAAAGACACACTTTGGATTATGGCTTCTTGTGTTACTCAGGTGGAAATTCAATGACACCTTATTCTGAATAGATACGCAGCTGCCTTATGCACGACTGAAAGAAATATATCTGTATATCAACACATCCTCTTTTTCCAATTATGGTCTCCTGTCTCATGGTACTAGATGGGAACTGTCTAGTTCAGGAAGCATTTTATTTACTTCTATATGGGTTATGCAAAGCTTGCTGTTTCTTTTAGGTCCTGAGAGGGAAAGATTTTTACTTCCTCTTGGACTCTTCTTTCTCAAAGCATGTCTGGGGGTTTTCTTGGTGGTTTTTGTTTGTTTGTTTTTTGGTTTTTGGGGTTTTTTTACAAAAAAAATGAAATATGGATACTTGCTTGCTTGTGTGTCTTGTGATTCTGTTTACTTGGTATTTCCAAGTCTCCATCTGTTTAATTTTAAATCCATTTTTATTGTTACACACAGAAAACAAACATATACCTCTAGCCAGGATGATTTTACTCTTACAAGGAGAAGAAAGAAAGAGAATTTTTGTAAAAAATATAGTCAGTGTATCTGCTAACCTCTTCAGAACTGAACAAGAATTAATTTGTTGTCTCTTTTACCAGAATGCTTGAAAGGTTTTCAAATGCACAATAGCTGCTTAGTAAATAACCAGCATATTGTAAATGTATCTTTTAAAGGCCAAGGAGTAGCATAAATACTCTTTTAACTTGTGGATGATATAAAACATTTCTAGTTGGATCACATATAGAGTAATTACTTTTGACATGTTAATTTTACAAGTGTCCCATTAAGCTATTCATTCATAGCTTATCTCTTCACAGTGTGGCTGTATTCACTTAGCTGTTCAGGCTTGAATTTCTATTGTGAATTTAAATATGGATCCAAATTCATGGAATGTGAATTCATTGAAAGGGCAATTCTTAATGTTGAGTGTTTGAACCTCCCCAAATCACATCATAAGATTGACTTTAAATCAAGAGGGCTGTAAGGCTATATATTTTTTCCTTTTTCTTTTCTTTTTTAAGTAGTAGTAAATGTTTGTTAATTACTTGACTTCTATTTTTCCAAAACTGTTAAGATTTGTAGCCTCAGTTTTTCTTTAAACTCACTTTAATTTACAACATAAAATCAAATTTAGGGATATGATTTCTTATGAAGTTATCAAACTCCCAGCTAAAGTCTCAAAGCTAGGACTTTTAAATGAAATACCAAATATCCAAAGGAAGCTGAGAATTACAAGATACTGAACTAACTCTTATGAATGTTATAAAGTATGATGAGTGTGTAGAGAATTGAATCTTTGAGATCCCAGGATGGCACTAAAGTATTTTCACTTGATAATGGAAGCTGTTGATTTAGTGCTCTTGATAGAAGTGGTAATAAACTAACTCAGGAGCATACTGTGACTGTTCAAATGATTCAAGGGCATCTGTAACCTGCTTCAATTTGTCAGATGTTTGGATTTTAGGAATGAACTAATAAAGTGCATTAAAGATGGACTTGGGCCTCTAGAAGCTTGTAAAAAAAAGAACCTTTAAAAATTAGTATCAAATGCTTATCCTTAGAGTGAACAGAGCAGGATTAGGAAACTGCTGCATGATTAATCAAGCTAGAGTTTATACTAAACTGTAAACTCAAGGGACCAAATTTACTAGGCAGGTAATTTATACAATCTGCCCTGGTATTAGTGGGGCAAAGTCAACAAGTTGTATGATAGTGATAGCAGACAGTGTTTCTTCTCTGCCATCCATCCTATTTTTCACTTGCACAGAAATGTAGTAATGGGTCTAGATCAGAACACAGCTGAACCTTTATAGTTCTTTACTGCTACTCAGAAGTCTGTAGGTTGGTATTCTAAATCCATCTGAGGGAGGATAGAGAGAAGCATAATCATCATAGTAATGATGAAAACCTGGAATAATTGCATTGGGCTTCCTGCCTCTTCCTTCCATTCTTGCAAGTCAACTATCCTAAACTGAGAGCATCTATAGAGTGATACATGAGCAGACATCCCCACAAACTCCCTTGGCTGAAGTTCACATGGACACTCACACAAAGACTTTAGTATGTCTGAGTTCTTTTAGTTCCTTTGTCTATATTGGCACTTCAGCTGTAAATGGATCATAACAGTGGGCTTCACACAGAGGTCTAGATATCAGGCTGACTCATCCCACACATACTTGGCTTAATTACGTATCTATTCTACACCTCTCAAATTGACACCTAGTTGAACATGAAAAAAGTCTATCTTTCCCCTTCAGTGGTTGGAAGCCACTAACATGAGATGGAGGGCAGGCCAAGCTAGGCCAGAAAAGTACATATTGGGATAGAAAATTGAAAGCTCTTAATATTACTTGGGTTTTTAGGATGGATGGGTGAGCCCAGCAGATTTCCATCATGAATCTTAATTACTGCCACCCAGCAATGCAGTCTGTAAGCAGGAGCAGTTCTTTTTCCCAGACTCTATGTAGCTTCACTTTCTCAAAAACTCCTCACTATGGAGAAGACCTTCCACTATAACTTACCAAGTGGTTCAGGATGCCAAGAAATGCTGTCTCCTCTAAGATATCTGAGTCTGTCTATGTAGCACAGTGCTTTTTAAGTACTGTTGACTTAGGTTTACTGAACAAGGCTTGTCTAATGCTGTTAATCTACCTCCTTTTTTAAGAAAAAAAAATAAAAAAAACAGTTGACTTTCAGTATTTGTCCATTGGACTATTTCTCTGAGAGTAATTCTGTAACAGGTAAAAATCACTTTCTATATTGGCTTTCACATCCCACTGTGCAATTATCTAGAGGATAATAGTAATATAAATCTTCCACCTGGATGTTGTGGAACAGAAAAAAAAACAAAAACAATTGTTTCTACTTTTTCTCTTTCAGAACAGTTATGCTAGGTCTGGGGTCTGGCTCACATTGTTTCCAGTGGCCTTGACTTCAGAGGCAGTATCATTAACAATGCAAAAGAAATATATTGGGGACCTGGAGTGGGGCCTTCAGAAAAGCACTAAATCTATGAGGTTTTTTGAGTAAGGAAAGCCAGTTCAGGTAATGCAGTTGTAAGCAGGTTGTCACAAAGTTGGTTTGAGAATGCTGAAGAGGTGATATGGTTTTGACTGGAGAAGCAAAGCATTATTATTCTTCCTTTGAGTGTTGATAACCCTGGACTTCAGAGAATCTGGTTGAGTCCTATGGCAAAAAATGTAACTGATTCTGATTCTCAATAGTTCTTTGTGCTAGCGAAGTGCAGACATGGCTGAATGTTTTCTTCCTATCAAGAGTGGCAGTAAACAGAACTGTGATGCAGTTGAAACGACATGATTGTAGTCAAGGTTGGGATTCAGTCCAGAAAGTTTGTTTATTGGGTAGAGGATTTTCTGAATGGGCTGCATCTGCTCTGCTGCCTGGTAGTAAACTGGTGAATGCAGTGCCTGATGTCCTAAGGCTTGGGCTTATCCTGCTTGGGTTATTGATTTGCCTTAGCAATTACTGCTGGTGTAGTACAGTAATTGGGTATTTTGAGTTTGTTGTGAATTGGTTTTCCCTTATCTTTCTGTGGAATTTTTCTCATTGTCATGCTAAGATACCTGTTGACTAGGCCCCAGTAGCATGGGGAAGGGGGCTGGGGGAGGAAAGGGGGAAGGGGGAAATCCACAATATCCAAAAAGCCAGAAGAGGAGATGGGAGACACTGGCTCACCCCATTTGCCCGTGGAGTCAGATGAGAACTGCTGCCCCTGCTACTCACCATCCCTGTCATCCCAAGTGGTGAGGGAGCCACCGTTGCTGCTGTTCGACCCCGCATTGCTGCCTTCTCGCTTACAGCCTGCTATCTTCAGGCATCCTGCTAAGCACGGCGACCAATGCCATGAGCAGAGGGGTCTCTCCATCCTTCCCTCTCCCACCTGAGATGCTCTCGCCATCACCCCCCAGCCATCCTGCAGCTGTGAGGGACCTGCCCCCACCACCAGTAACTGCAGTACAGGGAGAGGGTGCCTGCAGCCAAAAAAGGACTGGGACTGGGTTACTGTTCTGTTTGTTGTTAATTTCATAGCTGTTGTTGTTTTGTTGGGGTTTTTTTGTTTGTTTGTCTTGTTAGATATATTAGTAAAGAACTGTTATTCCTATCCCCATATCTTTGCCTGAGAGCTCCCTTAATTCCAAAGTCATAATAATTTGTAGAGAGGGTGGGATTACACTCTCTATTTCAAAGAGAGGCTTCTGCCTTTCTTAGCAAACACCTGTCTTTCAAACCAGGACAGATTTTAGCTCCTAGCATGTGGAGCCTGAGGGCACTGAGAGGAAAGGGTGAAAAAGGAAGAACAGTTCTTGAGCTACCTCAGTTTTGAGTTAGGTGGCATCATGTTGTCCAGCTCACCCTGATTCAGACTCCATGTGGTCACAGCTATATCTCTCCCACTTGCAGCCCCGTATTTGAACATGGCTCCTGTCACTAAGGCCAATGTGGCTATTATCCAGTTCATTTTGTGGATTGATAAGGTGAGGAATTCATGGATTTTTAACTTCCTCTGGAAGGTGGGTACACGGATTCAGGGCTATCACACTCTAACTGTATGTTTTTGGGGTTACTTCAATAATGGTATATACAGTGAGGGATTGACACCAGGGAAAATTTTCTCCCAAACCTTTACCCATTTTTTTTTTTTTTTGGTCTACTCCACCAGTTTTTGAAGGGTTTAAATAATCTCTAAATGCTAATGATATTTTGCAGTGGATGGTATTGCTGATAGGCCTGTGCTACTTAACATACAAAGATATGGGCAGATTGAATAGGGTAACAACCCTGATAGCTACCCCAGGAAATAAGGATGTTGTCCCAGAGCCTGACCCTGTCCCAGAGCCCGACCCTGTCCCAGAGCCCACCTCAGAAAGGAACCACCCAGAGTGGGTAGGGATTCTAGTGAAGAAGATGGGCCAGATGCTGAAGACATACCTTTCCCCAGCTTATGAGAAACTTTTCCCCTGCCTTAAAGAGGGAGAGCCTGATGGTCCAGCAGTGGAACCCACAGATGTTACTTCTGTCCAGGTTCCAGCTACACTGCAAGGGCACTCACAGCCAGCAACAGTCACCCCCATGGAAACTAGAAAATCTAAGATGAAAACAAAACACCTGGATAATAAGGATCAGAAAGGAGGGCCCTCACAACCGGCAGGGGAGCCAGAGGCTGAAATCATTAGAGTCCCTGTCGTATGAAAGTATCCATAATCTATGAAAAGACATTTTACAATGGGGCCGTGAGGCTTTTACAACTTGGTTATTGCGGGTCTGGGACCTTATGGGTATAGGTGTGCAACTAGATGATACTAGGGCAAGGAATTTGGAACCCTTGACCCAGGACTCAGGTGTGGATCAGGTACTCATAAGGGAGTCACTTCTCCTTTCTCCTTGGGAGCAGCTTTTAATGAGAGTAGGGGACAAGTTTGTCCACAGACAGAGAATGCAGAAGCACCACCATAGAATGCCCTGGAAGACCCTTGAGGAAGGGATCCAACAGCTGAGAGAAGTGGCAGTATTGGAGGTACTCTTTGGGAGGGATGGACAGCATGATAACAACCCTGACAAGGTCAGGTGTACAGGGCAGATGTGGAATCTGGCAAACCTAAGGCCATCTGAATATACCACCTTTATTACAATGATGAATACTGATAACAAGCAAGAGACAGTGGGCTCTGTTGCCAACAAGCTCAGGAATTTTGAGAATATGATCAATGGCCCAATGAAGGCTCCTGTCTCTGCCGTGGTTAAGGAACTCAAAGAGGAGTTTAAGGAGGAGATGAGAGAGATGAGGGAGGAGGTGAGGAAGATCAGTGCAGCACCAGTGTGAGTCACAGACCCCAAAATTAGAGTCCAACGTCCCCCAGCTAGGCAGAGAGGGTACACCCCACGAGCTGACCTGTGGTTCTTTCTGCATGACAATGGGGAAGACATGAGAAGGTGGGATGGGAAATCTACTTCTGCCCTGGCAGCATGGCTGTGTTAACTCAGGGAGGGAAATACTAACCAAGGGAGTTCTACTAAAGTGAAGGTAACCTCAAACTCCCGTAACCAAGGTGCTGGGTATTACAAAAGGGAGGATGATCTGTCAGATCCCCTTGAATGAACATCTAGTATATATGCCCAGGAAGGAAATAATAACCAGGGCTAGAGGGGCCCTGCCTCTAGCCAGGGAGGGGCACGGGAAAAACAGGTCTTTTGGACAGTGTGTATCTGAAGGCCTGGCACATCAGAGCCACAGAAACATAGAGTGTTAGTTGATACTGGTTCACAGTGTGCCCTAATACCATTGGGACATGTGGGGAAAGAACCTGTTTCCATTGCTGGGGTGACGGGGAGTTCACAGGAATTGACTTTGCTGGAGGCTGAGGTGAGCCTGACTGGGAAGGAGAGGCAGAAGCATCCAATTGTGACTGGCCCAGAGGCACCGTGTATTCTAGGAATAGACTTCCTCAGGAGTGGCTATTACAAAGACCCAAAGGGACTCAGGTGGGCTTTTGGAATAGCTGCTGTAGAGGCAGAGGGTATTAAGCAATTGAACACCTTGCTTGGACTATCAGAAAACCCATCTGCAGTAGGACTCCTGAAGGTGAAGGAGCAACAAGTGCCAATTGCCACCTTGACAGTGCACTGCTGGTAGTATTGGATGAATCGAGATGCTGTGATCTCCATCCACAAGATGATACATGAGCTGTAGAGCCAAGGGGTGGTCAGCAAAATCCACTCACTTCAACAGCCCAATCTAGCCTGTATGCAAGTCTGATGGAGGATGGAGATTGACTGTGGACTAGCATGCCTTGAATGAACTAACTCCACCACTGAACACCGCTGTGCCGGACATGCTGGAACTCCAGTACGAGCTGGAGTCCAAGGCAGCAAAGTGCACTTTACAGTGGTACACTACCACTGACATTTTTCAAAACAATGCAGTTTTCTCCATGCCTCTGGCAGCAGAGTGCAGGCTTCAGTTTTCTTTCAGCTGGAGGGGTGTGCAGTACACCTGGAACTGACTGCCCCAGTGGCGGAAGCACAGCCCCACCACCTGCCATGGACTGATCCAGGTTGCACTGGAAAAGAGTAAAGCTCTGGAACATCTACAGTACATTGATGACATCATTGTGTCAGTGGACGCGGCAATGGAATTATATGAGAAAGAAGAGAAGATTATCCAGATTTTGCTGGGAGCCAGTTTTGCCCTCAGGAAGAGCAAAGTCAAAGGACCAGCCTGAGAGATCCAGTTCCTGGGAGTAAAGTGGCAAGATGGACAGCACCAAATCCCCACTGAGATCATCAATAAAATCACCATGGTGTCTCCCGCAACCAGCAAGAAGGAAACACAGGCTTTCCCAGGCGCCAGAAGTTTTTGGAGAATGCACATTTCTGAGTACAGCCAGATCATGAGCCCTCTCTGCCTGGTCACCTGGAAGAAGAACGATTTCCACTGGGGCCCTTAACAGCAGCAAGCCTTTGCCCAGATCAAGCAGGAGATCACTCATGCGGTAGCCCTCGGCCCAGTCAGGATGGGACCAGAGGTGAAAAATTTGCTTTACTCTGCGGCCGGGAGCAAGGGTTTATCCTGGAGCCTTTGGTAGAAGGTGCCTGGTGAGACTTGAGGCTGACCTCTGGGATTCTGGTGCCAAAGTTACAAAGGGTCTGAAGCCAACTACATTCCAACAAAGAAGGAAATCTTGGCTGCCTATGAAGGAATTCAAACCACCTCAGAGGTGATTGGCACGGAAGCACAGCTCCTCCTGGCACCCCAACTACCAGTGCTAGGTTAGATGTTTAAAAGAAAGGTCCCCTCTACCCACCACGCCACTGACGCCACACAGAATAAGTGGATTGCCCTCATCACACAGTGTGCCCATATTGGAAGCCACCCTGGGATTTTGGAAATAATTACAAACTGGCCAGAAAGTAAAAACTTTACTCTCACCTAGCAGGAACAAGTAACCCAGGCTGACAAAGACCCATTGTACAACCAACTACCAGAAGAAGAAACATGCTACACTCTTTTAACCAACAGTTCCTGTTGCATCGTGGGGATGAACCGGAAGTCGAAAGCAGCCGTATGGAGCCCCACATGACAAGCTGCACAAGCTACTGAAGGAGAAGGTAGATCAAGTCAACTTGCTGAACTCAAAGCCATTCAGCTGGTCCTGGACATTGCTGAAAGAGAGAAGTGGCCAAAACTCTACACTGATTAATGGATGGTAGGAATCCAATGCTCTGTGAGGTTGGCTGGAAAGGTGGAAAAAGGCTAACTGGCAACGTAAAGGAAAACCAGTCTGTGCTGCTGATGAGTGGAAAGACATTGCTTCTCTATCGGGTAGAGAAGCTACCTGTTGTAGAGAAGACTAGTCCCTCTGCAGGTACCCCTGTGAGGCCCTCTTGGTATTGTCTCTGAGATAAGATAAACCACGTACTCAGAAATTACTCATGTTAGAAAAATGTAGATCCTCTCATCTTTTTAGAATATTATTGATTAGATTTGATTCTTTATAGTTGGTTGTCCTGTACAAAGAATCCTTATGTAGTTGATGATGAGTTTTAACTTTGTACCCTATTGGTTTAATTTTTATCCTCCCCGAACCCTACAAAAGCACATTTAGGATACCCCATATATTCGGATTCCTGCAAGACCCCCTTTCACAGAATAAATCCTGTGGAAAAGTCTGAGCAGTTTCCCGGTCTTTTATGTCGGCTGAAGAAGGCTCCTGTAAGCAAACATGAAATCACAACAGAGCTGGTTGCCTGATGGGCCAGTGCTTACATACCTTGTAACTGAACCCTGCCCAAGAAAAGCAGAGGCAGGGGGGAAAACCTTACAACCTGCAAAAGTCCAACATGTAAATGCCCATGTTCCCAAAAGCCGGGCTAATGAGGACCACCGACACAATGAGCAGGTAGATCAGGCTGCAAAGATGGAGGTGTCACAGATAGACCTAAATTAGCAACACAAAGGACAGTTGTTCCTAGCTCAATGGGCCCATGATGCCTCAGGTCATCAGGGCAGAGATGCCACCTGTAAGTGGGCACTAGACCGAGGGGTGGATCTCACCATGGACAGTATTTCTCAGGTTATCCATGACAGTGAAACATTTGCTGCCATCAAGCATGCTAAGCAGGGTGAACCCTCTCTGGTATGGGGGGCAGTGGTCCAAATATAAGTATGGGGAGGCCTGGCAGATTGACTACATCACACTGCCTCAAACTCACCAAGGCAAGCGCTACGCACTGAACATGGTAGGAGCCACCACTGAATTGTTGGAAACCTACCCTGTGTCTCACACCACTGCCTGGAACACCATCCTGGGCCTGGAAAAACAAGTCCTTTGGAGACATGGTACCCCTGAGAAAATTGAGTCAGACAATGGGACTCATTCAAGAATAGCCTCATAAACACCTGGGCCAGAGAACACGGCATCGAGTGGGTGTACCACATTCCTTATGCACCAGCGTCTGAGAAAGTGGAACGGTGCAATGGCCTTGCTTAAAACCACCTTGAAGGCACTGGGTGGGAAGAGTTTCAAGAATTGGGAGATTAATCTACCAAAGGCCACAGGGTTAGTAAACACCCGAGGTTCCACTAAACGAGCAGGCCCTTCCCAATCTGAGCCCTTGGGAACACCAGATGGAGACAATTTTGCAGTAGTACACATGAGAAATATGCTAGGAAAATCTGTTAGGGTAAACTCTGCCTCCAGCAAAGGCAATCCAATCCATGGGGTTGTTTTTGCTCAAGTACCGGGTTTCACCTGGTGGGTGATACAAAGGAATGAAGAGACCCAACATATACCCCACAGAGACCTTGTTTTAGGGTGAACTGCCTATGATATTGTTCCTGTATCTATAACTGCATGTATGTATATAATTTAAAGGTTTTTAATTTGGTGTAGCATCTTGGCGTGGGGACAAAAAATCAGGTGGATAAATGTTGTGGGTTGGTTTTCCCTCTTCTCTCTGTGGAATTTTTCCCATTGTCATGCTAAGATACCTGTTGACTAGGCCCTAGTGGCAGGGGGAAGGGGAGAGGGGACGGGGGGAGGGGGAAATCCACAATATTGAAAAAGCCAGAAGAGGAGACGGGAGGCACTGGCTCACCCTACTTTTCCTGCGGAGTTGGACGAGAACAACCGCCACTGCTGCCCCCCATCCTGCCATCCCAGGGTTGGGAGCCACCCTTGCTGCTGTTGGACCTCGCAGTGCTGCCTTCTCGCTTTTAACCTGCCATCATCTAGGCACCCTGATGAGCACTGAGACTGACAACATGAGTGGAAGGGTCTCTCCTCCATCCCTCTCCCACCTGGGATATCACCATCAAGCCCCAGCCTACCTGCAGCTGTGCGGGACCTGCACCCCACCACTGGTAACTGCAGCACAGGGAGAGGGTGCCTATAGCCAAAGAAGGACTGGAACTGGGTTGCTGTTCTGTTTGTTGTTAATTTCATAGCTACTGTTAGGTTTCTTTTCGTTTGTCTTGTTAGATATATTAGTAAAGAACTGTTATTCCTAGCCCCATATTTTTGTCTGAGAGCTCCCTTAATTCCAAAATTATAATAATTTGTAGAGAGGGGGGAATTACACTCTCCATTTCAAAGAGAGGCTTCTGCCTTTCTTAGCAAATACCTGTCTTTCAAACTAGGACAGTGTTGCATATTACTTTTTTATTTGATTTTTGCCTATTTTGTTTTGGTCAAGATTCAAGGATGTTTTAACCTTCACAGTTTGTCCATGTTTCCTAAGTATATCATTAGTAAACCTCAGAACTCTCATTGTACTTCTTATCTCATGTCACTGTGCTATCACTAGAAACTTTCATTTCATTGTTATACATTTATTAGTATAGGCAAACTTCCAGGTCTGTATTCATTGTCTAAGTAATAAGAAGTAATATTACTTAAATACAGGAAACATTCCACTGTAGGGTATAGGGAATAAAACAGAGTACAATGGAACTGATAAAGGCGTCTGTGATATCCTAGGCCTGATCAAGCAAAAGCCATGGGAGAGATGGACACAGATAAATGCTCCCTGGGCAGGAAGTGACAAAGAAACACGTTATGAAACTTTGTGATAAGATTACCAGGTGACATGATGTCATAAAGAATGTGCAACAAATGGGAAATAGTTACCAATGATAGCATAGGGTTTAAATGTTTCCAGAATCATGGGAATTATATAGATTCAAGGGATGGTAAGAAAGGTTGGGTCTGGTAGGCCTGGGAAAGGGAACTAGGCCCTGGGAACGAATATGATCAGATGAAACTGCACCTGCATAATCATCATATGCTAAATGATATGATTGTTTGGTAGTTGAATATAGTTATTGTTTAATTGTAATAAGAATAATGAGAAAATGTGTTTGGGGGACCTGATGAAAATGACAAGAATTCATGCTTGGATAAGATCAGTGTATAAAATAGAACAATATGGGTTTAATAATTAATATGTGGTTATATAATGAAAAGGGTATAAAACATGTTCATCTCGAATCCATGTTGGAGTCATATTTGAGTTTGTACCCCGGCTCCCAGAGCTCTTCAATAAAAGCACCTGCATATAATCATCCTGTGATTATGTGTTTCTGGCTAACACCAAAATTAGAGCCCTATATGAGCACCATACGAGTAAAATCCTATATAAATGCCTTGTATATGCCATAAAATCAGCTTCTGACCCAAACTTGGATGTCCCCATCTCTCCACCTCCAATGCTAGGGAATTAAAATAAGGGGGGGGAGGAGTCTAATTTACATATTGGGATAAGTCAGGGTTAGCCAAACAGTGACTGACAACCCATTAAACTAGGTTGGAATGGAAATAGAGAGATAATATAGTCAGCAGAAGAAACACAGTTTATTGAAATGTACATATATATATGTCTAAGTGCCTTTAGGGAAATTCCTTATGAGAGGAGAAGTGAGTGCCCTGTCTCTTCTTCCCTTTCCACGCAAGAGAAAAGGAAATAGTGAGATCCATGATCTGACCCAATCTGAATACAATCACCAAATATGTCTCTGGTAGGTGACATAAGCATTGTCACCTCTGCTACCAACTCCTGGGGAGGTAGCTTTTGCAGTATCAACCTTGTTCTCCACCTGTGTGCCAGGTGTAGACACCACATTCCCTGCAGCAGGAAATGAGGTACATGTCCATGCTTTGCTGTATTGGCACAAGCCATGACAGAGGGTAGGTTTGTGCTAATGTGCTGGATGGCTAGCTGAGATACGGTTGTTGTTTTGCCATCCTGTCTAGGTAGGATTCCAGTTGTGCTGCTTCTACATTTGCTCTAGCAGTAAAATTAAGCTATTCACTTATTGCATGCCTCATTCTGATCCTTTAAAGCAGTGAGACTGAGTAGTAAATTACTCCTCTTTATGAATATGTTATTTGATGCTGTTCTTCCCAAAAGTAGATGAAGTTTCATATGCTGATAGTAGTATTGGACTAGAATTGTTACTCATTCCATAATTTATCTCAAAAATGGAAGAAAATATTTTTGGATCAAATCTTCAGGCTTTTCTACCCTGGATAATTTCTTGAAGGC
Source organism: Cinclus cinclus (assembly GCF_963662255.1). Lineage (NCBI taxonomy): Eukaryota > Metazoa > Chordata > Aves > Passeriformes > Cinclidae > Cinclus > Cinclus cinclus. The sequence goes on along the minus strand of NC_085050.1, from coordinate 44,084,446 downwards.
CCAGAATCCCATAAGATTTCACACTCATAGACTATTTAATCAAGTGGACACATGTATCTTGAAACATTAAGCAATACTGTGCTGAAAATGTAGCAAGATATAAAATAAGCATAAGTAGCAGTCCAGCTGTAATAGTGATTCATGTGCCAGGTTTGTTGTGCGCAGTTGCCTGAAATGTTGTACCCTTCATCCTACTGGTGCTTGTAGGAATCCTGTTGATTTTTAATTCTCACTGAAAGCTATATAACGTAATTGAATAGGTTAATCAGTGCGGTGCTGAAAGAGCTTGTTTTATCAAGATGTCTTGGGGTGACTTTATGATGCTTGTATCCCAAATCATCTGTTCTGGTGGTGTTGAATATTGAGTTCTGCAGCTTTAAGACTGGTTCCAGGAGTGAAGGGGGACAGAAGAGGTGCAGAGTTTGTTATCAGAGACTGCACTTGCTCCCCCACATCCTTCACACAGACTGTGTTGTCTGCAGTGGACAGGAGGAGAGAGCTCTCCTTTGCTCTTGGCTAGTTTCTGGCTTGCTGAGGCAGAGAAGCTCCCTGGACTGTGGTGTTTTTTTTTTCCATTTTCTTGGAATTGTTTGAACCTGCTCTGGACTGAAAACTCAGAGGAGCACCAGGAGCTCGCACCTGTGGCCCACCAGGCCTGGCCTAGGCCGTGACTTCTCCTAGCACCAGAGGGACAGATACCAGACTGAGTGAGCCAGGCTTCACCCATGAAAGGGTGAATTTGTCATGAATTTGTCATCTCTTTGGAGTGGTAAGAGGTTTTGCTGTTTAGTATTGTTCATTTTTGTGCTGGGAAGTGCTTTGCCTGTTAAATAAACAGGTTTTTTCCCACTTCTATCTGAGGAAGTATTTCGCCAAACCAGTTGGGGGAGGGACTGCTTGAATCTGTTTCCTAGAGGGACCCCATTCAGAGGTTTTCTCCCAGATTTGCCCTAAACCAGGACACAAGACCCCTAGAGACTTCTTGCCTGTGTGCAATGCTTCAGATAATTATTTATTATCAAAGTATTAGCACCACTTGCCCCCATACTTATTAGTGTGACTGTGCTATCCATTCATAAACCCTTTCCTTAACTCCTGCTTCTCTGCCACCTCCTCCTTCCATGAATAAATGCTAGAGCTGCTAAATAATGTGGAAGGGATGAACAAATTCTTAAACACTTTGAGAGGGGAATCGGATTATCTGCTTGATGTGATTTATTTGACAAATGAACCCAGAGAAGGATAGGGCATACAAATATTTCTGTGTTCTTGCTTTGTTGCTTTTGAAATTTCTTTCTTAACTTCCTTTATTTCAGTCCCTAAGTACAACTAGTAGGTGCATGTAAGTGTCAGGTGCCAGATGCTGTACATGACTTTCTAAAATTTGCATAGCTTTTCAAATATTTTGAAAGAAAAATAAAATACAGTATACTGCATTAGTTTACAAGTCTGATGTATTGCTTCTCAGCCACAGTTATGTGTACATTTGGTTTAGCAAGAATATTCCCAGGCCTTTACTAGCCCCCAAAAAATCTCATAGTGGATTGTACTTCCTAAGTTATTACTTCATTTTTTGTATTACTTTTTTCCCCTTCCAAATTCAGGTACTTTCGATAATTAAAAAAACCCAGGCTTTATTTCAGCTAAAACTAGGCATGTTTCTTCTAGTCCTCAAACATAGTGGTTCTCCTTGCTACAGCTTTCAGTGAGTAAATGAACAATTGTACTAGTGTCTTAGGTTGCAATGCAAGATGTAACCAGAAGTATGTATTCTGTTGCCATCTGTTAAAACTAGGTGGAGTAGTGTTCCTTATCTCTTCCACAAACCATTCTTTGTCCAGGGAGATATCTTCTGTTAATGGGCCATTAAGTCTCACTGCATGACTGATAAAATTACATTATCCCATTGTGAGATGCTCCACCCAGGGCGAGGAGCCAAGCATTTCCTACCCAGATAAAATCTGAGGTTTGGCGCATCAGAGCAGTCTTTTTCCACTGGGTTCCCAGAGGAAGACCAGACCCATCTTTATTGCTACTGGACCTTCAGAGGAAAACTACACCCTTCTACAGGAGCATTTCTTAAACAGAACCACATCTGTCACTCCAGGAGGACTGTAGTCACCATTTAAACGGACTACTACCAACACTGACTTGACGGGGAGCCAGGTTATATTCTGACTCTGTCAGTGTGATGGTTTTTTGGTTTTTTTATTACTGTATTTTGAATTTTAATTTTCCTAGTAAAGGACTGGTATTCCTATTCCCATATCTTTGCCTAAGAACCCTTTAATTTAAAAATTAGGATAATTTGAAGGGAGGAGGGGGTTTACATTTTCCATTTCAAGACAGGCTTCTACCTTCCATAGCAAACACCTGTCTTTTCAAACCAAGACAACTACCCTAGGCCAAACAGTGGAGATGGGTTATATACATAATAGATACATTCTGCAAAACACTTTGAATAGGAAAAAGAGTATGCAGAAAATCAGGAGACACTGTTAAATCATGTGAAATCATCTGTGTCTGGGCCTGTACTTTGATGCTGTTCCTGACAGGTGTTTGTCTAACCTGTTCTCAAGCGCCACTAATAGTAGGTATTTCCTACTTTTTTTAGTCCTTGTTAGGGGTTGGGTTTTCTTTCCTATTCTTTCCTTGTTACCTCTGGAATTTTTTCCCACTGAGTTGCTAAGAAGCACTGATTGCTGTGTGCTTGAGACATTGGGGAGGTGGAACTCATCTGATTTTTGCGAGTCTCCTTTGGAGTGATGGAAACACCGCGAGATTAGAAGCAGGTGAAAGGAAGGTGTGGGGCAGTTGCTAGCTCTCACTTGCTCTCAGCTTTGTAGCAAGACAGTTGCTGCTACCACCACCATAAACCAACTGGGAGCTGCCTCTTCTTCTGCCGCTGGGCCCCACACCCTGCCCTGCCTGGATGTCCTGCCACTTCAGCTTGCTGCTTCTGAGAGTCTTGCTGGAGTGCTGGAATTGACTGCTCTAGGGTTTGTGAAGTGAAGCATCTCTTTTCCATCCCTTCCCATCTTGGACATGGCCACCACTACCACGTGCTCCCCAAGCTCATGTTACAGCACAGACCCGGGGGGATCATTGCACGTGCCCTGTCCACTGGGAGCCTGCCAGTGCTCCCTGCCAGCTGTGATGGTAACTTGGTAACTGCACCAAAGGGGAAAGTGCCTGAGGCTGAGATGACTGTTATTGGGTCTCTGGTTCTGTTTGTTATTAATTCCATAGTTGTTGGGGTTTTTTTGCCTTGTTATACGTACTAGTAAAGAACTGTTATTCCTATCCTCATATATTTGCCAGAGAGCCCCTTAATGTCAAAATGATACTAATTTGGAGGGAGGGGGTTTACATTCTCCAATCCAAGGGAGGCTCTTGCCTTCCCTTGCAGATACCTGTCTTTTCAAACTGAGACAGTCCTTCACTATTGTCCTGGTTTGAAAGACAGGTGTTTGCTAAGAAAAGCAGAAGCCTCCCTTTGAACTGAAAAATGTGATCCTTCCTTCCTACAGATTATTATGATTTTGAAATTAAGGGAGCTCTCAGGCAAAGACATGGGGATAGGAATAACAGCTCTTTACTAGTACATCTAACAGGACAAACTAGAGCACAGCTATGAAATTAGCCACAAACAGAACAGTAACTCAGTCCCAGTCCTTTCTGGCTACAGGCACCTTTTCCCTGAGCTGCAGTACCTGGTGCTGGGGGCGGGCAGGTCCCGCAGAACTTCAGGAGGGCTGGGGGTGATGGCAGCGCTGTTCCAGGTGGGAGAGAGACATGGAGCGAGAGAGGCCTCCACTCACGATGTCAGTCCCAGTGCTCAGCAGAGTGCTGGATGATGGCAGGTTAAGGCGAGAGTCTGACAGCAGTGAGGATGGCTCCTGGTGCTGGGATGGCAGGGATGGGGCTGAGGCGGTGATCATCCATCTCATCTGAACTCCGCAGGGGAAATGGGGTGAGCCAGAGCCTTCAGCTTCCTCTTCTGGATGTTTGAATCTCACAGGGTTTCCCTCCTCTCTCCCCTCCCCCTTGCCACCAGGGCCTAGTCAACAGGTATCTTAGCATGACAATGGGGAAAATTCCATAGAGAGAAAAGGGAAAAAACCAACCCCCAGGAACTATCTTCACTAGTGCAAAATTTTGTTTACCACAAATTCTCTTTTTTTTTTTTTCTTTCCCCTGTGATCAAGACAAGTTCTTGTTGTTCTGTCCATCGCGGCTAGGCAGAAAAAATGAATCCCTTCCTTTTTGCAGCAGTCCTATATAATCCAGTAAGACTCTCCCAAGTACCTTTTCACTGATCTCTTCAAGCTAATAGTCTTGTGTCTGTCTTTCTTGATATCTGGTATTTTTTTAGGTTCCTGATCTCTGTTCTTCTCTGAACTCTCTCCCTGTGGCCTAGGTTTTTCTTGAAATGTCATACCTTGATGGGAATTCTAGCATAATTAGATGCTGAATAGAGGTACTTCACTTGTCTTTCATCTTGTATTTATGGCTATACACCGCCTAAACATCTATGTTTTTTATTTTATGGCATTATAACAAAGAAACAATCATTAAATTAATATTTGTGAGCCAATGTAACTACCAGATTCTTCCAACAAGAGTCGTACCTAGCAAGATGTACTCCACTGTGTGCTTTGAGCACTTCCTGCCTAAGTGTATAAACCTGTGGTATAAACACTTCAAATTGCTATTAAACATTATGTAGGTTTTCTGAATGGACTAATTGTTCTGCTTGAGAGAAGGCAGATTCTATTAATTTCCATGTAAGAGAAATACTTGCAATGCAGATATAATTTTAATGATAGCAATTAAAAATAAACCAAGATGGTGAGTCAACCTTCTCTATGGAATATTTCTGCTATTTAAGACAGAATTTTCAGTAGCACATTCGGATTTGTCTTTTGAGTAGTGTGTTTTTTTCTACCCTGTCCCCCCCTTACTCTGAAATAGTCAAAAGAGGAGACTTGTTTTGAAAATCTATACGAGTTTACAATGGGCTCACAGGCAGGAGTGGTGAATGCAAAATTTCCTGGAGTAAACACAACATGGTTTGTTGTGTCAGGTTCCAAAACAGTCTGTTAGAATTTCAAAAGCAAATAGAATTTTAGGGATGTGATAACCTTTTCAACTCTTTTTATTTTTTGCCATTTTATTTTCAGAATGTAACCTTATAGGATTGAAATACAAGTGTAGATTTGTGTGTTAGTAATTTTGTGTATTTAAAGAATTGTTTTTTGAGAGAATAAATTATTTTATGGAAAACAAGAGAGGGATGAAAATGATTTAAAAAGAGGATTGTATTGAACTCAAATTTTTGTAGCCCACCTGGCTGGGGCACTTGAACTGCATATGATAAATGGATCCTAAGTTTTGGCACTTTGGGCACAGGGGTGCTTGAGAAACCATTGCAGTGCAACCTCAGCTCATTTGATGGAAAGGATATGATCTCCTCTCAGATCATAGCATACATAGATTTTGTTCAGAGGCTTGACTTTTAAAAGAGCAGCAGCAAATTTTTAAATCCTCTAAGCAGGGAATAAAATAATAACTCAGCACCACAAGCAAACAGCAAAACTGAAGAGAAAAGCCTGAAGTGCTCCAATTTGTTCCAGAAGTCTAGGAACTCTCCAAAACCTAAAGCGCTTTCTTTTCTCTCAGTAACCTGGATGTTTCCATCAGCATACTTCATCAATAAAAGATGTTATTTTGAACCCTCCACAGGTACCTAGGTTCTGACATATTGACTTGCACTGTCCAGCTGATCTCTGATCTGAGGTGGTGTTGCAGGCTCAAGAGATAATGATGTGGATTAATATTATTATCTTTTAGCATTATGATTGTGATCACGTGGATTTTGTGAAAAAGAGCTATAGCTATTGTAGAATTCAGTGACAGATTTACATATAATTGCAAAAGTAAACATTGAGATGAGATGCAAAAAATTGCCCTAGTAATGATTTCTAAAGCACCATCTGTTGCCTGACACTTCTGGGTGTCTAAAAGTGGTATTGTTCAGAAATCTGTTGTGTTGCATAGAGGTGGCTCATTCTGTGTTTTCCTGCCATCAGCAGTAGCCTATGTTAGTGGGGTATACTACCACAATGAAAGACAATGGTATTTTTCACAGTTTTGGAGCAGAAGCACTCCCCACAGGATATAACATCATAGTTGTTTTTGGTTTTCAATTTTCCACAAGACCAAGTTTCCTGAAAAGGATGAACAATAAGTCAAATGCTCATTATTTGGCTTAATGTATTTGAGTACAACGCTGCATCTGATATAATTGATTCAATTCCACTAAGTAGCATATGATGATGTTGTTATTTTAGGTACACTGTACAGGGAAAATAGCAGGAAGAAAAACACTCTAGTGTCATGTCCTTATCTAGTGACCTTCAAAGCTGACTGCTCTGTGTTAGTGAATCTCAACTCAAAAAGCCCAACAACTGAGTAATCAGACACAAATAACACCCCTCTCCACTAAACCCCCAAAACAAACAAAACCCCCCCAAGCCTCAATCCCTTAGGAGTAAGTCTTGAGTCCTCTGAATACATTAGTGAAAGTTCATGTCAAGTAATTAATATTTAATTTGTATACCTTTCTCCTCTCAGTTCCTTCTGCTAGCTGTTGTTCCTTTATTGGACCAATACCAGCAAAAATTATATTGCCTACTCTGTGCTATTTTTACAAACAAAACCTTAAAGTGTAGTTGCAGAGTAGAGGGGAAAATATGTTGTATTCCAGGGAATCTGGAGGATTTGTTAGCATTTGGCCAGTTATCTTTAAAGGGCATGGTTTAGAGTGACTTTTACAGTCAGTTGTTGTCCTTGCTGTGGTAGTGAGAAGTATATGTTTTGCTGTCAGCTAAACCTTCTGGCACCTTAAATTATCACATGCCCCCACAGAAAGCCTATCACTGAGAAGACAGAGATTAGCACATGGGGAAAGCTAACTAAAAACGTTAATTTTGCTGCCTTGCTGTGTGGTGGCAGGACTTGGCAGTCAAGCTGGCATCCTGTTGCACTTCAATGCGTTATTTTACATGTGTACTGGTTTGAACAGGAAAACCAGTGAGACTTCAAGTCAGTAATACAATTTTTAATAAGGAAGAGGGAAAAAAAAAGAAAAAAAAATACATGCAATAATAAAAATAAAACCACTGACAGAGTCAGAATACAACCTGATACCCTGTCAGTCAGGGTGCTGGTGCAGTTTTCCTCCAAAGGGTCCAGCGATGATGTGGATAAAAACCTGGTTCTTCCTCTGGAATCCAGTGGAAAAAGGCTGCCTTTGGCGTTCTAAACCTCAGTTTTTATCTAGGTAGGAAAGGCTTGGCTCGTCCTCCTGGCTGGAGCATCTCCCAATGGGATGATGTAATCTTATCAGTTATACAGTAGGACTCAATGGCCCATTAACAGAAGATACTTCCCACAGAGATAAGAATGATCACCCTTATCAGTTATGGCCCATCAACAGAAGACATTTCCCACAGAGATAAGGATGATCACCCTTCTCAGATGGTAATAGAATATGTAAGTTTTATTGTAAACCAGGACAACCTGCACTGAAATGCCAGGCTGAAAAGTGTGATTAGAAGATGGGGGCATGGTGTGGTCAACGCAGAACTTGCTATTAGTGTGTGTTACAGTGTGGCACATGACTATATCATCTCTGATAATCCCAGATGTCAGTAGTTTTCAGTTTTGGCATTTGCTGTGGATTTCATTTAGAAAAGCAATGCTTGCTTCTATTGATAACTCACTTATTAGTGCTGGGCACTAACGAATCTGTAGCATTAGTTACAACAGTATTTCTGTCATATGTTATTAATGAAGTGGAATTTTATAGCAATTAACAGAAGATGAGTATTGATATGATTTTTGAAAAAGTTTCTTCCAGTTTGGATAGGTTTTCTAATTCACAAGAAATGCATTAAAAAAAAATATTAAAAACTCATGTAGTATTAGACCAGATCCTATCACCTACCAATTAAAAACTACTTTCAAGATGCTTCGTTAACACTAGTTAGAATTCATGTTGGGTAGTGCTGGTTAGTTAGAACTTGGTTACTGAAGAACTAGATTCGCTCTCTTTCACCCAGTAAGTTCTAATAGTAAACTTTGGTACCTAAAAAAAGAAGGATTTTAGTAGAAGGTATTTGTTCACCTATATATTTTGAATCCTACTGTACTACTTGCAACACCTTTCCTTCAGCCACAAAAACTAACCCTGTATCACTTTTATTTTGAAAATATTTTGTATTTCTGCCCTGAAGTTACACTTTGACTTATTTATGCTAAAGCTTGTTTCAGGAGTTTCTTAAATTAGTATGCTGTTACAAAAGATGGGTGAAATTTAAGTCTATAACAAAATCTGGTAGAAAAGGTTAAGGATTTGCAAAAGCAGGGTGAAATGTCTTACAGAAATCTTTATTGCTGATAACCTTAGTTCATTGCAGAATAGGAACTATAGAAAATAGCATTAAATCCTACAGGATAAGATGGAGATAAGTGCTGGAGATTCTGTATCATATAATAATTTGTCTTTAATCTTAAGGTGTGATTTATTTCAAGTGTTTTTGCATTGCTTCACTCCATGTCTTTTGCTATAGGCTTGAGTCAAAACCCTTCAAAGTCAATGAGAAGATAATATTTCACCTTGACATCAGTTGACTTTGTATCCAGTACTATGACTCATGAAACTCTGTGGAGTTCTTATAATATTATATTCTTATCTTCTTGTCTGATAATACTGTGACTACTGAAGTAGCCAGAAATTTAAGCAGATTTTGAAAAATAAAACTTCTCAGCTTGCACACAAGTAAAAAATACATACTGTTTCTAATATACTTAATAATACATACAAATAATATATAAAAATAATATAACATAAAAATACATACTGTTTTCTAAGTGATTTGTATTTCTTTATAAAGGTGTTCTTTGGGCATGATTTGTACCATTGTGGATAATAGAAATGTGGCATGTCTTGGTTTAGTTTTTTGTTTCCCAGCCAACACACCAAAAATGTTGAAGTTTGGGTTTGCCAATTTTTAATATATTTACCTTTTGTTGTGAAATAGAATTAGGAGTAAAAGCAAAACAGGCTGGAAACTTAACAGGGGATAAAGAAAAGCTTTATTAATAACACAAAGAAAAATAATAATAAATTCAGAACAGATCTTCAGACCACTCCCTTCTTCTTCTTTTTCATATCTTAACAACATACAGAGACACTTCAGTCAATTCCTTACTTAAATAATCTTTTTCAGTTCACTTTAGGGAGAGGAGTTTCTTCTTGTTTAGCTATAAGGATGTTTTTCAAGAGAGGAAATAACCAGTTCTCTTTTGACTTCACTTTTTTTCATGAATAACAGCCGCCCAGGATCTGCCATCATTAAACTCCTCCCATTTCACAGCCTTCCCAGAGCTGGGTTGTGGGCCATGGTAAAGTCAAGGGGTATTACTTTTAAGGATGAGCTACTTAAAGGCAAAAGTTCTCTTTAGCTTTCTTCTCTCTGTTCATACTTAATTCCCAGAAACAGAAATCCACCTTTTTCCCTTGGGGCAAAGGATCTTCCAAAATGCTTTACACCTTACTCCATCCCCCCATGTCTTTTTCCATGGTTTAAAGGAATTTTTATTGTAGTACAATCCACCCCTATAACTTGCAAAAAGATTTTTCAGCCAACCTTCATGGCATCTCCTCATTCTCCTTCCATCTAGAAACTTAGCTTTTGCTTCATTGACTTTGGTGTATCCTTTCTGTTCTTCTTCCTCTCACCCAAGGAAGGATGGAAAGTTTGTAAGTCTTATCTGAACATTAGACAAGTTAAAATCTTACACAGAAGTTGCAGGGATTGGGCCAGGCCATGCTGGAACTGTGTCAGGCTCTCAGGCCTCCCAGGCCACCCTGGCAGGGGGCAGGACGGAAACTACAAAGTCCAGTCAGAGGAGAAATCAGTGACAAGCCTTTGGCTCCATAACTGCCCTCCAGTGCCAACCACACCTAGCTCCAGCTGCAGGTTGGGTTTTCTCCCTCTGCCTTGCCCAGCACACAAAGCCGTGGGGAGCTCTCCCAAACCAGGCCCGGTTGCCTCCCCCCAGGCGGTGAGGGCAACTGGGCAGGCTCAGCCACCCTACGGGTGCTCCGGGCTGGTGACAGGGCAGGGCCCCGCCGAGCCATGGCCACACCTGGGGAGGGCGAGAATCTTAGCAATGGACTGCTCTTCTTTTTGGTTATCGAGGCTCTTGGTTGGAAACAGGGCTCAGCAGCCTCCCGAGCCCACCCCTGCCTGGCCCAGGCCGCGTGAGAGGGGCCCAGGCCAGGTCAATGTTACCTTGCGAAAGGCCGGAAATGCAAGAAGGCTTTCCCTGAGTTTACTTGGGTCAAATGTGATTCACGGAGCAAAACAACATTTCCAATTGGTTTCTCAGGCTGTCAACAACTAAACCAGCCTCCAATTGGTCCCATCAATTCACAGAGGAAGTTCTCATGGAGAAAAACTTCCTAGTGTGCCCTCCCCCTCAAGTGCTTTCAAGGTAAAACCAGCACAGGGCAGCAATTCAGTACCTGCCTGTATTATTTTATATGAAGATCAAATCCTTAGCTTACTTGCCCAGGGTTGTTTTTGTTTCTGGCTTTTCTTAGCTCTCTGTAAGTGAAGCAAAATAAAAAAATGTTGAAGGAAAAAGAGAAGACTTGGAAATACTCAAATTTATTTAAGGCCTCTTTTCAGACACATTTTGTCATGTTCAGGAATGGCTATAACTTGTGAATAGCTCATTTCAGAGACATTTCTGTAGTGCATGGCTCCTGCGAGTGTTATGACATCCAACACACTCATGAGGAAAGTATGAAATTATTTTATTGGAGGAATGTCACTCATCATCAGCTCAAGCTTCAGGACACTAACAACCTGGCATTATATGCAAATGACAAATGAATGAAAACCAGGCTGTGGTAACACTCCTACTAACTTCAAGAATTTGTTGCTCTTTTTCCACAGCAGAAGCAGGTGTTACTTTGCTGTTTTGTTTGTTCATGTTTTCACTTGTAATATCACTGGAGAAGAATGCTGGTGAGATATGGTATTGGGGGTTGGTATTCCTTTTACTCTCTGTGGAATTTTTCCCATTGTCATGCTAAGATACCTGTTGACTTGGCCCTAGTGGCAGGGGGAAGGGGAGAGGGGACGGGGGGAAGGGGGAAATCCGCAATATTGAAAAAACCAGAAAAGGAGAGGGGAGGCACTGGCTCACCCCATTTTGCCTGTGGAGTCAGATGAGGACGACTGCTGCCGCTGCCCCCATCCCTTCCATCTCAGCAATGGAAGCCACCATTGCTGCTGTTGGACCTCGCAGTGCTGCCTTCTCGCTTTTAACCTGCCATCATCCAGGCACCCTGCTGCGCACCGCAACTGACACCGTGATTGAAAGGTTGTCTTCTCCATCCCTCTCCCACCTGGGATATCACCATCACCCCCCAGCCTACCTGCAGCTGCATGGAACCTGCTGCCACCACTGGTAACTGCAGCACAGGAAGAGGGTGCCTATAGCCAAAAAAGGACAGGGACTGAGTTACTGTTCTGTTTGTTGTTAATTTCATAGCTGTTGTTGGGGTTTTTTTGTCTTGTTAGATAAATTAATAAAGGACTGTTATTTATATCCCCATATCTTTGCCTAAGAGCTCTCTTAATTTCACAATTAAAATAATTTGAAAGAAGGGCAGATTACGCTCTCCATTTCAAAAAGAGGCTTCTGCCTTTCTTAGCAAATACCTGTCTTTCAAACCAGGACATATGTGCCGCCAGTCAACTATCTGGAGTTTTGTGGGTTTTGGTGTGGTGGTTTCTTTTAATTTGTGTTTGCTTGTTTGTTTTTGTTTGGGTGTTGCTTTAGTCTTTTTGTTTGGTGAGGTTTTTTCTTTTTCTCTTTTTTGATTGGTGGTTAGCACATCAAGTTTCAAGTTTCCATCAGTTCTGATTCAAGCACTAGTATAATCTTGTTCTTCAGTAGCCAATATGAAGCATGTTAGTGATTGCAGTGATGGATAAGTGGGTCACTGACCATTGCTGCAACTGGTATGTGAGGTATACCTTGAAGAAAGTGAAAGCTCTTCTACTTTCTTACTTCTATTGGAGAGATGTTGAGAACAGCCTTAACGCAGTGTTCTCTATACGCTCTAAATCTATGTGTTAATTCAGCTTTCAGTCTATTGACCTCAAGTTCATTGCAAATTACAGTGGAAATACTGTTTCTTAGAAAGTGGAAGGTTTATCCTATGTAAGGTTTTTAATGTTTGGAACTTCTATGTACTTGTATCTATTTCAGCAGAAATCCACAAAGATTGAGGAACACAGAAATCTCCACACAATACAATCCAACACCTGCCCAGATATGCTGCACACCCCTCATGTGGATACAGTCTTGGCTGTTCCCTTTCTAAGCTATTGTATAATGCTTGCACCAAGCTCTTACTTGCTTCTTTGAAGAAAATATTAAATTCACCTTGCTTGCTTGAATAAGAAAGTGGTGTTTCAGTCTTACAAAGGAATTTTTCCCATGTGGGGTAATGGTTTAACTTGATCAGAAATAAGCAGAAGCATTGTTTTGGACAGGTGAATATAAAGATGAGTTTACAATCCTGATCACAAAGCAATCTCTACACTGCATCACAGCAGCTGCCTAAAAGAATAATGTTTCTTGTTATGAATACTGTAGTTATTTGAGGGAAACCATTGAATTTTCTTTGTTCCTTTGTTCATAAGAAGGAACCTGTTCTAAGAGTTGCTTTAACTGGGAGGAGAGTTGTACTTGAGAGATGCTGAAGTTTCTGCCTGCGTTAGAATTTCATGAAACTATTATATAAACAGTTATATCTCTCCTGAGCTGTCAGTAGCTCAGAGTCTTCTACTTTGATTAGACCTGTGACTAAAAAATTACCATAATCCACTGACAGGTATGAAGAAAGCAATAAAACTGCTAATGTGTGAGTTAAGAGGCTATTATATTTTATTGCTTTACTACAGCAGACTAAAATATCATTCAAGCTTATATTGATATAACTAAACCCTTAAAAAAAATCTGCTGTCTGCCCTAGTTTTACTAATACTTATTATGACTGTGGGAGAAAAAATTAAAATATATACCTGTTTACATGAGTTCTTAGATATTGACAGTTTGACTGCAGGCATAGCATGTAGCTACAATTAGAGGGCCTTGGGTTTTCCTTCTGAGGGGGAAACATAGATCTGGGCTAGAAGGGAATCACAGAAAGAGGACTGTGGCTTTGAAATGTTATGCAATGAAAACTCAGACCTGAAAATCCCTTTTTTTTGTAACTTCCTAGGATATTATATATAGAGAAAGGGTTGCATACTCACTATTTCAATCTCTTCTCCTTTTTCCTGTCATCCTCTAAAAAAAAAATCAGATTAAGTCAATACAGTTTTTGGAGGCCTTATTCAGTTGGAGATGTTTGGCCTATTGAATCTAACAGTCAGATAGAAGCTCAGTGTTGACAAAAAGGTTGGTGGCTTTAGTGTCTGCACTTTGGGTACAAAGTTGTTGACTGGGAAATGTGTTGATCCTCTAGCATAAATTCAGCAGCTCTAAGACACAAGTTTGTAATGTGCTCATGTCCAGCTGGAATCTACAAAACTGCAGATCGTGGTCAAGACAGTTTGTTACTTCATCTGATACTGTCAAGGAGAATTTGACTCCATTGGCATTGTATTTCTTCTAGCAATCCTTAGCCTCCTCTGAACTACAGAAGCCCAGCTCCCTCAATTGATTCTTAGGAATCATGTTCTCTAAGGCCATTACCATCTTGTGATCCTTCTCTGAATGTTCTCAGATTCCTCATTTCTACCTGAAAATGGGCAGATTACTGATGCTTTGTCAACACCATATAGAGGCAGGTAATAGCTGGCATTGTTTTGTTGGCCATGCTTCTGATACAGTCAAGTATTCAATTTGCCTTGGTCATTATGAGTGAGCATTTGTAGCGCATGTTCAGGGTGGTGTCTGCTGTATATCACAGATTCTTTTCACTCGGCTGAAACTTACCCATCTGCTTCCTAGGATGGGTTTACTTTGCTGCAGGTGCAAAATTTTGCACTACTCTGGATGCTCATTGTTATTACCCAGATGTTATTAAATGATAAGATCTCATTGTCAATCACTGGCAAACATTTCTCACTTTTGACTGTGAACCATTGAGCAGTTGATGCCCAGCAGTATTCTTTTAGCCCAGCAGTCCAGCCTATTTTCAGCCTACCTAGGAGTCAGTTCTTTCAGCCCATATTTGTTCAGCTTCCAAAAACTTTACTAAACTCTAGAGAGATTATTTTTTGTCACTCTCTCCAGGTAGTTAGCTTGTAGGTTGGCTAAGTATGTCTTAAGCTTAATAATTCAATGCTGATTTTACTGTTTACCTTCCTTGGGGATGTGTGTCTTTGGTTTGTTAAAATTCTTTTGCTTTCCCTGTGTTGTTTACTAGGTTCCTTTTGTCAGTCAAGAGTTAGCTGTCTGTTAGCTGAGATTCTACTTTCTCTCTGGTTTTTAATGCATGCACACACAAGCATGATGAGTAATATTGAGGCTCACACAGACTGAGAATTAATAAGGATCAACAACTGATATTTCCTTTAAGTGTATTGTCGTGGCTCTTATGTAGAAATGCACTGAATTAATCTTGTACTTCCTGAATCTTCATTTTGTTATGCTCATTTTGTTATGCTCTCATAACCATCATAATTCATATCCATAATCTCCAAAAGCTTCCCTCTTATTAGTCTTCTGTCTTCTAGAATTTTCAGAATAGAGATGCACACACTTTACTTTTGTGTTCTTGTCATCATCCAGGTTCTACTACTTCCATGATGAAACTAAAGTCTTGTTCTGTCTGATCTTTGCTTGGGCCTGTATGTTCACCTCTCCAAGCATAATGCAGCTGAAACAGAACCCTTAGCCTTCCTGACCATTCTCACAATTTTCTCTTGTATACCTTGATTATGCCAACAACACTTCTAACTTTGGAAATGCAGGTTTGAGCCACTTCTGTCAATGATAATTGCTGTTCTAAAGATAATTTCCTTAGCTTTCAGTTTGACCTGTCATTTTTTTCCTTGATTTAATCAGCTACCTCCACCTAAACTGTCACATTAAATGTAGGATGTTTGTCTTTTGTTTTCATGCTCTTTATTCTCTCTTACATATCTCCTGCATTATTAAAACATCTCCTTCTGCCTTCAGTTGCTAATCTCCATAAACCATTTTTAACATTTTTTTATCATTCTGTGATTTCATAAACAGGTGCAGATCTGCCTGAAAACTCTCCCCCAAAGCCTTTCTAAAAGGTTTCTTTATTTCTGGTGCCTGCAGAAGTTACCTACTACGTAAGCAGCTGGGTTTTGCCAAGACCACTGCTATTCCACTGTTTTCTTGTGGTTTACCCCTTTGCTATCTTCTATCTATTATTCAAGTTGTGATAGTGGACTAGTATTTCTGTCTTCATGTTTGCTCATACAGCGCTTAAGAGAAAGGCCTCAGTTGCACACTCACCATGGTAACTGTAGCTGTAAGGAACAGTATTTATGACTATGGCTTTCTTTTCCATCCATAAGATGCCACTTTGTATACTGTGTTCGCAAACCTCCTAGGAGTTTGCAGAAGAGGAGTTCACCTGTTTTTTTCTTTCTTAGTATTCCAGAAGTAAATTCACAGCTGTAGCAGAGAAGCATCATGTGCACAGCTTGAGCTCCCTGGTCCCATTAGGAATGTTGCTACAGCACTATCTTCAAATAGGTCAGGTTGCTGGAAAAACTTAGAGATTACTTTTCCAATGAATCTCACTGAAAGAAATACAATTCACTTGTACCTATTGCATTTTGGGCTTTGTCTTTTATTTTCAAGGCAGCACTTTTGCATCTCTGTTTCTGTATATGACCCCAAATGAGGAACAAATAATGATTTTGGTTATGGTGTGTCAGTCAGCATTATCACATTTTGCAGTCCATGTGAGCAAGTGCAAATGTGTGGTAAATGTGTCACTCAGTGAAACACTATGAGATGGAGCTCTTTGAGAAAGCATACTCCTTAGTTGTTGTCTTGTCATGTTTTTCTGTTCTTCTGAGAGCTCAGAATGTTAGATATGTCAGATGCCTTGATATCATGGCTATGCATAGTGGGAGCTCAGAGCCCCTCTGAAGAGTCTTATTGGAAGCATAGAAATTTTGAGGCAGTTCTCATTTCCTCCATATGCAGTTCTTTAAAGGGAGACACTTGTGTGTAGGAAAGGGAAAGATAGAAAGTTCCACAGATACCGAAGGGTTTGATTTGCAGCCTTGGAAGAAGCTTGGATTGATGTAAAAATAAATGTACACAGACATTAAGCAGAAAAAATATAAACTTATGTTTCTATAGTTGTGAGAATATGCCTTAAGTAAGTAAGAAACTGTATTAAATAAGATGGTGAAGGATTTTATAGTGTAGTAATGTAATTGCATAGGGTAAGCTAAGAGTTTAACTGTTATAATAGAAGCACATATGTGTACATGTAATAATAGTTCATTGGATAAAAGTATACAGAGTGTGGCAGAATTAAGTAAGAGTGATAGGTTAGAAAAACAAAATAAACTTTGTAGAACTTTCCACTGGGTTAGAATGTTATATATTGCCTTGTAATGGAGAAACTTGTGGCTACTTGGAGCTATGGCTGACTTTTGCTCCTCTGATATCTTACGGCCTTTGAGGCTGATTTATATCTGAGTAATAAATAATTTTTAGCACAATGGTAGTCCCATCCCTTCATTAAAGCAACAATAATACTTTTGAGTATATGATAGATTTTCAGCAAGCCTGTGATAATGTGAGTTTTGTACCAGATAGGTGTTACTTTTTTGTCTAGGTAGATTGCAGGTAGAAGAAGCCGACAGTTGTTTGATATTCTTTAATATTTTCCCATTTCTCTTGTGTATGCTGCTTGATGTTTTAGGTTCTAAATCCTCTGAAGCACTGATAGACTCTCTGGAAATTATCCCCTGGACAATGGGTGCAGCTGTAATTCAAATGAAATAATGGAAATAGGTAAGACTTGATATATTCTGACTGTATGTAATGCAGCAGGCAATAGCTTGATATGTTTGTTATATTTAGATCTTTGTGTAAATCAAAGATTTCATTTTTTTCCATAGTGGTCTGCGTTTTACTTTAGCAGTATCTGGAATTTCACATGTATCAAAGCTTAATGTGAACAAATTACAGTGTTTTCAATGAAGTATAATTTCTAATTCTCTTTATTTTTTTTCTCCACCATCTTTTCCTTTGTTCCTCTAAATAAGGGTGTTTTTTCCTTTCTCACTGATTACCTTTGGATCCAAGAATGAAAATTATTTTCTTCTTTTTTCTGTCTTTCTCTTTTTAAATTGAAGTATTTACCTGGGTCTTTTGTACACAGTCTGTATCCTTCAGTGGACATTATTCATGTACTGAAATGAAAATAAAATCCAAAACAGAATTATATTTTCGCTGGAATACACAATATCATAATTACATTCTAGTTTTCATATTTACTAACTTGTGATTTTTAGGGGCTGTGACAAGCTGAGTATTAACTGCAATAAATTTATACTGCCATTATCAAACTTTTCTCTGCTTTATGCTACTACTTTTTCTTCAGATTTTTTCTTGCACCATCTGTACTTCTGGAACAGCTTTTCTGTGTCCTCCTCTCTATCACAGTGACAAAAAGCTCCCAACATCTTAACATTCTTGACTCTACCATTAACTAGATCTTGGAAAAGCAGTGGAAATATCTTACTGTCCTGAACCCCACCAAAATCACAAGTCCAAACTGTGTTTTAACTGAACTATGTCATTCAAGGCAGAAGGAGAGAAAGAAGAGATCCTACAAGCAAAAAACCATGAGGAAAAATATTACTACTGTCTGCATACAGATTAGGTTTTGTTTTCTTGAGGTAAGTCAGAGCCCCGGAGGAGCATATATATATATATATATATATATATATATTAGCTATAGAACAAGGGTGTATTTTTTGGAACAAGATGGGAAATATGGACCTTTTCTCTGCCATCATATAAGCTCTGGGGTACCAGCTGGGCTCAGCAATCCCTTTGTGTTCTGCCACTGCACATCCTTTCTTGGTAAATCCCATGAGTTTTCTGCCTGTTCATTTCATTGATAGATTCCTTGAGCCAGCTCTTTGGATTCCTCCAGCTACCCACTAGCATACTTGCCATGACAGATGCTCTGGCTTTTTTCTTTAACACATACTCCACGTGCTTCCTTCTTCTGCTTTGGAGGTAAAAGTTGTCAAACACACTACTAAGTTTCAACTTTTACTGACAGTTAATTCGGTTTGATTGAATATCTATGATGAATGTTTGCAATCTAGTCTGTAGATAATGCCCAAATTAAGAACAGCTATGAGTTTAGCTCTCTGTTTTGTACTTCATTACATTATTTCCTTTGGTCATTTTTTGTGACTTCTACTATACATTCACAGGGATAACTGATCTTTTGTATACCTTTGTCTCCTACTTTCTGAGAGGCAGTAGGACAGCTCAGTTTCTGGTATTGATTCCATGGTGTTACATAAGGAGAGTAATATGAATTACATGAGGGAAGGTGTCATGTTAGATTCAACTCTTTATACTTAAGATTAAATTTTTTAAAAAAATTCTTCATTTATTTTGAGATGTTAAGAGGCAAGTGTGGTACTGCGGTACTGTGGGGCATTGAGTGTGATAAACAAGCTTCTGGAATTGTGTTTCTGCTGCATTAAGTCATGTACCTTCCTGGTGGTCTCCCTGTTAGTATGCTGTGTCTTCCCTCCGTGTTTCAAGAATTTACCAGGATGTTTTAGTCTTACAGAGGTAAAACAGCCTGGAATGCACCTGGAGGGAAAGGTGTTTCAAATCGAAGTGCATTTTGAGGTCATTAACTTGTCCCTGGCAGCACTATAGTTAGAGGAGCTTTTTAATTAGCACTACTTACCCATCACTTGTGTGGGTCATAAAGGATTTGCTGAAAAGCACCTCCTAAGATACACACAGCTTTGAGAAAAGCGCATCATCTCTCATGTACTGAAGCTCAATTTATGTGCATTTTTCCATGCGTGATGAGTTGGTATTGATTTTTTTTTATTTGTATAATATTTATGAAATGTTTGAGGTATTTTAAGTACATAGTGTGGATGAATAAAGAAGAGTCAAAAGCCACATCTAGCATGCATTTTGTGTTAGTGTTATGGTCTTACTAATTTATTAATTTCAAATAGCAGGAGAGTAGAATGCCCTTTGCAGAGAGGGTGAGTAGATTTATCAATCTCTTATCTCTTTCTTTCTTTCTTCACCTTCCTTTGTCCTTTGTTCAGGTGCTCCTTTCAGATCATTTTTGTATATGTGTTTTTATTCCCTAACAGAGACTGCATTTTTCCCTTCTTACACACAGCTTATTGGCTACAAAGAGGAGAAACTGACAGGTTTGAAATAAAAGTACTGATAGGTAATGGTTCATGTTACTCTGCCAGTGCAATCAGAACAAAGCACTCAAAGTGCTTTGATATGATAGTGCCAGCACAAAATAAAGTTAGCAGGTTCAGATAAGAAGGAAATGAATGGTGTAAGGGAAGAATTTTACCATTTTATTACAAGAAATAATATTTTGGAATTAGAAATCTGGGGTTTAATATTTATTGAGATTTTAAATCCACCTGCCTACTTTTTACAGCCTTTCTGCTGTTCTTCTATTCAGTTTCCTGTTCTGTAAAGTGTAACTTCTGATTTGAATGCTGCTCCAGTTCTGTGGACCTGTGAATACACCTGATGGCAAAACAAGAATGACTTTTTTAAAATTACATATTTTTACCTTTTAGCATGTGAAAAAATAGCAAATAAAAAGCTGAAGTTGTGACAAAATAGGGATTTTTTTATAGATACATGCCATCTTTTTCAATGAAAATGGGCAATGACTGCCTGTACTCGTCTGCATAAGTTTTATTGTCCTAAAATGTCAGTGATCACACGTAATAACATCCTTTAAGTGTAGCAGTACCTATTTGTCAGTGTTCCGCAGATCTTTCTTTTTAACTTAACCTTTTGGCTTCACATTTATATTATATCCATTTTTAAGAGGACCACTTTGTACCATAACTGGCAACCCTGCAATACTTTTACATTGCTGCAACCCAGAGCAGACTACTTTCTGATGCTATCATGCTCTGTCTTTTTAGGACAAGACAGTGCTTGTAACCAAGGTTTTTTTCCAACATGAATTTCTTTTGTGCTGTTGTGATCCATGGCGTTTATAACTAGAGAAACTGGGTGTAAATTTTCCAGGTATTATGAAAAAATTAAATTTACAACCTTTTAAATGAAATTTGTATTAAGAAAAGGACCTTTGCTTTAGAACACAATTGGGAAACTTTCTCTGGAACAACTGATAATACAGTCAATAAGACCAAGAGTCCTTGGTCTGCCTAGGTTAGATGAGGACCCTGCATTTTTGGTGTCATATACAGACACACTCCAAAGTTATTTCTTCATCAGGATATTGACTATTCATCAGGTTAGTGTTTCTTATTTCATCTTGACTTATTTTTGTTTGTGGTTTCAAGCTTCAAAAGGTTTTAGTTATATCCTAGTGCACTTGATCTTCAAAGAACTTTACTGACTTTAGATTTAATAATATGTGTGTACTGGTTTGAAAAGCAAAACCAGTGAGACTTCAAGTCAGTAATACAATTTTTAATAGGGAAGAGAAAAAGGAAAAAAACAAAATACATGAAATAATAAAAAATAAAACCACTGACAGAGTCAGAATACAGCCTGATACCCTGTCAGTCAGGGTGTTGGTGCAGTTTTCCTCCAAAGGGTCTAGCGATGATATGGAAAAATCCTGGTTCTTCCTCTGGAATCCAGTGGAAAAAGGCTGCCTTTGGCGTTCTAAACCTCAGTTTTTATCTAGGTAGGAAAGGCTTGGCTCGTCCTCCTGGCTGGAGCATCTCCCAATGGGATGATGTAATCTTATCAGTTACACAGTAGGACTCAATGGCCCATTAACAGAATATACTTCCCACAGAGATAGGGATGATCACCCTTCTCAGATGGTAATATATATCTTGTATTGTAAACCAGGATGTAATCCACCCCTTATTCTATTACCATCTACATTATACGCAAACCAATACCCTCTTACAGATATATATATATAGATATATATATAAAAATACAGAATGAAACCCTACACACGGTTGTCTTTTAAAATAAGGACTCCTTGCAATACACAGCGAGTTTCCCCATCATTCTGCATTACCCACCAAGTGTAACCAGGTCTTTGAGCAAAAAAAATCCCACTGATTGGTTTGCCTTTGCCTGTGGTGGGATTAATCCAAACAGTCTTTCCTAAAATACCTTTCATGTGTACCACAGGGATTCTGTCTCCATCCACTGTGTGCAGGGGTTCAGATTGGACAGGACCGGCTCGATTGATGGACCCTTGGGTGTTGACCATCCAGGTGGCTTTTGCCAAGTTAATTTCCCAATTTCTGAAGCTTCCCCCACCCAGTGGCTTCAGGGTAGTCTTAAGGAATCCATTGCACCGTTCAACTTTCCTGGCAGCTGGCGCATGGTAAGGGATATGATATATCCATTCAATACCATGTTCTCTGGCCCAGGTGTTGATAAGGCTGTTCTTGAAATGGGTTCCGTTGTCTGACTCAATTCTTTCAGGGGTACCAAGCTTCCAAAGGACTTGTTTTTCTAGGCCCAAGATAGTGTTCCGGGCAGTAGCATGAGGCACAGGGTAGGTTTCCAACCATCCTGTGGTTGCTTCCACCATGGTTAGTACGTAGCAATTGCCTTGGCGGGTTTGGGGAAGGGTGATGTAGTCAATTTGCCAGGCTTCCCCATACCTGTACTTGGACCATCATCCACTGTACCACAGAGGCTCCACCCGCTTGGCCTGTTTGATTGTGGCACAGGTCTCACAGTTCTGGATGACCTGTGAGATGCTGTCCATAGTAGGGTCCACCCCTTTATCACGGGCCCATCGGTATGTTGCATCTCTCCCCAATGACCAGAGGCATCATGGGCCCAATGGTCTAGGAATAATTCTCCCCTGTGCTGCCAGTCTAGATCCACCTGTGATATTTTCACCTTGGCAGCTTGGTCCACCTGCTTGTTGTTGTGATGCTCTTCATTAGCTCGACTCTTAGGTACGTGCGCATCCACGTGTCGAACCTTCACGCTTAGCTTATTTACTCGGGTGGCAATGTCCTGCCAAATCTCAGCAGCCCAGATGGGTTTCCCTCTGCGCTGCCAGTTGGCCTTTTTCCAGCGATCCAACCATCCCCACAGAGCATTAGCTACCATCCATGAGTTAGTGTAGAGATAGAGCTTTGACCACTTCTCCCGTTCGGCAATATCTAAAGCCAGCTGGACGGCTTTTAACTCTGCGACCTGACTCGATCCACCTTGTCCCTCAGTAGCTTGTGCAATATGTCATATGGGGCTCCATACTGCTGCTTTCCATTTTCGGTTAGTGCCTACAATTTGGCAGGAACCATCAGTGAAGAGAGCATATTGTCTTTCAGTCTCCGGTAGCTCATTATATGGTGGGGCTTCCTCGGCACTTGCCACTTGCTCCTCTTCTTCAGAAGATAACCCAAAAGTCTCACCTTCAGGCCAGTTTGTAATTATTCCCAGAATCCCAGGGTGATTTGGATTTCCAATACGGGCACACTGAGTGAGGAGGGCAATCCATTTGCTCCATGTGGTGTCAGTGGCATGATGTGTGGAAGGAACCTTTCCCTTGAACATCCAGCCCAGTACCGGTAGTCGAGGTGCCAGAAGCAGCTGTGTTTCAGTGCCAATTACTTCAGAGGCTGCTTGAACTCCTTCATAGGCAGCCAAAATTTCTTTCTCTGTGGGAGTGTAGTTGTTTTCAGACCCTTTGTAGCTTCTGCTCCAGAATCCCAGTGGTCGACCCCGAGTCTCACCAGGTACTTTCTGCCAAAGGTTCCAGGATAGACCATGATTTCCAGCTGCAGAGTAGAGCACGTTCTTTACCTCTGGTCCTGTCCTGACTGGACCAAGGGCTACCGCATGAGCGATCTCCTGCTTGATCTGGGTGAAGGCTTGCTGTTGTTCAGGGCCCCAGTGGAAATCATTCTTCTTGCGGGTAACCAGGTAGAGAGGGCTCACAATCTGGCTGTACTCAGGGATGTGCATTCTCCAAAAGCCTATGGCACCTAGGAAAGCTTGTGTTTCTTTCTTGTTGGTTGGTGGAGACATCGCGGTGATCTTGTTAATTACCTTTGTTGGGATCTGACAACGTCCATCTTGCCATTTGACTCCTAGAAACTGAATTTCCTGAGCTGGTCCCTTGACCTTACTTCGCTTAATGGCAAAACCAGCCTTCAGCAGAATCTGAATAATCTTCTCTCCTTTCTTGAAGACTTCCCCTGCTGTGCTCCCCCATACAATGATGTCATCGATATACTGTAGATGTTTGGGAGCCTCACCCTTTTCCAGTGCAGCCTGGATCAGTCCTTGGCAGATGATGGGACTGTGCTTCCACCCCTGGGGCAGTCGGTTCCGGGTGTACTGCACGCCCCTCCAGGTGAAAGCAAACTGAGGCCTGCACTCTGCTGCCAGAGGAATGGAGAAAAATGCATTGGCAATGTCAGTGGTGGCGTACCACTTTGCTGCCTTGGACTCCAGCTCGTACTGGAGTTCCAGCATATCCGGCACGGCAGCACTCAGCGGTGGAGTCACTTCATTCAGTGCCCAGATAGTCCACAGTCAATCTCCATTCTCCATCAGACTTGCGCACAGGCCAGATGGGGCTGTTGAAGGGTGAGAGGGTTTTGCTGACCACCCCTTGGCTTTCCAGTTTACGAATCATCTCATGGATGGGAGTCACAGAGTCTCTGTTGGTAGGGTATTGCCAACAGTGTACTGTTGTGGCGATTGTTACCTGTTGCTCTTCAACTCTCAGTAATCCCACAGCAGACGGGTCATCTGAGAGACTAGGCAAGGTATTCCATTTTCTGATGTCTTCTGTCTCTACAGAAGCTATCCCAAAAGCCCAACGATATCCCTTTGGGTCTGTGAAACACTCATTTCGAAGGTAGTCTATGCCGAGGATGCATGGGGCCTCTGGGCCAGTCTCGATGGCCTCTGGGCCAGTTTCTGCCACCCTTTCCCAGTTAAACTCAGTTTGGCCTCTACTACAGTCAGCTGCTGAGATCCTCCTGTTACCCTAGAAATAGAGATTGACTCTTCTCCTCCATACCTTGATGACATCAGGGTACATTGAGCGCCAGTGTCAACCAAAGCCTTATGTTTTTGTGCGTTGGATGTGCCAGACTATCGGATCCACACAGTCCAATAGATCCGATGGTCCCTCTCCTCTACCTGGCTAGAGGCAGGGCTCCTCTATTCCTGGTCTAGGTACACGTTGCTGTCTTCCTGTAAATAGGTTCTTGAGGTCCCTTCAAGAGGATCAATCATATCATCATTCTGATACTGTTTGGAGTTCTGTGCATGAGAGACTGGAGCAGCGTTGACTCTAGATGAGCTTCTTGTGTTCGGTGTCCCTCTTTTCAGTTCACGTACCCGGGCTGCTAAGGAGGAGGTGGGGTTTCTATCCCACTTCCTCATGTCCTCTCCATGCTCCTGAAGGAAAAACCCGAGGTTACCTCATAGAGTGTGTCCTTTCTCCCTGGCTGGAAAACGCTGGCTCCTAATGGCAGAGACTTCTTGGTTCTGGTGAGATCTGGGATTTTCTGCCTTAAGTTTTTTTTAGTTTCTGATGGCCCTCTTCAATCAAGCTCCGGACTTGCTCAACCAGCCTTGTTTCCATGGTTGAGACATGGGTACGAAATGGGGCAGTGACAGTGTCCTCATAAATTCTTAGTTTATTGGCCAAGATGCCTACCATGTCCTCACCTTCCCTCCATTGCAGTGTTGCCAGGTAACGGGAGTACATCTCTGGTCCAAGCCGTGCGAATCTCAACCACATCTGTTATATGCACCGGACACAGTCTGGACTCTTAGGAGATCTCTCATCTTCTGAGAACATGATCTCCAGCACAGCCAATTCCCTCAGGCATCGGATACCTTGTTCCATTGTGCTCCATTTTCCTTGGTGCACCTGGAGATCTTCTTTACAAAGGTATCTGTCCTTCACACTTGTCAGCAGTCGGCGCCAGAGGCTGAGGGTTTCTTGGGTTTTCCCGATCCCCTGGTCAATGACCACATCCCGGGACAAAGATCAAAGTTGCCTGGCCTCACTTCCATCCAGAACTGTGTCATTGGCTGCAGCATCCCAGATGCAGAGCAGACAGTTCAGGATGGACTCGTTTACCTGGTGGGTGAATTCCCACCGCAGGTCACACAGCTCACCCAGGGACAGAGACCGAGTGATGATTTCTGGCTCTGTCTCTTCTGCTGGGTGCAAAGGTCCTGCCACGTCCTCATCAGTGACTATGTGATCTGATTTGCTCTTTGATTTCTTCTTCTGAATGGGGGCAACTGCTACTGGTCTGGGCTGTTCTGGTTCGGTGACAGTTTGTGTGGAGATGCTGATGGCACTTTTGGTTCCTTCCTCCTGGGTAAAAGTCTGCGTAGAAATGGACGCTGTTGATTTTCTTTTGGCTTTTACTTCCTCTGTGACAGTCTGCGTAGACATGGGCGCTGTTCTTTGCGTTTGGTTCTTTTCTCCTTTGTGGCACTCTGTGCAGACATGGACGCAGTAGATTTGTTTCTTTTTTCCTCTTCCTCAAGAATACGCTGCCCTATACCATGTAGTGTTTTGTTTCTAAGCATGTTGCAGGCTGTGAAGGCTGTGCAGAGAAGACAAAGCAGAACTAACAACAATATTATGCTGTCCTTGGCATCCAGAGAGAACTCAACATTTCCAAAAACTGCTGTGCCAGGCCTGAAAGATTGGAAAAAATCATCCTTTTCCCCTCCCCCCAGGGGCTGGGTGCGATTGTTGAGACCCCAGATGTAGCAGCCTAGACTAGGACAAACAAACAAAGTTGAGTATATATTCTGAGTGATGTTCATTGCCTCAGAGGTTATCATGCAATAGACATAATAGACCAATAAAGCAATTTTTATACCATGCCCCGGTCTGCACAGGGGCATTACAACAGGCAGATAGTTCCCCATGTGCAGAAAAATATAGAGAGTAAGATATAAAACCCACGTAAGCATATTGAGAATCATGGCAAATAGGTGGCTGGCACAATTCAAAATTTTAATGCTGACTTTTTCTCAGTACCTTTATGCCCCATGTTGGGCGCCAATAAATGTACTGGTTTGAAAAGCAAAACCAGTGAGACTTCAAGTCAGTAATACAATTTTTAATAGGGAAGAGAAAAAGGAAAAAAACAAAATACATGAAATAATAAAAAATAAAACCACTGACAGAGTCAGAATACAGCCTGATACCCTGTCAGTCAGGGTGTTGGTGCAGTTTTCCTCCAAAGGGTCCAGTGATGATGTGGAAAAAGCCTGGTTCTTCCTCTGGAATCCAGTGGAAAAAGGCTGCCTTTGGCGTTCTAAACCTCAGTTTTTATCTAGGTAGGAAAGGCTTGGCTCGTCCTCCTGGCTGGAGCATCTCCCAATGGGATGATGTAATCTTATCAGTTACACAGTAGGACTCAATGGCCCATTAACAGAATATACTTCCCACAGAGATAGGGATGATCACCCTTCTCAGTTATACAGTAGGACTGAATGGCCCATCAACAGAAGACATTTCCCACAGAGATAAGGATGATCACCCTTCTCAGATGGTGATAGAATATGTATCTTGTATTGTAAACCAGGACATACATGATGCCAAGTATGTCCTGTTAGATGTAGAATGAGTCTGCTTATACTTGCACTTTCACACTAGTTGGTTCTGTTACCTAATTAATTTCCTGGCTGAATTACTTGATTATGAAAAATGGTTCACATGCATTATACCTTGAAGTTTGTAATAAATTCCTTTTACCAAATCCTTTTAACCTTATTTATTTATTTAGCTAATATATTGATGCCTTAGTTTTGGCTTGCATAAAATTAATTTCTTCTTGGTAGCTGAAGCAGTGCTGTGTTTTGGATTCAGTATGAGAATAATGCTCATGACAAGCTGATGTTTTTGTTGTTACTGAGTAGTGCTTATCCTAAGACGAAGACGTTTCAGTTTCCCATGCCATGCTAATGAGGAAGTGGCAAGATAGCATGGCCAGGACATCTGAGTCAAACTGGTCAAAGGGTTATTCCATACTGTTAGATGGCATACCCATAACTCAGGAGGAGTTGGCTGACAGTGTCCAAATGCTTCTGGGGCTGAGCTGGGCATTAATCAGCAGGTGGTGAGCAATTGTATTATGCATCCCTTGTGGGGTTTTTCCCCTCAGTTTTTAGGTGTTTGGGAGGTATAGGGTATTTTTATTTATTTGGTTGGGGTTTTTTGTTTGTTTGCTTTGTTTCTGTTTTTTTTTTTTGTTTGTTTGCTTTTTTATATTTTTTTTAATTACTATTATTATTATTCATGGAATAGTTTGGGTTTGAAGTGACCTGTAAAGATCACCTAGTCCAATTCCCCTGCAATGCCCAGGGGCATTTTCAATAATGTCAGCTTGCTCAGAGCCCTGTCCTACCTAACCTTGGCTATTTCAAGGGATGAGACATCTATCTCATTAACCTGTTCCAGTGTTTCGCCACCCTCATTGTAAAAAATTCCTCATATCTGGTCTAAATTGACCCATTTTATAATCATAAAGTGGTTAAGATTGGGAAAGACCTTCAAGATCACCAAGTTCAGCTCTTAACCTTACAAATTACTGGCATCGTGATCACTAAGCAAGGTCTCCGGTACCACATTTATGCATTTTCTGAGCACTTCCAGGGATGGTGTTTCCACCATTCTCTGGGCAGGCTATTCCAATGCCTGACCACCCTTCACAGAAGAAATTCTTCCCAATCTAGACCTCTCCTGGTGCAACTTGAGGCCATCTTCTCTTGCCCTGTCTCTTGTCATGTGGGAGAAGAGCCTGACCCCGATTTGCTACAACCTACTTTCATGTAGTTGTAGAGAGCAGTAAGGTCCCTCCTTAAGCCTTCTTTTCTCTAGGCTAAACACCCCCAGATCCTTCAGCTGCTCCTCATGTGATTTAGCCTTTTGACCAGCTTCCTTGACTTTCTTTGGACATGCTCCAGCACCATTACCCCTCCTCCCAAGGCAGATGAGGTGTGGAGTGGGCAAGTGACTGTTTGGTATTTGGTTTCTGTGTGGGGCTAAACCACACCATTCTTACAACTTCTTTTCCTCTTTCTCCAGTTTATTTCCCATCCAGCCTGCCCTCCCCAGTAATGCTTTTTCTTACATCATTGTTCCTCTTAGCACATATTCCCAGACCAATTATTTTACATTTTTCAACTGCATTTGCCATCTGCTGGCCTTATTACCAAAAAGGTCCAAATGCTTTGAAATCTGATAGTACTACTCTTCATTATTCAATCTAACACTAATTTTAGTATCATTCAAAAATCTGGAGATCTTACTGTGATTACTATTATGCAAGACAGTGGCATGATGATTTGACTAATATTAATGTATATGTAGCATTTCCCTTCTAAGTTTTGAAGGTAAACTTTGCCGGCAAATAGATTCCATTTGGTCACTATGTATTTCATCTTCAAGGAGCAGCACAGGTGAGATCCTGCAAGGCACTAGCATTGTTAAGAAGTGTTAAATATCTTCTGTTTATATTGATATAATCTAGATTACATAAGGCTTATAAATTGATTCAGTTTCACAGTGCTTTGTGAGGTGAGTAGATATTTCCCTTCTGGGACACTGAGACAGAGATGTGACCTATCACGGGATGTGGTAGAAAGCAGCCTTTTTCTACTGGATTCCAGAGGAAGAGCCAGGTCCAGAGGAAGAACCAGGCTTTTTCCACATCATCGCTGGACCCTTCAGAGGAAAACTGCACCTTCTACAATACCACTGCTTCAACTGAACCACATCTGTAATCCAGGAAGACTGTAGCCACCATTTAATCAGACTGCACCAACATCCTGATTGACAGGGTGTCAGGTTGTATTCTGACTCTGTCAGTGGTTTTATTTTGTATTATTGCATGCATTTTATTTTTTCCTTTTTCTTTTTCCTCTTAAAAATTGTATTACTGACTTGAAGTCCCACTGGTTTTGCTTTTCAAACCAGTACAAGGGGAAAGCAAGGGTGGTACCAAAGGGGGAAAGACCAATGGGTTACAAAGGATTACCATTGGTATTATGGCAGGATGGTTTAACTGAAATCCTTGGGATAGCTCACCATGATAACGGAGAATGTGTCCACCTAAGGGGCATCTCTCCAGGAGAGGGTTGGCATAATCTAATCAGAGCCCATACAAGGGACTACTGCCCAGCGCAGGGCTGTAGGCAGAGCTGTGGCAGGCTTATCTGCCTCTACAAAAAAGGATCAAGAAAAGAATTTAAATTGTATTTTCCTCACTCTTGGATATAAGTCATCAAGAAGACAAACGGTCCTTATTAGATTGAAATTTAATTTAAGGTTCTACTGAATTAATATTTTTTTCATATTTTATCTATTCATATATGGTAGATTGATGAACTCTTGGACCGTTTTTTTTTTTTTTTTGAAAGCAATTTTGCATATAGTTAGTCATACTGGGCATTAAGTAATTTTTCATTGTTTTGGGTTGTGTTCTTTTTCTAAATTTTTCCTGCTACATAGACTTAAATAAAGAAGAAATTAAACATGTGTAAGGGTTTATTTTCAGAACCATTTTCCCATAAATAATAGTGTTCCTATTAAACAGTGTTTGTTAAGAATGCCAGCTCTGATACATTGTAGGTTTTGTAGCAATCTTAAATTGCATTTAACTGCTTGAGAACAAATCCCTACTCAACCAAATGAGCCTTATTATAGTCATTATGAAAAACAAAGTTGAAGGAAAGGAAATGTGCTGTAACAGTGGTGTGATGGGCAGTTTCAGGTGTTGTAGTGGCTGTACAAGATGAGGTGAGCTGAGGACACTACATACTTCAATATCTGGTGAGCTACAGAAGTAAGACTTAGTTTGCATGATGCAGAATTGATGTTTTTATTGTTTCCCATTGGAAACTGAAAGCAGTGAGTGTTTCACAGGAGTAATTCCCTCCCCTTTTGAAATGCACACATTTCCTTGTCTCTCAACCATAACCCTTTAAATTGTAATTATGTGTTGCATGTATATGAATCCCTGGCTCTAGGAAAATTGAAGCTGGCATTTTAGGAAGAGAACAAGGCATTATAAACTTCTGATCTTTGCTGCCCATAGCTATTGTAGCTCAAGTCATCAAGCCAGTCAAGAAGCAAGTGCACATCCTAATTGAGGCTAACAGTCAAACTCAGCAAACAGATGAAGCCAGTGATGAGACACCACTGAAGAAAATAATCACTGTCCTGAAGGCTCTGCCACAATTTCATTAAGGAAATAAACACTGTTCTTCATTATTTTTTACTTTTTTCAAGCATTGAAAAGAATTTCATCATCTCTCTAACAACACTGCTGAGTTTATTTGGATACATTCAATGGATATTGTACCTGTAGTTTTATTTAATCAAAGGTCAAAGAATGACATGGGCATAGCATGATTCTCCCTGATCTTAAAGGAAAGCTCTTGGTCTTTTATACAGGAATTTGTTTAATAAAGAATTAAGTGTGTCTGGATGACATGCTTGTTCCTCTCAGAAAAGAAATCAAGTACAATTTGACTGTATAGGTACAAGACTATGAGGAAAAAGACACACATCTTTCTATATTTTCCAAGTCAACAAATTTCTTCCTCCTAGTCTGCAGTAAATGCTAGCCTAATTGTGTCTTTCCCTCCCTGATTCTATGGGTCTTTTTTTTCCCCACAAAGCACTACAGTATTCTGTTCCATTGCATGCTATGCAGACACAGGTCTGCATGGCTTGACTTTCAAAAAATTTCTTCCCTTAAGAGCCCAGTTTTTTATCAGGACTCTTTGGACTGTGTGTGGTTACCACAAGTGCCCTCACAAGGTGGAGTTGTTATCCAGATGTTGTATTGCCTGATCTTAGGTGTATTCTTGGTGAAGACTGATGCAAGTCAGTCACTAGTGGTATTCCTCAGGGGTCTGTGCTGGGGCCAGTTCTGGTCAATATTTTTATTGATGACATGGATGAGGTATTGAGTCTTTCATGCAGACAACACTAAGCTGGGAACATGTTGTTGGAAGGTAGAAGGGCTCTGAAGACAGACCTGGAATGGTTGGATGGATTGGGAGAGTCCAATAAGATGAAATTTAATAAGTCCAGGTGTCAAGTCCTGCATTAACTCCCTGTAACGTTATAGGCTGGGGATGGTGTGGCTGGACAGTGCCCAGGCAGAAAGGGACCTGGGGATACTGGTCAACAGCCAACTGAACATGAGCCAGCAGTGTGCCCTGGCAGCCACGAAGGCCAACAGC
This sequence comes from Cinclus cinclus, assembly GCF_963662255.1. NCBI lineage: Eukaryota > Metazoa > Chordata > Aves > Passeriformes > Cinclidae > Cinclus > Cinclus cinclus. Next base: position 44,052,886 of record NC_085050.1, on the reverse strand, counting down.
ATCCTTGCCTGTATCAGGAATAGTGTGGCCAGCAGGAGCAGGGAGGTGATTCTTCCCCTGCACTTGGCACTGGTGAGTGCACCTTGAGTATTTTGTCCAGTTCTGGGCCCCTCAAATTAGGAAGGATGTTGAGATGCTTGAGCGCATCCAGAGGAGGGCAACAAGGCTGGTGAGGGGCTTGAAACACAAGACCTGTGAGGAACAGAGGAGGCAGCTGGGGTTGTTTAGCCTGGAGAAAAGGAGACTCAGAGGTGACCTTATCACTCTCTACAACTTCCTGAAAGGTCTTTGGAGTCAGGTGGGGGGCTGTTCTCTTTCTCCAGGCAGCAACGGGCATAACCAGAGGACGCAGTCACAAGCTATGCCAGGGGAAGTATAGGGTGGATATTAGGAAAAGGTTTTTTACAGAAAGAGTGATAAAATACTGGACTTGTCTGCCTGGGGAGGTGGTGGAGTCACCATTAATGGATGTGGCACTCGGTGCCATGGTTTAGTTGAGGTGTTAAGGCATAGATCAGACTTGATCTTGAAGGTCTCTTCCAACCTAGTGATTCTGTGATTCTGTGAAAGTTTTATAATAGGAGAAGAGGTTTAAGTTATGGTGAGAATAAATGTTTCAATTTGTCTATCTGTCTCATCTACCTGGCCTGAAATAGAGCCAATGATCAAAGTTGCTACTGGGGAAACATGGGGAAAGATGGCTCTTAACAATTAGCAATGTTTCCTCAGGTGCAGGGAGGGGATCTCAGTAGTCAGTTTTCTCTCTTTGTTTGTCTTACTGTTTTAATCCCACTTTGGAAGCAACAGGTTGGTTGTTGCTCTGCGCTTCATTTGCTCAAGGAAGCATCATGATCATCAAAGGGCAAAAAAATTCTGTAATGTCTTCCCACTCTGTTCTTCTAGGATTGAAAGAACAGCAAAAACTCAAATGAAAGTTTCAACAATCAAAGAAATTAAGTTGTTACTCTGTCTGAGTGTAAGAATAGTCATCACTTCATGGGTTGAAAAAGAGGTAAGAGAGGGATCTCCAGAAATCAGTCAGTGAATCAGAGGAGATAAACATTGAAGTCTCCAAGAATGTAGTCACTAAGTTTGTTTCAGAAGTCAAATGTGGTGTGCTAAGGGTGAGGAATTCCAGCAGGACCTCAGGAAGTGCTAGGGTGGAGGGAGGGGCAGTGGGGGAGGAAGGCAGCAGATCAAGCTTCAGAGCAGATTAAAATGATCTTGTGGATCAAAGTAAAAGTCACCCAAACCACTCCCACATAATGCCAGCTCAGAACAAGCAACTGCAACACAAAAGGATGATCTCAGAGTCAGTTGAGAGATTGCTGAAATTGATGGCTGAATGTGCGACAGCCAAAAGAGCCAGCAAAACGGGGTCATTATAATAAGATAGAGGGCAGGATCTTGGCACTATATGAAGACCTGGTATTTTACACAGCAGGCAGTGAATTGTACAAGCTCCTTTCAGCATGTTTGAGAAGCAGACAATTTCAGCAGATTTGCAAGAGATTAGATTAAATAACATACAACAGGCCTATAGAAGGATACTGAAGGGTTAGGCAGGGATGTATCCTTTAGCCTCTCTTACGCAACCCTTTCTAATGTTGAAAGAATATTAGAGGAATGAGTTGCAGGCAGTGTTACACTTTCTTGTGTTTTCTAAATAGCTTTCCCATCGGTCAATCTCAGGGACAGGATCATGGGTTAAATGGACAACGGAAAAGATGTTCCACTGAGACATGAAAAGGATGAGTAACAGGATCCTGGAAAGCACAAATGTCACGATGGGCACAGTGGTAGGGAATGAGAGTACTTGTTTGTGAATTTGGAAGATGGAAGCACTGAAAGAAGAGGTAGGCCAAAGATGTGAATGTGTGCAGTAGAAAATATGCTGTTGGCAAATTTACCATCCTTAATAAGCTGTGCACACTGAACAGTGCTGGTTGTCCCTCTGAACACATAGAAGAGGTGCAATAAACTCCAAAATGAGAGAAAGAATAAAGATACAATGCAAAAATAAATAAATATCTAAGCTAATATACAGTTTTAATTGCCCATTATAATACTTTGGTTTCTCTAGAAATGGAAAAAAGTAATTTTTAAAGTTGCATTGCTAGTGCTAAGATATAAGGACTTGTAAATTATCCAGTCAGTTACTATAGCTTAAAATGTACTTCTTAAAAGTGACAGTTGCTGTGCCATCTGACTGATGCAAAGGTGAAGAAATAGATTAGAGGCTTAAGCTTCTATATAAATGATATAAAAGCTACCATGACTTTTTTGATTTTTCATTTTTAATTTTGATTTTTGAGAAGCCTAAATGCTACTAAGTAAAGAAAAACCAAAACCAAAATGGTAGGTTAATGAGCTTGATAGAGCTGACTTTTCTATATCTGGTCAGCTTGAGATGTGAGGGAAATATTGCAACATTCAGAAAACAAGTCCATGAAGCAGAAGATCAGATTGTTCAGAAATGGGATGTAATAAATAAATAAATGGTCTCTTATCTGGGCCCCAAGCAGGACTAGTGAACCTCCTAATAGCGTTTGCCTGTGCTAAAGCACACCCGCAGTCTTATAACTCCCAAGGTCAGTAATATTTAGTACCACAGCATTTGAAGGAACACACAAGTACCTGTCAATAATAGGACTGTCAGTCCCCTGCATTCACAGGCACAACATTGACTGGCTTGGTCCTTAAGCTGATACATGTGCTAACAATATAAAATTTTTTATATTTTTAGCTCCTGGCTTCTCCTAAGTTAGCTAATGCTATTGGCTGTCAGACTGATGCTGTGATGTGCTTTTGATGCTTATAGGAGCCTTCTCTGGACTGTGTAACTAAGTGACAGGACACACATTCATGTGTCCTTGCCATATGCAGCTTGCACCTTCACTTAGGTTCTAAGGTTGTAATTTTCTTTTCCCGCCTCTATTTATTAACTTTATTTTCACAGTCCCCTCCGTTTAACTGGTTTTCTTTGATTTTGCATGTTCCTTGCACTATTGTAACTTGTATAGGCAACTATGGGCCATTGCTTCTCTTGGAGGCCAGAGAGAGAGAGAAGCAAGAACTCCAGAGCATTCCATATTTTCTGTGAGACAAAGCTATTCTCAATTCTTGTGGAAATGGTGTCAGCAACTCTCTGGTCAATACCACCTTATCTGGACAGGCAGAAAGGAGAACATCCTTGATAATTTTATCAGTTCTACCTCACCCTATTAACATCTCTGACTGACTTCTCTGCCTCCAGAGGACAAGGAGCTGTCACAAGGAGAGGCTGTACAAACATCTATACCTGCAGCAGATTTGTCCTTTTCTTCTGAGTCACAGCAGAGCTCTACATAGTCAGGATAATATTTTTTAGATGTTTCAGTCTGAATTCTCTGTTTACCATCATCATCGGGGATGAAATTTGATCTGAGACCTTGAACCAGAACCCCAATATATGTTGGAGAATTTTGAGGTTTGCTCTTGAAGTTTTGAGGCCACATGGAGCAGGATCTATAAGATCTAGAACATGACTGAGCTTTGGATGTGACTCCAGTATCAAATGTAGTATGCCATGACATGCCAGAGCAATACCATGCCATGATTTGATAGTAGAAGTATTTTATTTTATTCTTCTCCAATGGCTTTAGAACTCCTATGTGTTGTAGCTAGTGACTGCATACCAAAGTAATTGTTATTATTCTAACCATTAGTACTGTTGAGTCAAAATTTGGTAGAATTTAAGTGATGCAGTGGATAAAGTCCTAAAACTCTCTCCTTCACTTCTGCAAATCCTCCTGCTCCTTCTGTACAAGGAACTTTTCTGGGGTTATGCTCAGTGGGAGATTATAAAATGAAATGCTGTAGTATTCTGTAAATAAAACTAGAGACTAAGGCTGCACATGAAGAAGAGACTATTTCTCTACCTGTGTCTTGCATATAGATTTTAATCATTGCAGAAATATATGACATAACAGTAAATTTAAGCAGGTTTGATTTAAAAATATATTAGCTAAAAATGCTGTTGTCATATTGCAGGAGAGTATTTTTCAACAGTAGTTTGAGGAAGCCTGGAAGAATTAAATGTTCTTATCTCCCCTTTATCTAGATTCTTAAACATTGTATGGAGAAGATGGCATGCATGGGGTCCATACTCTCCTCTTAGAACAGTAGAGAGAACATGGAAAAAGTCCTGCAAGAACAGACAATTAAACCGGCTAAAAGTAGAAGGTTATGTGTGAGGGATCTTTTAATTTCTTGGCCTTTTTTAACTGCTAATGGTAGAGTCTGTGGGTGTACAGCTACTGACAGCCACATATAAACACTGCTGCAGAATTTCACTACCCTTGCTGCAAATTTTAGGCCTGTGCTATAATTTCAGAGCTTCTGTTTTTGAACAGCTAATTATAGATCTTATTTTGGTGTTGAAGTTTCAGCAGGTGACTACAGTAAGCAGGGATCTAGCTAATTTTAATATGTGGAATCAAAACCAAGAGACAGAGACAAAGCTTGGTTGTAAACACTGTGATTTAGTCCGTTTTGTTATTAAAAAGAAAAGGCATACAAATTCTTTGTTGGGGGCTGTTTTTTCCCTTTCCTCTCTGTCTGTGGAATTTCTTTCTCACTGACATGCTAAGGACTGATGGCTAGGTCCTAGCACTGATGGCTAGTGAAAGAGGGTGGGGGAGCCCCTCTGTTTTTTGGGGAGTTTTTCTCGCAGAGCTGGGGGGGAGGGGGAGGGAAAGGGGGAACACCGCGAGATTAGAAGCAGATAAAGGAGGGTGGGGAAGAGTTGCTAGCTTTCGGTCGCTTTTGGCTCTCGGAGGAGGAAGGCCTCTGGAAAATCTCGCCCCGCCATTCCCACGCCGGTAGCTACCTCTTCGGTGTTGAACCCCGCCCCCTGCTATGATGCTCTCCTGCTTCAGCTTGCTATCTCCAAGCATCCTGTTGGAGCACCGGGACCGACACTGCTCCAAGGATTTGTGAGCAGTCTCTCCTCCACCCTTCCCATCTGGGATACAGCCGCCAGCACCCCCGGCACCCTTGCAGCTGCACGGGATCGTTTCATCTGCCTCTGCCCACCGGGAGCCGGCCGCTGCTCACGGCCAACTGTGACGGAGACTGCACCACGGGGGAAAAGTGTCCACAACCAAAAGAACTTGTTATAAGTGAGAAACTAAGTCTCGATATTTAGCAAAATTTAGATTGCTTTATTTGATATAGACGGAGCAAGCAGCGCTGGGGAAAGTGAGGGGTCATCGCCCCCTCCACGCTCTGTCGATCCTTGGTTTGCAGCTCCTTTTTATAATATGGTTTTCCTTGTAGTCTCCGGACAGTTTGTCAGGTAGCCATGTGGTCTTGGTAGATAAGGAACAGTAGACATGGTGGGTCTGGTCTTAACACATAGGTTGCAATTGATTACAACAAGGCAGGAAATCTGGTATTGCAAAGTCTTTCAGGCTGTGGGAAACGCACGTTTTACAAACTGGTATCAAATACAATTTACTAAAAAGCACGCTATTCATAACAGGGGTATTTAAACAGAATTGTTTAATCATATATTTTTTTATCTGTCTTATGTTCATGCTTCATTTCAGATCTAAGTATTCTCGTTTATACAAATCCCAATGCTTTTATGATTAACACGAATCTTTTATCAATTATCACAAACTGTTACTTGGTTCCTGTTCTGTTTGTTGTTAATAATTCCATAGTTGTTGTTTTGTTTGCTTGTTATATATATTGGTAAAGAACTGTTATTCCTATCCCCATATCTTTGCCTGAGAGCCCCTTAATTTCAAAATTGTACTAATTTGGAGGGAGGGATTTACTTTCTCCATTTCAAGGGAAGGCCCTGCTCTTTTCCTAGTATGCCTGTCTTTTTCAAACCAGGACACTCATAGATTTGGACCCCTCTGAAGAAAAGTTAAAATTATATGCAAACAATCCGTGCTTCACAGATAGACAAACATTGCAGGTATGCTAGAAATTATAAACAAGTTAATTGTGTTCCAACTGTACATAATCTCATTAACTGTTCTCCACTGAAGTCATCATTAACTGGGTGCATGCACAGAGCAGCCCAGTAGTGTTTCCTAGCAGAACTTATCATTAAGGACTTGGCATTAGGTGAGAATGGTTTACACAGAGCCAGTTAGAAGTTTTCATCAAACAGTACAGTACTTTTGTCTGTTCTGATTAAGAGCCACACTCATTTTCTAGCTTAAGATCCAGTGTAAAAGCAATTTTTTTTCATTTAACAACATATTGAAGTATGAACGTAACCCAGTACAAACAGGAAAATCATAATCCTAATGCAGCAAATGACAATTATATCTATTCTTTATGTTCCTAACCAGGGATTTGTGGACAGTAGATTTGAAAGCTATGTAAATTGAATAGCTGAATGATCTTTTTTCTGCCTCTTATACCACTCCTATTTGAAGGGAAAATTATCTCCAGTTTTGTGTTGCATATTATTTTAGTTAACTAGTCAAGGGAAGTAAATGGTAAGAAATAATATTAGATTTTTCCAATGTCACATGCTAATTCAGAGACAGAACAAAGGCATTTAAACATTTTGTAAGTAGTTCAAGGGTAATCTCTCTAGTGATCACGTCAAATTTAGACTTCAGCATGAGTATGCTTATGAAATGCCTTCAGATATCAGCCCACATTGCAATCTGTTATTTTGTTTTGAATGAATGTGCCGTGACCAGAAGTTTAAGTGGTAGCTACAGATAAGATTGAATTCAGTGCTTTAATGATATCCCTTTTCAAATTAGCTGCTGGAAATATTTTAATTTAATTTGCTGAAATCCATTGAGAATATAATTCTATTTTGTGCTACATAAAATTAACAAACGTGTGATGTTCAAAATCCAGTGCCAAAATCTTAATTAAAACAGGCTTTTTTTTAGTCTTAAGCATGCTGTCTGGAAAAAAAACATCCTATCTGAAGTAATTTTATCTATGATCTTTAAATACTGAGACAAATTCAGTTGGAATATTTTGCATGTATTTCAATTGTGTAGAGTATTTGGGCTTCTTGCTACTCTTCTAATAAGTTGTACCATAATACTATTCAACCCTTACTGGGTTCTGTCTCAGAACATTGATTCTTATTTTCACTGGTGGGATGGAACTGGGTTTCACTTGTTCTCAAAAATTTTTGTAAATCTGGTATGGAATACTTGCTACTACTAAGATCAGTTCAGCATCAATATTTTAACCTTTATGAAATGCATGTCTAGCTTCTGGTCTGTAGGAGTGCAAAAGTCTTCTGAGTGCTATTGGCATGGTTTCACCATGCAGCAATGCTGTGTGTGGGAGGACAGGAACTGAAAGTTAGAATCCAAAGGGATCAAAAGAAGGATATACATAACTTTTTTGCCAAATCTGAAATAGCATCTTTTTGATCCTGTGAAGGACATGAGGAAAGCAGTGAACTGAGATTGAGGAAGCTGCCACAGCATTTCTTTTGATCCTTTCTCTGCCATCCTCTGGGACAGATATAAGGTACAAACTGACTCAGGTTTGCCCTGCTCATTGTCAGAGCTGGCAACACATCAGCTTGGTTTGGTTTTAAATTAAAGTGTCCTCTCTCTCAATCAGTCTTTGTGGAAGAGTTTACATAGATCTATATGCTTTCTTTGTAAACAGAAATGTTTGGTTTTTTAACTATGAAAGGAGCTACCTATGTATGCTGGAGCTGTGAAGGGGAGCTGAAGCTGTGATGCAAATCTTGTAGTAATATAGATTTTTAATAGGATTTTTTTGTATGGTTTTCAATGCATCCATTAAATCTAGATGCTACATTGCTCCAGGCCCATATAGCAGTGGTATTTCCCAAATTTTATTTTGTTTGATACTTCATACACTACTCCTAAGTATTTTTGAAATGAGGAATTAAGGTTCCACTAATTTGCAGTCCTCACTAGACAGCTTCTTTGGACTCTGTCCTCCAAATAATCTGAGTACCAGGTGACATATGAACCTAGTTGACAAGGATGCCAGTGTAGCTATTTCTTGACTGCGATGCCAAGCAGGACAGTGAAAGCATTTCCTTACTGCCAGCTTTTCATTGTTGTTTGCCCTAGAGTTGCATTCAAGTACCTTTCAAAAAACATGGAAAATAAATCAATGAAGTTTGAAAATAACTAATTATTTAATATGTAGATAGGATTTTATTATATATATTTAATGAATTTCTTTGCTTCGAGTATTCTATATTAAATACAGAAATTTTCTATTGGGGAAAAATTGAAAAAAAACCCAAAACCCCAAAATCAAGCCCACCTCAAAAAACCCTCTCCTCAAGTCCCTAGATATTTGCCAAATTAAATTTCATTGTAAGATTAATAGCAGATAAAATTTTCACTCAAATCTATTGCAGCCGTAACAGAACAGTTGTAGAGACTGAATACAATATTCTGAGTTATTCAAGAACATGTTCCAAATACGTTTTTGTAACATGAAGATGTTTTGTGATTGAAGATGACCCTCCATGCTTTCTTTCCTTTTTCTGCCTCATTATACATTTCTTGAAGTGTTCAAGGCATTAGGCATTGAATGCTGAACACTGCCTGGTGATAAACTGCAGAACCTTTATTTGTGACCCTGCATGAAGAGGAGTCCGAATTTGGAATAGTAAAGGTTAGTTCTTCAGTGTAGAGCAGCACTTGTACTGTACATCTCTCTTTTCTGAATGAAGTGCTCAGTTTTAGATCTTTGGGGAAGTGTGTGGCCTCAGGAACAAAAAAATCTTCAGAGAAAAAGCTGGTTTAGGTTAATCTGATAGTTATTTTGGGATGAAATTGATCCGTCTTGGGATATACCCTTGTGGTATCATAAAAAGTTTAGATGTTCTTAAAGTCAGGCCTATTAGAGCTTCACTGAGCAAGTGGGTTGATCAGTCTCTACCAATTTGGATCCCAATTTTCTGAGTTGGCTACCTATCTTCTTGCTTTCAAAGAAAGCTTGGTGAGGTGTCCCAGTTTATTAAAGTGATTACAGCCTTCAATGTACTATTTTTGTAGGGACCTGAGGTTGTAGAAGGCCTCCCATTCTCTACCTGTCTACCCACTGGGAGAGAGAACTCCTTCATCCAAGCAACATAAGAAAACCGGCACTGTTCTTTGACTATTCTTTTTCTCTGAAATTTCCATTGTACTACCACAGGGGCACTTAAACAAATCTAAAAGCCTGAGTTTTTCTCTCCTCAAACTTACTGGGTTAACACCAGGTCTGCCTCTTAGTCCTCATTTTTTCCCAGACTTTTCTTATAGATATGCAACAGTAAACTCCAAAAAAGGAAGTACTTTGATGAAGTTTTATCCATGAAAATCCCGAGAGTGCAATACCCCTTGAAACTGCATTTTGCCATACATAAAAAAGTAAGATGAGTGTGTGAAAACTGTATTAAGAGCCCATGTGGGGCAGAATGAAAGGGGTATGAAGCATGAGCTCACACCATGAACAATGAATGGCAGGGAAGTGGTAATGTTGGTGTTGCCTGACTGACTGGAGATAATGGCTGTGGATACAAAACTTTATTGATGAGTGCATGATCTATATGGGTTTGGCATATGTATGTTACTATTGAACTGGAACAAAGACAGGTATCATATTAGGCCAGAGAGTCTGTAGTTAAGATTTTTGGAAAAAAACTCTGAGAGAACATATACTCTTCATAGAAATACATGTGCTGTCACCTCCCTTAAGGTTCATGTCAAGATGGTTGCCAACAAGGGTCAAAAATTGCATTACTCAAGTTATATATAAGTGTGAGAGTTCCAGTACTGTATTTGTTACACATGCTGTGCATGAGGAGGATGAAAAAAATGACAAAAAATGAAAAAGACAAAATAAACAAACCACAAATAGAAGATATTTTTAAAGGCCTTTTATTTTGTAACAGTCTAGTATTTTTTGAGAGACTATAGCTTGTAATAAGACCAGTCTCTTCCCTTTGCACTGTCCTCTGTAAAGGCAGGAAAACCTCCTAAACTACATGCTGCGGAGTCAGTACTGATATGAGTGTTTTCCTCTTTACAGCAGCCTGAAATGTTCTTAGCACAGCATAGCAAAAAGTAGCTGCCAGTGCTGGAGCTATGGAAACAGTGAGAAAGCCTTGCATCACAGACTGAATGTGCTATGTGGGTGTGTTTTGTGGGTTCCCTGGTACATTGCTCACTGAATCTCAAGAGCAGAACATCACATTGATAATTTATATAGACTTTGATATAGACTAAAAAAAAATAAGTACTTTTTCTAAAGATAGATTAAAATCAGTAGCTTTAAACCACTGTGATTCTTTTCTATCTGACATATCCTTATGTGCAGAAACAGTCTTTGATCGATGCAGGCTTTATATATAATGTATATACTTCTATTTCTGGCTGTACTATCTTCCAGGAATATTTCTTCAACAACTACTATGTACAATACTGATTTTGGCTTTAAAATTATGAGCATTCCTGTTTTAAATTGTTGTACTGTGATTCATTTTATGTAAGCGACAGTATCTTTGCTAACTTGTACTCAAGTGCATATTCAAATTTCTTAAGAATATCTTGTTTGCTGCAGGGAAATTAAACTGTCTTTTTGTCAACTACATGCAATCAAATAGCTGACTGAGTTGACATTTTAGCCTGCTTGTACAGCATGTTCTCTGCTGTGACTGTAGGTGAGACATTATCTGCTTGGGTAGGGTATCTTTGTGTTAAGCTACATGCATGGGGTCAGGAGTAAAAACAGCGCTTGTCTTGCAAAATACACTATTGAGCTGTATTGATTTATCCTTTAGCAGTATTGGGTGTTCACCCTGTAAATTCAGCTAGGTTTCTAGTTGCTCATGAGAAGGCAGATTGGTATTATGTTATCTAATGAGTGCATATAGACACTAAGAGCTTATGCATGTTTTATGTGCTCTGACCAAACCAAAAAAGGCATCTATATGAGATAATAAACTGTCCAGCAAGTAAACCATGGAGGTTTACAGACCATTCAATTAAGTTACTTTTCAGTTTTTGGGAGGCAGAAATAAACAGTGGATTAGGAGTTTGATTCTTTGTCTGTATTTTAAACCAGCTGCAAACTTGAGAATCCTGAAGTGTAAGATAAAGTGGAAGAAGGAAGTGATTTGGAAACCTGATAAATCAGGTTAAGCATATGTGGCTAGTACCTTCAGGTCCACTTGATTTTGTCTCTGATTCAGATTTTGAAATTATATAACCACCCAGGAGTTCCAGATATCTGCTGATGATTTTCTGCCTTTTTACTTTCCAAATATTTCTCAAAGGTAATGTTGGCACAGCTTCTTAGGGACACTGTTATTGCTAGCTGCTCTGGCTGTGGGACTGGGTCTGTAGGCCAGCACCCTTGCTTGTCTCCATTTCCCATTATGTAGATATCAATGGTAGGTGTGTGGTGACTACCTTTTAAAAGAGGTCACACAGCTAGTGATGCGTTTGAGCTGGACAAAGTATTTTTTGAACACCAAACCAACAATTAGTATTCTGGATTATAGAAGTCAAAGTGGTTTGTTGTGAGTGCCCAAGAAAAGGGCTTTCAGAAATATAGTGATGGAACACTCATATTTCTTACTGAAACTCATGAAGATTTGTTTTTTATTCCACCTCCTGCTTTTTTGTTCACATGGTTCCTTTGATCCTTGCTGCAAATATTGTTCCTGACTTTGAAAGTTGATGTCCAGTTGTGCATGTGTGGGAAGAGAGAGTATTTAATTCATTGCAAAGGTATGCTTTTTATGAGTGGGAGAGTTTCATTCTGTTTCTAAGGACATATTGCATATCACATCATACAGGACACACACATTTTTATCTGTTTATCCAAATTTTAATATAAGAACTTTTTACTCAGTCATTTATCTTAAAAGTTATACCAAAACAAGCAGGAAAACTGAGACACGTGCTCTAATCATAACCACTTTGCCAAATGTTATCAGATTCTTTCTTTATGAAGTGTGCCTAGGAAGATGTTGACAAAGAATATCAGCAGTCTAGCCTGGTTGTGCAGTGTTAGTGCTGTAATAGCTGTAAAAGGAAATCCTTCAGTGGTATTCTTGTCAATTGGACATATTATCTGTATTTTTTAGGTTCAGATTTGTGTTAAAATCTGAGAATTTATAATTTCTTGGTCATACTTTTCATTTTCAGAATGGCCTTGGGCTTGAGCCTGTCTATGTTACAATGAAAAACATTTTCAGTTTATTTAATGAGGTCTTTGTTGCTGTTTATTAAAGAAGAGCTGTGCTTAAGAATACTTCATCTAAGTGCTGTATTCTAAAACCATCTTGAAGGGACAGTGAAGAGGGGGAGATAACAAGCATTCAGAGTGAGAGGTGCTGTGAAGAGAGAGATTCTTGCAGCAAACATGCATGTAAATAACACTGCTATTTCAGAAGGTTTATGTTTGGTTTTATGTGGATTTGAGATACTATACTTACAACTTCGGCACACTTTGTATTGATGGAACTTCACATAACCTCACTGACAATTGTGCAGCCTCTTTAATATAGAGAAAACGGGTTAGAAGGCAAACAAAATAAGTTTGAATTTTAATTTGAAACAACAGCTGCTGTTGATGAAATAATGATTTATATGTGGAAATAACTACAGATAAGTCAAAGAAAATAAGCAACAAACTGCACACCTCCACAGCTTGGTTCATCATGCTATACTGCCAAATAGGAAAACTTTTCCGTTGTTTTCATGGTACTTTGAATCACTTAGAAGAAATTTTGTGCATACAGCTGCCCCAGGCATGATGACAGCAGAGGAAACAGATATTTTTATTTTAGAAACAATTTATTCTATAAATAATAATTTATATAAATTATTACTCTATAAAAATTTTCAATTATCATAGTAATAATTGCACAATTAAGCTTAATATAAGCATGGTGCCAATGTAAAAAATGTTGGTCTTGGAAAGTGGGGCCTTTATAAGTTGGTGCAATGGAAATAAAATGACAAGAATGTACATCCAAGCCTATCACTTATAAAGCAAATAAACTGCAGAAAGAAAACCAGTATCTTGAAGAAAAAAAGGATTTATCGGATACTATGGAAAATTTTAGAATTTCTATCATATAATCAGCAAGTCCATCAGTCAAAATATTCCATTGTTTTTGATTTAATCTCACACAATCAAACTGAATTTTGCTAGCCAGTAATGGTGAGGCTTCAGTTGCTGGACAGATGACTCTTTTTCCTGCCAAATGTGTTTTCATCTATACTATCATCATCTGCTACTTTAAATCTGAGCAGCATTGTTAGTGTCTTTTGCCAGATGTGGCTTAAATCTCTCGCTTTACTCTGTGGTAATAAATGTGCTTTTATAGGCAACTGAAGAGGGTGAGACTTGGTTTATTATAGGTGAGATAAGGTTTGCAGTGCTGCTACTGTTGAAATGGAGCTGAAAAATGTGACACCTGGACATAGTGTATACCATATACTCATAGTGGAGTTTTGCCTGCCTGTCAGTGTCATAATATGTTTGTGAAAAATTAAGCTTTAATGGAGAAATTTTTTCAAATAATTGAATGGAACTTACTGCACTTCAAACTTTAATTTTCAGCTTTTTCATTGTTTAATGCATTGAATGTTCTTAAGCATGTACTTCAGAGTAACAGGTATTTCAAAGTAAAAACATGAAAATATCACTTTGTTAATAATAACTTGTAAAACATTAAATTAATTCTTCATTTTTATGGTATTAGATGGGGTAATTTTCAGATTGAAGAGTTCTTAGATATGATTTGCAGTGCATAAAATCTCTAGAAGAAATTGCTTTCTTCCTGAGTTGTTGTTCTTTTTCTTTCTTTCCTTATTTTCTTTTGCCCTTTCATTCCAGTTCTGGATTCCATGTTGATATGAGGTAGAAGAGGTTTTGCTCATTTTCACCACTGTGACTAGGGGTACTTGCTGAAAGCCCTGGAATGAGTAAGAAATTCAAAGTCTGGGCAATCTGAGAATGTTATTTTGGCTGTTTTTATGTTCATAAGTTCATTACGATGCATATCCGATTTATTGTCTCCTTTCAGTTCCCCGAGAGGGCTCCAGTGCGCTCTAGGTTGAGCCAGCAGGCTGCCCTAGGTTGTGGTCGCAGGGGAGGAGCACTTCCCTTTTCACCTTCTCTTAAGTACAGCCGTCAGGTGACATGGTGATGTCTCGTCTCTAGGTGAAACATTGCAATCCCTCACTGGCTGAATTTAGGCGTAAAGAGTAGGGTCCCAGCCCCAGTACTAAGGAAAACGGCCCACAGTTCTACTCCATTCTTTGGCAGCCAGAGACTGGTAGCTGATTAGACTGACGGAAACTTTTTCAAAGAAAGTATGGTTTTCTTGTTTTTGTTTGTTTTTCTTGTTTTGTTTTTTTTTTTCCTCTTGAGAGTGTACAGACTGTTACTATTTAATCCTTATTTCTGATTGTTATTAACATATTAATTGTTATTAACATAATACTTTGACTTTCTTTGCCTTAATCTTTCTTTTAATCCTTAGCAATAAGGGGGCCGGACAAACCCAAAGGCGCTCTTAGGACAGCAGCTGTTACCCTTCCTTTTTCTTAAGATGTGTTTTTGCTGTCTAAATTTTTTCAAGACAGTAGTGTAACTCTACCTGGCTCAGAGAAAAACACGTGGCCTTGCTCTTGTAATCTTCCTCCTGCACAGATTTCTACTTCAAATAAATGCCTTATTTCTGACTTCTTTTTTTTAAATTATGATTTGTGTTATGAATGAGCACAAGGGGCCATATTCCGGTTCAATTTTAGAGAATTTATTAATTATAAAAGACAAAGGCAAATGTCAGTGCTGGGTGGCAGGGAGTCTGTGCTCCGAAAAACTGCCACACTCCTTCCTAGAGTTCGTCTCTCTTAAGTCCTCCAGTCTCCGGGTACGTGATAGGCCTTGCACACGTTCTTCCGGTTGTTATGGTGTCTTCCGTCGTCTTTGCTGACCTCACATGTCTTCCGTCGTTTTTGCTGACCTCGCAGTACTCTTTGTTTCCCTGGGAATTACTGAGACGTCCGGTTATTGAGTCAAGCTTAAACAATCAGTAACCACCTACCTATCTGTTTACATAGTAACTAGACTGCATCGGGTTTCAAGGCTATCTATCTATCTATCACAATGAACCAAAAAGGCCTTCAATCTCTCACAATCCCCCCTTTTTCTATTTTCTTATTTTTGTTCGTTGTATCTTTGGAGTTCCCTTCGGTTGAGCTCTAGGTGGTCCTCAGTTCTTACGCTATTTAGGGGCTCATATTTTGCCCGTACCAGCATAAGGTGGGCAGCTTCCAATCTTCCTTTTACTATATTGATTTATTTGTTAAAAATGCAAGGACCAAACGTTAACCCAGTTATCAGTAAAATTAGGGGTCCCGCTATGGTTGATAAAAGAGTAGTTAGCCAAGGGGAGTGATTGAACCAGGATTCATACCAGCTTTGTTGAGCTTCTCTTTCTCTCTTACGTTGTTCCAGTTGTTTTCGAAGCTCAGCCATGGTATCTATAACTATACCAGTCTGATCCGCATATGTACAACACTCTTCCCGTAGGGCCACACATAATCCTCTTTGTTGTAAGAATAGAAGGTCTAACCCCCTACGGTTTGTAATACTACTTCTGACAGAGATCTTACTGATTTTACTAAACCATCGATAGCCTTTTCAATTCTACTTAGATCTTCATCTACTGACATTCTTAGATCCTTCATCCCCTGTTGTTGATTTACTAGGGATGCTACTCCAGTTCCAACCCCAGCTCCCCCGATGCTTAACAGTATTGCTACAGTGAGGGCTGTGAATGGCTCTCTCTTGACTAAATGATGTTCCGGGGTGATATGCTGTTCATACACATACTCCTTTGGGTGATATGAGATTCGGGGGATAATTAGAACTTGTATGCAATACTCATGTGTCTTGTTAAAGTTGTTAATCGCTAGACACGGGGTAACTCCCAGAGTATTGCAAACCCATTTAGTATTTGCAGCTGGAATTATCCATGAGGCTGGTTTTCGGGGTTCAGTTATGGACATTTTACTTGACAAAGGTGGTCCTTGTCCCTGGGTACATTGCCTATGCACCTGCCTTTTCCTCTTACTTGTGCCATTGATATTCCGGGAGTATTGTCCCTCCCCTTTTTCCACAAGCATTCCCTAGGGTTTGTCCCATTAATACGTTTTGATTTTGCAGCAGATCCCAAAGCCTCATAGAACGGTGGATTTACTATATAACACAACCAACAACCCTTGGTTAAATTCGGATAGGTGTTATTTAAGATCCCAAACGTGGCCTGCATTATTTTCCAGAGAGAATTATCTTTCGGGGTAGGTTGGGTTATGGGCCAGCTCAGAGGCTGATTCTCTTCTCTAGAAGTTTCGTTGGTTATCTCATTTGTATTGTTCCACCCTACTCCTTTTTCTCCGATTACTGGGTTGGGTCCTATGGCTATTGGGTCATGTGGGATGGATTCCTTCTTTATCAGAATATGCCCCCCTCTGTCTTTTCCGGGTTCCCATAGCCCCACTCCCCAGAACTTCCCTGTTAACCAAGCAGGATCTTGGGGTTGGGTGACGTTGAGGTAAATCCATTTACAATCTCCTGCATATGTTACTACCCCAGATGGATCTGTCCAGGGTTTTTTTTTACATCCATGTGGACCCCTCTCTACCTTTAAGTATTTATCTGGATTCTCAACTTTCCATCCCAGGGAAATAGTTTCGCAACCCCAATATCCACAATAGAATTCTCCGGGATAATTACAATATCCTTTTCCTGGATTTGATGCTGGGCACATGTAGATTACTCCTCTTGGTATTGACCAAGCAACCCCGGCACCCCATCTGTCCAACAATGGTTCTAGAGTTATATTGAAACTGGGAGCCCCTGAGGTAATCTGTGTTTGAATCGGTGGGTCTGGTCTCTCCCATTTTGCTAAGGACCATTTAAAGGGTTCATGCGATGGTTCTGCCCCATATGCTAACATTACATTCATCCATATTATACATCCCCTTAGAACTAGGTGATATTCACTGCCAGAATAAATTTTTCTTTTTTATCTTTGCTCCTACTGTTTTTCCTTTGTTACCTCCTCTCAAACCCTGTTCCTTTGAGGTTTTGAGTGCTGTATTCATGCATCTTTTTTTCTGGCGGATCCCTCTTTCCCCACAACTCATCCCTCTGCCTCGCCCGTCGACTCGGTTGCTACGAGCCACGGGGTAAGCCATCTTCTCGGCAGCAAGGATGTTCTTCAGGGGCAGGATAGGCTCTTCTTTCCCACTTTCTCCTTTTGGAGTTCCAATTTATTCCCTTTAATGGTGGAATATCGCACCTGAGTTTCTTTTCTCTTTTTCGGCACTTTACCTCTAGGATGTCCACAACGAATGGAACAAAGGGCTCGTTAGGATGGCAACAATAAAGGTCAGGGTTTACTCCCTTTGAATATACCTGCCACCAAGACGCAGATCCTACTTTCAACTCCCGCACTGCTACCTTCTGGTTCAAGACCCAGGTAGTCAGCTCCCGTTGTTCTTCCCAACAGGGTTGACACACACTCCTAGGAGCCCTCCCTCTCTGGCAGTGAACCCACCACAGTTCTTTACAAATTTTACAAGAAAAACACACAAACGGATAACAGTTACAATCTAACCAGCTACACTTTACTCTTATGTCCCTATGATCTACGTGCCCTTTTCCATTCCACAATTGAGATTTATATTCTAGTCTAATAGGTCGATAATAGGGTTGTTGAGCAAAATCTTCTAAATATTTACAGTATCCAGGGGGCTCTGAGTGTCCGATTAATTCTTTTTGCAACACCCAGTTTTCCCCCACCCAAATGTCTCCTGAGTCCATTCGGCAATATCTTGAAGTTTAGGTATCCCGGTATTCCTTAGGATTGTGTTTTTCTCTTTAGAGTCAACTTCAAATCCCCAGCTGTGCCCTTTACTTCCCAACCAGAGTCTTTAGCAAACTTGGATGGGTCCACTGGTCCTTTTATTCGGCTCGCGTGGGTCCACCCTCTTTCCGCGGTTCGTACTGCTGTATCTGTTGTGAGCAACACCAGGTAAGGCCCTTCCCACTTGGGTGTTATTGGATTTTCTTTCCAATTCCGGATCAATATCCAATCTCCAGGCTGCACCTGGTGTAATGCAAGATCCAGTGGTGGTTTCTGGGCCCACATTCCTTTTTCCCACAGTTGTTTCTTAAACTTTATCAGGGTTACTAGGTACTTGTTAATGTATTGTTCACTAAGGTTTGGGTTAGTCTGTACCTCTTGTAAATTATATGGCATACCATATAACATTTCATATGGGGAAAGCCCCACGTCTGCTCGTGGTTGAGTTCGGATATTTAACAAGGCCAGTGGGATGCATTTTACCCATGATAACTTAGTTTCTAATACTAGTTTAGTAAGTTGTTTCTTTATTTCTCCATTCATTCTCTCTACTCTACCTGAACTTTGGGGATGCCAAGGGGTATGCTGTTCCCATTTTATTCCTAATGCATCTGCCAATTCTTGTGTTATTTTGGATGTGAAGTGGGGCCCTTTATCAGAGTCAATGGTTTCAGGTACCCCATATCTAGGCACTATTTCCTCCAACAGGGTCTTTACAACCGTCCGTGCCGTTTCCCTTGCCGTTGGAAAGGCTTTCACATAGTGGGTGAGGTGATCTACTATTACTAAAAGGTATTTGATCCTTCCTACTTTTGGCAATTCAGTAAAGTCTATTTGTAGATTTGCAAAGGGTCTTTTTGCCAATGGTCTTCCCCCATGAGGTAGCTTCCTAAGGTTACTCCGGTTCACTCGTAAACAGATGGGGCATCTTTTAGTAATATGCTTGGCCATATCGTGGAGCCCGATACTTATAAACCTAGTGGCAAAATGATCCACTAACCCTTGGGCTCCCCAATGTGTTTTCTGATGTAGTTTGTATAATATTCGTTGGGCCACTGCCCTGGGTAACACTTCCCGTCCATCCTCTAATACCCATTTTCCTGACTCGGCTTTAACTCCCATTTTCCTCAACTTTTCTTTTTCTCCATTGGTGAAAATTAGGTTAGTCTCTTCCTTATTGTGTACTCTCTTGTTCTCTTGCCCCCCTTTTTCTTTTAGGACCATTTCCTTCATCGCTGCCCGTTTTGCTTCTTGGTCTGCAGCGTTATTTCCTCTACTTCTGAGGTCTATGCTCCGCTGGTGTCCTTTGAGATGAACCACAGCCACCTTCTTAGGTCCCCTGAAAGCTTGTAGTATTTCAATTATTAGTTTTTGGTGCTCCAGGTCTTTTCCCTGCGAATTGATCAAACCTCTTTCTTCCCATAATTTTCCAAAGGTATGAACTACCCCAAATCCGTATCTGGAATCAGTGTATATCGTTCCCTCTTTTCCCTTGAGGAGTTTTAAGGCTCTTAATATAGCATATAGCTCACATGCTTGTGCAGACCAGGACTTATCCAAAGTGCCTGCTTCTATTACTTGCAGGTCTGGACCTCCTACGATTGCATATCCTGATTTTCTTTTTCCTTCTATTACTCTAGAGGATCCATCTACGAATAACCTTTCGCCATCCTCTAATTCCTTCTCCTCCAGATCAGGCCTAATTTTTGTTTGTTCTTCTATGGTAACTATACAGTCGTGGGTTAAAGGCTCATACTCCGGTTCCCCGTATAAAAAGGCAGCTGGGTTTTGTAATGTGGTAGTCTCTAGGGTAAAATTGGGTGCCTCTATTAAAATTCCTTCATATTTTAAAAGCCTTGCGTCAGAGATCCATTTGTCTGCCTTCTGCTGCAGTACACTCCAAATGTTATGGGGAGACATTACTCTGAGACTACTGTTAAAGGTGATTTTTCTAGCTTCTTCCACTAATAGAGCACATCCTGCTACAATTTGCAAACATGTGGGCCACCCCCTGCTTACCGGATTTAAAATTTTTGACAAATAAGCAACTGGCTTCTTTTTCCCCGCCCAATCCTGAGTAAGCACCCCGAATGCGACCCCCTCTTCCATATTCACAAACAGAGAGAATGGTCTTTTTAGATCCGGAAGGCTCAGGACTGGGGCATGGATCAAATTTTCCTTTAATTCTTGGAACTTGTCCGTGTCTTCTGGGTTCCATTTCATCAGCCCTTCCTGTGCTAATTTCTGATACAGGAATCTGGCTTTGCTACTGTAATTTTCAATCCACTGCCTACAGTATCCAGTGAGTCCCAAAATCTGACGAATTTGTCTCTTATTCTTTGGTATTGGTAGTGACACAATTGCTTGGATCCTTTCAGGGTCTATTTTCTTTTCTCCTTTTCTTTTTTTTTTTTTTTTTTTTTAAGTAATGTCCCAAATACGCATTCCCTCCCTCCTAATCATATTCTTTTCCTCTGCGGTAAATAAAATGTTTAGAATGGGCTGTAACTCTTCCCATGTGTACGTGTTTGGGCCTAAAAACTGATCCACTCTCTCGGCCACTCCCAGTGGATCCTCTAATAAGTGTCCCATCTCCTTTTTAAAGTCTCTAACATCTCCCGAACTAAGGGGTACTGATATAAATCCTATTCCTGCCTGTGGACCCCCCCTTGGCATCTCCCTCAGAGGATACAACCCTTTCCGAGCCCTGCTCCGAGTTGTCGGCCCGGTGTAGTCTGATTGGTCTGAATCAGATTCCTCCCCTGGGGGTGCATTAGGACCCGCTGCTTCCTGCGCTTGGGGAGGAGGCACATACGGGGGAGGGGCTATAATCGTCTCCGCGGCCCGACTTCCCTTTCTCTTTTCTTTATTTTTCTTGGATTTCTCAGTCAGCTTAAAAATAAATACTTCTGGGCGGCCTACCCACACCTTTGCGTACTCACTCTCCTCTATACAAAAAGGTTTCTTTGTATTCACCCAAATATTTAGTTTTTGTTTCACCCAGTCCTCAGAGGACCCAAATATTGGCCAAAACACATTTTTTTGAAATTTCCTTTCCACCCCACACCTCCACACAACAATGTATCATCCTAGCCTTATCTTTTCCTTCCGTATTTGGAAAATGTTCCCAATTATCTAATAAAAACCCTAAGAGACTATCTCTTGGTACGGGTGGAAGTTTAATCTCTGCAGGAGGCTTACTCTTCCCCTGCCCCATTTCTTCCGGAGTACCTTCACTCGCACACAAAATATCGCTTTCGCTTCCCCTGTTTCGTGGCCCAAGCCCTCGCGGGTCAGTGGGAACCGCACTACTAAGGGTCCGCACTCGCTTGGGGAATCCGGCTGCCAGTTCCCCTCTCACACACACATCGAGTCACCGTACTCCGGGATCCCGACCCCGCCCGAACGGATCCCGTATACTTACGCGTCCTGCGTCTTCGTCCGGACTTTGTGCACAAATTTTAAGGGGTCTACCGGGCCCTCTTCCCTTTGCCTTTGCCTTTTAGGGTTTTAGGTTCGTCGGTCGAGGCGAGAGAGTGAGCTCCCGTCCCCCGGGACCACCAACAAAGGTGGGGCGCGCCTTCCCGCAAGGGGAAACCCCCCCCCCCCAGTCTCGATCCGAGTCACGGCACCAAATTGTTATGAATGAGCACAAGGGGCCATATTCCGGTTCAATTTTAGAGAATTTATTAATTATAAAAGACAAAGGCAAATGTCAGCGCTGGGTGGCAGGGAGTCCGTGCTCCGAAAAACTGCCACCCAGCGCTGACATTTGCCTTTGTCTTTTATAATTAATAAATTCTCTAAAATTGAACGGGAATATGGCCCCTTGTGCTCATTCATAACGATTTGTCCCACATCATTCTAGATTAGAAATTTAATAAGGAAGTAAAACTGAAATGCATAGTGTGCTGTATACTTAAAATACAGATAACACCTCAGTCTTCACTTTGGTGGGTAGGGCTTTCTCTCATTGCAGGAGCCTTTTAAAATAGTAAAGTTTGGCAAAAGAAAAGAAAATGTGACTGTACAGCCTAAACTTAGAATGGACACAAGTTTTGTGTTATCTGTAGGAAAACCCAACACTGATTAGCAGACAATAAATGGACAATAAATGTGATCATTAATTATCACACTGGTTTATTTACGTATTTGTTTTGTCCCCTCCTTGCTCCTTTTCTTAGAAGGAAAAACATCTGGTCCTATAAATTCTAAACAAATAATGTCCAGGCTAACAAAACCTATTCTATGACTGTCGTTTATAAATCATACTCCATATAGTCAGACCCTTCTTGGCATCCCTAAAATCATGGTTGTTTTTCAAACATGCTGATGTTGAAGGTAATTATTCAACAAACCAATTTCTATTTCATCTCTGTTCCATTGATCATGTGTGTAAATTATAAAATTGCTTGCTTTGGTGTATGCTATCTGAATCCCAGCCACCCCTACATATGTTCATTTGTGGTAGACTTTTCTGGATAGTCTTCATTCTAGTGAGACTAAATTGTTTATTCCAGGTATAACTGGACATCACTTAGTTTGTAGTGTATTCACTTAACTAGGATTTCTTACCAGAAGACATTTAGTTTTAGTTTACAAATAAATGTCTGACCCTTCATGATAAAGTTGGAATGTCTTATTCAAAGTGCTGAATGTCTTAAATTTTTAATTAAATGTATAGGAATAAGACTAGATAATTCAGTTCACGCTTTCTGCAGATTTAATTTCTTTTGTACTAATAGGTTTATTTAGGTCTAAGACGAGTCTGGCCCATAGAGAACTACTACCCATGTTACAATTTTTAGGGCTTTTTCCTGTAATTCTGACAATAGGAATTTCTAAAATTGAAGAAATATAGTTGTGGCAATTATACATTATTTGAAGTGCGGCTTCAAATGCTGTTTGCTCAACTAATATATCTTCCCATGTAATAATTACAATAGACAACATAAATAAGTACACAAACCGAAAAAGAACAGATTGTAGGTGTTTTTGCTTCTATTTTAATATAAGTAATTATTAAAAAGGCATTGTTTTGCATTAGTCAGTGCAGTGTTAATGACAGAGAATCCTTTTTCTATGACTGATACTTGATTATCACTGGAATTTAGCAAGCAGAGCACTACACAGTAAAGCTAGAGTTCTACTGTTACAAGAGATAGTAGTAGAAACCTGTCCCAGCATATAATACCAAACTTTTCTGACATGATTTGTGGTATAAAAAGAAGAAGTTTATAATCTTAAAATGTACAAAAATTACTTTACTTTGAATACAGCTGTGAGAAACATATCCATTAAGTGGCTCAGAAAGAATAAGGTTTATGGCCTGGAAGAGAAAAATAATTTCTAGTAAAATTAGTTTTCTGTGGTATTTGAAAAGCTAATAGAATATTGGTATATGCACTCAAGTTATATGTACAGCGAGCCATCATTTTTCAGCAGGTGAATCATCAGGAGGTTATGGATGCATGTGGGAAAATTTTATCAAGATTCAGACACTTAGCTACAACAGGTATTACATTCTCTAGCAAAAACAAAGTGGTAAGTTTGTGAGTTTAGTAATTTGGAAATGGAGTATGGCTATCTTTCACTTTCTCAATTAAATTATGTCTTAGTAGTAGTGCCATTTAAACTCCAGATATTTGCTGTTCACAAAATCTTGCTTAGATGTAAGAAAAAAAGAATTTGAGGTAGTCTGGTTGTAAAGTGTGTGACATTGGAATAGTATGGAAGGGCAAGACTGTCTTCAGTCGAAGCCTGTTAGCACACCCACAAGTGTTCTGCATTTTATAATCTTTTTCTTTCCAGTTTCCAGCAGTAATGGCATTTGAAAGGTTTATGTTCTGGGTGGTAAAGGAATTATTATGTCTGATGTCAAAACACTGGAAAAATGGTGTTGTGCAAAGTCTATTTGCTTAGGCAGTTGATGGGACCTAGCATAACCAAGAGCTGTAGTAATGGAGTTGGAAAGTATTTTGGAGGCTGCCCAATCCTTTAACCATGTCTTTTGTTGCTGGGTATTGAGGGTAAATGTAGTTGTGAATTTTAGCCACCTCATTTCTCCTCATGTGAGGGACTTTGCTGTCTATCCAAAGTGTGTTCATTCTTTTCACTATTCATAAGACACATGGAAGGGCTTAATGTGATTTTAGAAGAAACAGTATTAGACAATCTGCGTAAACTGAAAGGATTTGAAAAGCACTGCAAAAGCAATCAGCAATGGAAAATACTCTTTAGTTTAACTGTCTGCAGCCACAAGTATACTGGAAGATCTCGGAGTAAGTACAAAGCATCCTGACTTTGCACAATACTATTTTGCCTTGTAGCATCTTTTCACTCCTGATCAGTTAGAAAAGGCATTCCAGTTTGTGACCTATAGTTAGTTCTTTGCCATGTCATGCTGGGGTTTGGGAGAGATTTTTTAGCACCTGACTGACAGAAATCTTGTGTGAATTTTGTCTGTCATGGCTTTTCTTATGTAAAGGATAAAAGATAGAAGAGAACCTTGCTTTGCTGACACTCCTTGGGGAATATGCTGAATATTAATAGTAATATTTTTAAGAATTCTTGCATTCAACAGAAAAAGGGGTCCTGTATGCATCTTCTGAAACACTGACTCTTTGTGGACCTGAAAGTCATCCTGCTTTATTTGGGATATAGCATTCACCTTTTGTCTCTAATGAACACATAAAAGTTGTACAGCACTGACATGGTGAATGCTAAATGCTATATATATTGGATAAGAAATGATGTTTTATTGACTACACCTGCCACATTAGTATATCTCCTGTGCTTAGCAATTTTTCTAGTCATGGGGAGGCTTCAGACTGAATGTTCAGAGTCCATTATTTTGCAGATGTCCTTCCCAACTCCATCCATTGGTTCCTTTATAATATAATATAATTATATAAAACTGGTTTGGGCTGGAAGGGACCTTAAAAACCTTCTGGTTCAAACTACCTCCACCATTGGCAGGGACCTTTCCACTGTACTTTGGATTTCACAAAGCCCAATCCAGCCTGGCTTTGAACATTTTCTAGGACGGGGCATCTACAGTTTCTCTGGAGAACCTGTTCAAGTACCTCACCATCCCCACTGTGAAGAATTTTTTCCAAATATTTAATCTAAATCTACCTTCTCTCAATATAAATCCACTCCCCTTGCCCTAGTCGTACAAGCCCTTTTAAAAAGTCCCTCTCTGGCTTTCTTGTAAGCCTTCTTTAGGAACTGAAAGGCTACTATACGGTCTCCTTGGACCCTTTGCTTCTCTGGGCTGAAGAATTTCAGTGTGCCTTCATAGGAGAGGTGCTCCAGCCCTCTGATCATCTTCATGGCCCTCCTCTGAACTTGCTCCAGCAGGTTCATGGAGATACCCTGTAGGTCCATGGAGCCATCCACTTCCAAGCAGAGTTTATCCTCATAGACATTGGAGTAAGTTTAATAGTAAATTTTGGGTTTTATAGCATGAGAATATATGTGCCTCAGATATTGCAGGCAGAGAGGATTCTTTAAGCTTCAAGATTAAAAGTCTGATGCTCAGAAACAGATGACAAACATGGTCATAAAGTCCATTGGTTAAGGCAGTAAATTGTGGAGGGAGCATGGAGTTCTTATGTGGAAGACCAGATCCCAAGAATTAAACTTGTCTTCTTTGCCTACTGGAGAATGAGGAATATTAAGCTCAGCACCCTCTGAACAGTAATGTCATATGTGCTGGCAAATTATTGGTCTGTAGGGAAAACTGCTGAGGTCCATTGTGTTTATGTCAGCTAACATTATGTTTACACAAGGTGATGAAGTGCTTGGATACTCAGAGCACACCTTGCATGTAGTTTATTTTTCTAAATATTCTAGTTCACCATTTTTAGACTATTCATTTTGGTCTTGTCTGTATTTATATACATATATACACTAATTTTAAAAAAGTTCTGCAGTGAGAGCCTTTGTCACTGTGCAGTTTTAAACCGAGTCAGTGAGACACTAACCTTATAGATTTTATTTTGTGAGCTGCTTATGCCTTTCCTTTGGCTAGAAAGCTTAGCTATACAACATGAAGAATTGTTCAGAATTACCTATTAATGCCTGCCTTGTCAGAGAAAGGAGGAAAGAGCTTCTCTCTATTATTGCACATACAGAGGAAGAAGTCCTGAGAAGGAGCAAGCATTGTGAAATTCAGACAGCTCTGTAGCCTTGAGGATTGGTTTTATTTTCTGGAAAAAAAAAGAAATTATCTCATGAGGATGAAAGACACAAGCAAAACTGGAAAAGCAGAATAAGCTACATTTCTTAACTAAAGAGTAGTAGTGGGGAGCTGTAAATTTCTCCTTTCCTTCCATCTGTCCTATTGCTGTGACCTCAGAATATGTGTAGTGGTCAGAGTAAAATAGTTAGAGCTAGTGCAGCAAAATGAACTTGGGGAACTGATTTGACAAGAAGTTCCAAATATTCCAGACTAGAAAAGCCACACAAGTTAGGCAATTTCCAATTAAAAATAAATAGATAAAAATATTAAATCTGACCTAAGCTTAAGCATTAATATGTAAGGAACAATTTAAATGGATGTTTATAAGCAAGGATCTTTCATAAAATATTCTTAAACAAAATTCAACAGTTCAATTCCTGTTGATATTAATGGTAATTTCTTTTGCAACAATGGGCTGTGGAATCTGGACTATTTTTATAATAAAATTTAAGAGAAAAATAAATAATTGCCTAAGATTGCTGTGCAATGATAAAAGTCAAGTTCACTCCCCCTTATTTGCTTTTACCTCCATAAAACTCTTGCAGAAATACCATGTACTATTATGTAGTCCTTAAGATGTACAGAAAAATTCTGTACACACAATAACGAAATTATGTTAACATATTCTTGAGGTGCAAAAAATACTAATGAAGTTGATCTCTCTTTTTTCCATTTGCGAGTGCTAGAAGGCAAGTAAACTGAAAAGAACAAAAGGTTATCTGGGTTCAAAACAAGTAAATCAAAATGTTGGAAATTTAATTAATCCCTTGCCAATTTGTCTGAAAAATACCTAAACTTGATTACCTGTGACTCCAGAATTTTGAGAGATGATTCAACTGCTGATGCAATTGATTTCAAGCAATTGTATTTGAAACTACAACATTTTTAAGTACGTAGAATTGGTACAATTAGAAAATATAAACAGTTATGGGTAAAAAACAGGAACAAAGATGCAGTTAAATGCAGTAATTCAGAAATTTGTAGAACAGTCTCTTTTGAATGCTGACATTAATTTCAGATGTTCCTTAATAAATTCCCTAGCAAAGAATTTTTGCTTCTAATACAGTCTATGCAAAGGTACCAGTTGGGTGTGCAGAGCTCAGTATTTGTAGTAAAAGATGTACAACAGTGATTTTAAAGGAGTATTGAAATAATTATGCTCCGAGGGCAAGGTACTCTTTCATTGGAAGAGATGCTAACAAAGATTAGAGGAAGAAGAAAGTGCCTCATATATGTCATAGATCATTCTTATGTTTTTGTCACAGCCAAAGTTCTGGTCTCAGGAGGGAGAACACCTGCAAGTACTATCGGGTTTATAACTTGTTTATATTGGTCATTCAAGAATTAGGTTGTATGCAAGACATACTTTCCTCTTTATCCTCAATTCTGTGCAAAATAGAATTAATTGTAGCTGAAGGGTCATCATCTTGGGATGTATGCTCTGAAAAAATGAGTTTACATATAAACCTCAGATAAAATGAAGAAAAGATATAAGGGAGAAATTCTGCACTGTCAGAATGGTTAGACATTGGCACAAGTTGTCCAGACAGGTTGTAGAAATCCCATCCCTCAAAATGTTCAAGGCCAGGTTGGATTATACTTTTAAAATCAAAAGGCCAGAACTATCATACTACAAAGATAAATTTATTATATTATGTAAAATTTGGCATTAATTGTATGACTGTTGTTTAGTTTTGGTTGTTTGTTATGGGTTTGCTTTTTTAAAATTTATTTTATTGGGGGTCCTAAACTTTGGCCTTAATTATACCATTGAAAATTCAGAGAAATGCTACTGGAGTTAATATTGTTCTGAAACTACACCTGTCACTGAAGTCAGAAGATGTGGTTACATTTATTCTTGTCATTTTGTTTGTGTTATGTATATACAATATGCTGTCTAATAGGAAGAAAAAAACAACCAAAAAAACCCATACAAGTCCTTGTTCCACAAACCAAAACAAAACTCCCCAAAAAGCCAACCAAAACCCCAAATATCAGCTTTCTGTAAAAAACTCACACCCACCCAAACCTGTATATACCCAAAAAACCCTACTGAAAAATCTAAATTGTCTCTAATCTGGCATTAGGATCAAAGGAAACAATCTGCAACCTAAGTAATAGGATGTAGAGGTGCAGTCTGTTTTAACCTAAGATACAGGATTGTTGGAACCCTGAAGCCTGGGTGTTTTGAACTTTCTGGGCTTTCTGGCACTGACCCTCAAAAGAGCACTGCTTTTGACCTGAGGCCTTGGAGGGGGCTTCCAAAATTGAGTGATGGAGTTAGAATCACTGGTGTGTAGTTTGAATAGAAGTGTTCAATATCACATGGTGAAGGGTTTGGAATTTGGGGTTTTGGACTATAGTAATAGGTATGGGACAAGATGGAGTTTTTTGTGTGTAGTTTTTTTCTTCCTTCTTGTTCTTTTTTCTTAGTTTTAGGTAGGTAGTTTTTGGCTGGATAGAAAGCACCACAGTGCAGGTCACAGGCATTTGGTCATTGGGTCAAAAGTCTAAATAATATATTAGCTTTTAATTGGACTGATTGCCTTTAAAAGAGCATGTAACAAGCAAGATACAACTCCATTTTCTTGCTTTTAGATTATTACCTAGAAGTGCTGTGGAACTCACTGAACTACAGATAGAAATTAATAAACAACTGTCTGAACACAAAAATTCGCCTCTTGTGCTTCAATCCTGATTCTGAGTGAAGGCAAAGGAAAAAATAAGCCAGCCACTAATATGTGGTGCCACTAATAGAGCATGATCACATTTACATTCCAGTGTCTGTAGTCAAGTTGAGGAGCATTACAATTCACTTCCATTGTTGGGACAGTATGGACAAGTTCTCAGGAATTTTTGCCTGCATGAGAAAGGTCTGAGAAACTACTCCCATTGAACTGTCATTGAGAGATTTTAGTAGTAATATGCAATTTTAGAAATTAAGAAAAGGTAAAATTAGTATTTACAAATCTCAGGGGTGGACACAATCCAATAATGGGTTTTAAGAGATCTCTGAGTCATGAAATCAGTGAGTGAAGAGATGAAACCTGTTACTTAAAGTGGTCTCAGAATATGGAATTGAAAATTTATACAAATTTTTAAGGACTTGTAGCAAAAAACTCCCCAGAAGATCTGACTTCTCCTCTGGTCATATTAGTAGAAAATAAATTAAAATTTGTTTTATTAACACAGCTTAAAGATGCTTATAAAAGGAATTTGTTTTATCCCATGCACACCTTGAAGAAAAATTATAGCTCACCAATCAACTAGATTTTTTTTCTCTAGAGTTTTGGAATTGTCAATGAGCATGAATGCTTGTGCTCTGCTTAGTGCAGTATGCTGAGATTTTTTGAAAGTCTTCTGAAAAAAGCCCTCAGAAACAACTCCTGAAGAAATTAAACTCGATGAAGTAAGTGGAAAAATCTTCCTGTGGATGAATAGTTACTTCACAGAAAATGAAGCTAAGGTAAAAGCAGTCAACTTTCACAACAGAGAGAGGTAACAGATTCTTCTAGGATTTTGAGTCTGAGGTTTTGCCATTTAACATACTTATGAATCAGTTGGAAAAGGGATGAAGTAAAAGTGTACTTAACTATGCTTAACTCTGAAAAATGTGCAGTAGAACTGGAAGAGATGAAGAGGCATATGGAATGATTTTCACATGAGCGGAGACTAAAGCTGTTTCTTCTAGAAAAGAGTCAACCTCATAG
The DNA here is from genome assembly GCF_963662255.1 of Cinclus cinclus. Taxonomy (NCBI): domain Eukaryota; kingdom Metazoa; phylum Chordata; class Aves; order Passeriformes; family Cinclidae; genus Cinclus; species Cinclus cinclus. Next base: position 44,023,014 of record NC_085050.1, on the reverse strand, counting down.
AATATGACAAAGACCTGTAAAATTAGAAGATAATAACTTGCGAGGGAGAGATCACTCATTATTTTCCATGTCACACAAATTAGAAAATTGTTGAACACTTAAGACAATCAAAAGGGAGTGGGTTTTGTTTGCTTTTTTTGACACTATGACTGGTTGAATTTTTAGTTTTCATCAATTGTCAGAAGATATTTTAACATTCAGAAAAGCCATAGAATGGTTAAAAAATAAGTTGAGAGAATTTTAGGCAGGATTGTCAGTTGAGTGCTATTAAACATACCTCTGCAAGCAGTTGTTATTGTCATTATTGTTGTATAACATGGTTGATACTTTCTGTTGTGCAGTACTTAGACAGTCCCTGCATGGATGCCAGATTCAACAAATGGAGCATATATTTAAGGAACTAACAAAATCATAGATGGCAATAGTATTACTTACTACTATTGATTTTAATACAATTGTCTTTTCCAGACCGTGAAATATATGACATTTGTCAGAGGGATTAACATGGCCATGTGAAGTACCACAGGTTGAGCTCACACTGGCTAAGCTGAGTCCTTTAGTTATTTTCCAATGTCTTTCAGATACAGGCTTAAAGGGCTGAACAAACATACTAGACTTTGAGTAATATGCCTATGGACATGAGCTTTTTAGGATTGAATCTAGCCTTAATGGGGGAAAAAGTTACTTCATGGAATAAAATGTGCCTGTGGGGTAGAGCAGTTAAGAAAACTTATTTTCTTTCCTTTTGCCCTTGAGTAATCTCAATGCAATAAAACAATATGAAGAATTACTCTTCTTGACCACCAGTGGTCTATAAGAATATATTCTACTGTAGCAGTCTTCACAATGAAAGGTATTCTCTCCTGCTCTGTGCTTTGTACATTAACCCATAAAGAAGTTTTTGCTGGGATTGCATCTCAGAGGTGTTTGTTAAAAATATATAAACAAACATACAAAAAAACCCAAACCATTATGTTGTATTGAAATTCAATCTATATCTGATACAGCTCAGGGGCTGTAAGAGAAATGCTGTGGCAACCCAAGCTCTCCTTTTCCACTTGTAGGGGTGTTACAAGCTCTTGTCAAGTCCGAATGGTTGCAAGAAGGGGAGTTTTACAAAATTTAATTTTTGTTGTATAATCTTACGACTAGAAATCTTATAGAATGCTTGTATGTCCAAGGCTTGAGATGAATGAATATTAATCTGGATGGACAAATACTAATCCAGAATTTAGTTTTGTCAGATTCAGATTATGTTCTGAGGCATGGTAACAGAACAGTGCTGGGCATTTATTAATAAGATTCAACAACTGAAACTTGATTGTTATGTTTTATTTTCCTTGCCCAGGTAAAAGGTGAAGGCAGTCTTCCTATTGCAAAACTTCCATTTATTTGGCCACAAAAACATTTAATGTTAAAAAAAATAAAAACAACAAAACAAATCTCAACCCACAAAAAAATCCCTTTCCAAATTAAAATCCTAAGAGAAAGTGCTACACACAAGACGTGCTAGCCATAAAATACTCTTCCCAGTGCATTTTTACAGAAGTGTAATGCTGCCTAGGCTACTTATGACATTTTTGCAGTCATGCCTGTAGTTTCTGGACATCAACTTAGCTTCTGCATTTAAAGAAAATATGCAAGTATGGCTTTCTTAAAATAGATGCTGGATGTTGTAGTACTTCCTTAGAAAGCTACTGGAATTTGTGGTGTGAGCTGGGCTTGTGGTAGTCCAGATACCAAGCTGTGACAGTCAGGTCAGAGGGATCTTAAAAAACATACCCACAAGGCTGTCCCCACAGCTCTCATGCTTCCAGAATAGTCCACAGTTTGGAATAATTAACCTTTGCAAAACTTCCCTAATGTAGAAGAGTAAGACAGGATAGATTAATACTATGGAAAACTTTCATTTCCTTTGTATGAAGGATACAAATGTATTGGAGTGTGAAAAAAAGAGGCTTCTCTGTGTCCCTCAGAGAGAGAAGAGAATGCAGGTTTTGAATTAAGACCTTTAGATAAATTAAAGTGTATTAAGTCACTCATACATGAAATAGAGGTGTAAGCTAAAGTTTTAAGGAAGTAAGTAAATAATTTTAAGTAAGTAAGAATATGTTTTAAGTGCCTTAAAGAAGAAAAGCCTTAGAATCTGGTGTAAAAATCAAGCTTCAAAAACAAGCTTCAGTGAGAGCTCAAAAACATAGTTTTAGACATAATAAAAATAGAGTAAGAATATTGCTTACATTCTTCAGGTAGAACAAGATGTGCACAAGTTATGCGTAAGTTTTCATATTATAGAACTAGAATTCTAATAGGTTTAGAAGAAATGCTTCAGGTTCATGTTTTTAGCTCATTGGGCAATTTGTAAATAAGAATCTGTGCACTGAGGAGAAACTCTCACTCTCTCGTCACCGCTATCATCACTGCCCGGAAGAAGATAGGAGCTGCTGCTGCAACTTCTGCTTGTCCTTAAGATTCTGTACCAGGCCTCAGCTTCTACCTCTGCTTGGGACTTTATACCAGGCTGCAGCTTCTGCTTCTAATTGGGACTCTATGCAGAAAGCTTTTAGCATGGACTTTAACACTTGGAACTTTGTGTCTGAGACTGGTGTGCTCTTGTAATAAATAACTTTACAGCAACCAACAACTGGTCTTGTTTTTGAGGACCTAACCCATAGCAATCTCAATACAAATGAAAGGGAAAAATTTGGTGTAGTTTGCTTGGTTTTTCTCCCCTCAAATATTTCACTTTTTTTTTTCTGAAATAGAAATATAAGGTCAATTTTGTGTAGCATTAGAATTAAGAATTATAAAGTTGTGTGTTATTGGATGTGACTGGTTGAAAAATATATTTGAAATTAAATCCTATGTTTTACTTTCCTATTGTCTCTCAATTTTCTAGGTAAATGAAAGTAAAAGCAGTAAAACCTTTGTTCAGTCAAGGCTGAATAGAGAAAGGGAATAGGTTGCAGTGCACAGTTGTAAAAGCTTCTTATTAAATCACTTGATTTTGAGTGTGGAACCACTGTTTTAATTAGGAATACTATGTTTCTCGTTTAACAGGGTTCATTGGTTTGAAAGTGATTACTGTAGTCTGAAACATCTCTAATGAATTGAAACTTAAACCTGTCATGTCTTTTTTTTTAATATATTACTAAGTTGGTATTATATTTGCATTAAAACATCTGTCATCTTGTGTATGAATGCCTTTCCCTAATGGTCAGTTTGTCACAGTTAAATATTCTTTAGACATTTGAACAGTCCTAAAACAATGTGACGCTGAAAATCATGTTTCTAAACACCCAGAGCTTTGAATCCTAAACAGACAATGTACTCACTAGTTATTTGTGCTCCACAGCAGACCGTAAGCTACCTTCAAATCACAAGGGCTAAGGGAGTATGCAGTTTGCTGCGTGAAACACTTGTTGCATGTGCTTTTAAATTTGCTGCTTACATAAGTTCAGCTTTGATTTCTTTACAGGTTTTTAATAATAATTGTGTAGAATTGTACAACTGGTTTTCTGTATTTTTGAATTTGTTCCTGAGTTTCACATGTCCTATTTGCCATGAGAAAGCCCTGACTGTGCTCTGAAAACAAGAAGTGCATTACCCGAACACGAGGTTGTCCCCTCAATCACTGACCATCTGTAACAATTTGGAATTGCCATGAGTTTACTGCAGAATTTATTTTGGTCAATTGGAAAGGTATGATGATTTTTAAAATTTGAACGTATATTCAGACTTAAGAGAAACCTGGCATCAGGTTTTCCATTCAGGCTTCTTTCATGTTTTTAACTTCCTGATGTTCCACACAATGCTGAAAATATACATGGGACTTATCTCGCAAGAATGCAAATGACTACTAAGATGTGCTGGACCATTGATCCTTGTTTACTTTAAGTTGAAGAAAACCTGAAAGAATTTTGGAAACTTGCAGCATATACATCATTTTCCTATTGAATTTGGCTCCATGCTGTAAAAGAAACTCAGGAAAAGAAAATTAAACCAACAAATTGAAAAAAGCATAAAAAACATTAATCAAAAATTATAGCAGACACTATATCAGGTATCTTAGTTGCCTGATGTTTTTGCAAGAGGCAAAAACTTTTGGTTTTCTACCAAAGGTAATTCATTATATCCTACACTCTCTTCATCTTCTTTTGGATAAGGTGATTTAAATTTCACAAGTATTAATGCTTTAGCATATAGAAACCATTTGTTATTAAAACCCTCATGTTTTTTGTAGAAGAGGTAATTGCAGGAAGATCAGAAGCTAGTGGTTAATGTGTGTCTCTAATGAATTCTATTTGGTTTCCAAAAACATAGCAATTTATGTTTTAAATTATATTATTCTTCTTAAGAAAGAATACATTATAATAGTCTCAGTAGACCTTAAAAATATTAATAGGTCTGGAAGGATTATGCAAGGGGAGACAGCACAAATAGCTCATGTAAGAAGTTGCCAAAATGGGCTATAGGTACACAGGTAGCATTTTCCTTTTTATTTAAAGAGGGTTCTAAATTCCAGTAGGCAGTGATTGATCTTCCCTTATGTTTGGGAAGAATGAGGAGGTAGTGCCTTTCATGCCCCCTTCCCTCACTTTACAGCCTAGTAGTTAGCTGTCTTCTGGGTTCAGGATTCTGTATGAGCCTGACAAAAAGTAGGTGTTACAGATATCATTCATTACAATGCTGGTGAATGCTTAGAAAAAGCAAGATATTCTTCAGCATCTTCCCATGGAGGTGAAGGGAAGACAATGCTTCCAAAGGTAGTCACAAACTATGGAAGTTACTATGAGAGTAAGTGAAGTATGTATGCATGCCTTGGGGAGATGGACATCTGAAGTGGCATGGAATCAAAGTCCCTCCATGCTGACAGACCATTCTTTAGCAGGTTTTGCAACTAGAGGACTTGGGAAAGTTGTGGCATAAATGGCTCTCCTTTGAAAGGACCTCTTGTGAGAGACCCACCCTTAAAAGATCTAGAGAAAAATCAATTAGGACAGATCTTTTGTGGAAAAAGAGATCATCAGAGACAACGTCATTAAATCTATCAGGAGTGTTTTCCCAAGCCATAACACTGTGTGGAACTACAGTTTCTCAGCACCTGTCCAGCATTCTACGATATTTTAATGTTATACAGCTATTCCTTTCTTTGAATCAAGCTTACAGACTGCTGCCTGGCTGCTGTATGAGAGATCCATGATAAAATTACAGAACATGCCTAATTCTAGCAAACTCTGAGCTCTCTTACAGCTCAATAGACATACACCTTAACAAGCAACACTAAATGTATTGTACATGAATATATTTTGCTAAACACTGCGGTAACAGAATAAACAAACATTAGTAAAATGGAGTCCTGATCTGATAAATATATGGTACATTCCATTCTGAAAGCAAGACTATTGGGACCAGGCTCACCTTATACAATTTAGACCAGCTCAGAATCATTAATTGACATGAATTTACACAGGATCTGTAAAAATATGAATCTAAAGTTATTGATTTCTTCCCTCCTTAGGGATGATTTTCAAACCATGTTTCTTTCATGCCATATAGTTTTTTGAGATTATGGTGCAGAATTCAGGCTTGGCCTTGAGAAAAGCAAAGAATCTGCAATTTGCCCAGACCAGCTATTGTCCAGTCAGGGAAGCTCTGCTGCAACAACATGATGAATCAAGAAAAGGTAGTTAGCTAGTAAATAGCTAGGAGAGCCTGAGCTGTCTTCTGAATGCTAATTTTGCCTGGGTATATAAATGCAGATTTTCCTGTAGACAGTGAAGGTCATTCTCTGAGATCAGGGTTGAAAATAAGCATTCTAAGTTGTTCTGACTCTGCAAAGGTAATATTTTAGTAATATTCATACAATCACTATTAGATGTAGCTATAGGTTATCCTGTAGCTTCTCTAAAATCTCAAAAACGTTCTTTGTACGTTGTGGTCTGTTGCAAGCTGTCAGCTATGGAGTACCTGGCAAGGTTCTTAATGCACCAACTCTTGACAGGGAACAGAACTAGTGAGTGTGTGAATGCATCTTGAGTCATCCAGCACCATTCAGGTTTGCACTTATATGTAATGGATGTTTGTGCACCGTGTACCTTAAAAATATTCAGATTGGGAGGCATCTCTGGAGGCCAAATCGACAAACCTCCTGGTCAGTCCAGAGCCAATGCAAAGGCTAGATCAGGTCACTAAGTGATTTGTTTAGTAGTATGGAGTATCTCTAAGAAGGGACGCTGCTCGTGCCCCTGTGCAAACATGATCTAGATCTTAACTGCTCTCTGAAAATGTGCCTTCTTCAGCTGGGGATAGTTGTCAGCTTCAATCTAAATATTGTAGAACATCTTGCTGCTTGTCTCTGTGTTGATATTAACTGATCTGTGGCTTCAGAAGTTTTTAGGTCTTCTCTTACAGCAATGTATTGTGGGATTCAGTAAAGAACTGAAAGACTCAGATAGTGGGGGGAGGGGCTTTGGTGATTAAAATTGACATGCAGAGTTGAAGAAAAAGCCAATTATTTGTCAGAAATTTCAAAGTAGATAAATCAGAGATGACTTTAGGACAACTATTCTTGTTCTAAATCTTCTTGAACTTTAGAAAACTAAGGAACAAGACCTAGAAAATTTGCTCAAGCACACATCTGCAAGAAATAAGGGTGGGGTGAAGTAAACCTTGTATGATATATTCTCTTTCAGCCTGCAGGTGGTTAAACACTTTCATGCTGCAAATATGTTGTACTGCAGTATATTGTGAGATTTTAAAGGAAGGTGACAGAGCTAAGAGAGACAAATAACTGCAGTTCTCATGTTTTTGTCTTTGCATCTGATTTAGGGAAACAGACATATGAAGTAATAAGCTGCTGGTCTGAACAGTGGAAACGGATAAATACATACAAAAGTAACAATCTCTGTTGCTAAAAGGATGTTTACATCTTTTAATGTAGGCTATGGATATGACTCAATATAATTAATATTTCTCAACAAGAAAAGTGGTAAAGTGCTTGTGTTGCACCATTTTTATTTTTTTTTTCTCAGGAATTTTGAGGGTGTCAGCTTGGTTTTGCAGTGTAATTAGGAGGATTTTCTTGCTTTCATTTAAGTGACTGCCGTCTCCTGAGTGCACTCTGCAGTTTATTTTTGCTTTTGATTATGGAAATTCCTTTGAGATATTTAAATAAAAACATTCTCTGTTCTGTTTGGGACCAATGTACACTATAACTGGCACTACACTTTCTCGTAGTAATCTAGAGTTGGCTTTTGTACAAGTAAATCTTCCCTATATTGGATGCAGTTCAGCTCAAATCCATATTCTAACAGAATTTTCCATACTTGCTATTGAAAAACACAATTATCTTCAATGAAGAAGTAAGAGAACTTCAAGAGTTGTCTTTAGCATAAAAATACTTACACACAGATGCCTTACACCCCTTCCTTCAGAAAGATAAAGAAATGTGCAGTTTCAAAGTGATCTCCTGAGGTCTCTGTGAATATGAGGACATTAGATAAAAGAGGATGATGTGGAAGAACTGCTACATTTGCTATAGTTCTTCTGCCATTCTTTCTAGCTGTCTAGACAGTACATCTAGACAGAGACAACATATATTTCGATAGTTTCAAATAACTGGGTACTTCAGAAATTTCACTAGAGAAAATTCCTCAAATGCAGCACTTGAATATACCACAAGTTGTTGATTTTGCTCCTAGATTCATGTTATGAATTCTCTGGCATTTTTTAATAACTTGTAGATTTTTTTAGAATCACATATACAGAATTTAGAGTTGAACTCTAGCTTTATTATAAAAACCAAACAAAATTAAACAAACCTCTCTCCCCACCATCTCCTGCCTCCCCCCACAAAAAAAAAAAAAATACAAACAAAACCCAACACCCAACTCCCACCCCCAAAAATCAAAACCAGCTTAGGTTGTTAACATAATATAGATCCTCTCAGAAGTGGGTTAATTTTTTTACAGCCCAGACTAAGATTCAAGGTTACTGTAAAATCTGAAATCATGCAAGTTTTGACAAGGTTTGATATTTTAGAAAGAGCATTCTATGCACTTGTGAAGATGCATGCGCTTCATACATCTGACATAAAAGACTGTATAAGCTGTATTTTCTAAGTCTCAACTGTGTGTTGAGAGAATGAGAATTTTCACTTCTGTTGCTGTCATATTTGTTTGCTAGAAGCAAATTGATTTTTCTTATTAGCTGAAAATTACTGATACTCTTACTAAAACAAAACAAACAAAAACCCACTATGTGAAAATACAGGAGAGTGATTGTTAGGAACAGTAGACTATCCATCTGTCTTCATCCAAATTGTAGGTGGAGGGAATTTTCTGTCATTTCTCCTGAAAGTGTTCCCTTCCTCTGCAGTCTTCTGCTATCTGTGGGGAAAATAAGAGTATTGTTACTACAGCGGAAGCCATAGAACATGTACACATTCTGTGTGGTGGGGGATGCCAAATGTGACCAAAAACTAAGCAGCCTCTTCAGTTTGCCATGTGTCCAGATTCTGCTTTCCATGCAAGAAAGATTATGAACCACTTCTGTTCTGAGACTCAAATCTCAGAGAACATTTTAAGTGGTACCTTGCTAGTTCATTCAAAAGTGTTGTAGTTACACACCCAGACCCAGCAAACTGCGGGATCTGTTGGTTGTTGGGCAGGCTTGGACTGTTTGGCAGTTGTGGCTGTAACTTTAGCCTGTGGCTAACAGTGCTGGAAACAGGGCTTCATCTTGGAGGGTTTTTTATACCTCATGGAGTAGTCTCCGTGTGACTTACCTACCAATAAATCTTCTAAAGGATGTCTTTCAGAGCCTTTTAACTAATCCTGATCTCTATAAGATCATTAAATTTCTCAAGAAGACTTTACTTGGGGTTGATGGAGAGGTAATTTTTGAGATAAAATGTAAAAATCTTGTTTTAACATACCCTGGTAAAAGAAATTCTTCCTCCCAACTTTCTATTTTAAAAATTTGTGTGAGACTCACCTACAGTTTGAATAGAAGAAAAGTCTCCAGTATGATCAGAGCCTGTTACAACATCCAAAATCATTATAAGCAATGGAAGATAGTCTATGGAAAACATATTTAGTTGTCCAGTTTGGTTCTTCTGTATAAGCTAGTTTGACTACTATGGGTAATTTTTTTTTAGTCCACTCATGTTTTACTGTCAGGACCTTTCCGACTGATAGCATTACAAGAAGGAAATTATTTTGAGGAAGAATTAAGGTGAGTAGTACCCACTGAATTGCAAGGAGAAATATTCTGACTACAAAAGTCATACAAATTAGCTGTGGGACTCTGGGACCCATCATAATATTTTCAAGGCATGTTTTTTTTAGGTAGAAAATTAGTTTGTTATCCTTCCTAACTCTGAAGGCATTCAGAAATTCCCTGTAGTAAGCTCTAAGGGAACTTTGCCTTGGAGTGTGTTTCTCCCCAGTAACACTTCCCTGATGCAAATTATTGATGCATTTCTATGTTTTAGCTTTAATGAACCTACATAACAGTTATTTGGCAACATTAAGGCTAATTTGAAACACTGTATTTGTGATTAAGTGGCAAATTCCATTATATCATTGGGAAATGTGTCAGCAATAATTACATGTTTCCATGCCTTCCTCACATTAATCAAAGGGATAAACAGATAAATTTTTGAATTTTAATGAAAATATTGTAGTACAGACATGAGGCTTTAAAATTCAAAGGTCTATAAATAATGAATTTTTTCAGTAATGGTTATTGATTCCTTATCTTTAGGAAAAATAACAGCTATATGCTGTACTTTGTTGCTAACAGCATACTTTAATATTTATGAACTGCTAGTTTTCTATACACAGAGAAATTTGGTAATTGTCACTCTAATGGCTTGTTATTTATCTGCATATAAATTTTACAGAAGCAGAATACTATTAGTTTATAAAATTTGCACTAATCAGAAACATCCTCTTTTGCTGTTACATTCAACACAGAGCAACTTGAAAACTACAGAAGTGCTGTCTTACAGCCTGTCACCAGAAAGCAGCCCACAGGGTCAAGAAAGGTCACTGGTACTCTGTGAATATGTGTTCAGGATGTCAGCCTGTGGGCAGAAAGCAAATTAAAGAAGCAAGGTTTTCTGTGCAGTTTGATTTCTTGTTTTGGGAAGAATGGAGTCATTGTAGCAATAACTAGATTACCTGATTAGGAGATAGATTTTACTGCAGTTGTATAGCCCCATTTTCTTGGAGGATTTAATGTCTTTTGAGTTTTATGGATACTGCTGGAATTTTGAGAAGCTTCTGAATGAGTTATAAAAAGACTGTGATTCACTATCACTATTTACTGAGAGAGTGTTTTAGCTGTCTTAAGGTGTTTTTGTTTTGTTTTTTGAATTACCAAGGGAATTGTAGAAATTTATCATTGCTTGACAGTGGAAGTTGTATACATGCCCTTTATGAAACTTAACTGAGTCTTTATAAATATATATCCTTTCTGTGAAACGTTACTTCACTTAAGCAGTGTCCACATTTTTAAAATAATTTTTGCCTCTGGATAAAGAGCTAAATCATTGACTCTGTTCTTTTTGTAGGTGAAGAAAGATGTATTGTCACTTCTAATGTACAAAATGTTGACATAAACTATCTGCTTTATTACTAAATAGCTTTTTTCTCTTCCTCTGCATCTTTCTAAATGTAGCTCCTCTGCTGCCATTTAAAAGGCTGTTTTTACAAAAAATGTATTGTTTCAAGAAGAGCTTCGGAAACATGTTCTGCAGGGCCTAATTTTTAGACATCTGACACAGGAAACAGAATTTAGAAGGAGTTGCTTAAGCCACCTAAAAAGGGTGCAGAAAACAGGGAGAAAGAGAGCATCTCTGAAAGGCAATGTAAAGAAACTTGCATGCAGTATAAGGAGCAATCTGGAGCAAATAGAAACCACTGTGGTATCTTCTGTCTTTATTTCCAATTTAATCTTAATCTCTGCTCTCCTCTAGAGTATAGCTGCCTTAGCAGCTCCAAGAAAGGTGGTTTGATGTGTGTTATCAAAAAAATACAATTTTTTTAAAGAGAAAAAAATTCCTGCCAATTAGTTTTGTTTTATTTCAAAGAGTTTAGAAAAAGTAGTATTTCAGGGTTTTGTGACAGGAAGTGGAAATCTACAGATTCTATTCTTGATTTTTTTTTAAATTTAAATTTGATTATTATATTTTTAGGTACCTAAAAAGCTTTGTAGTTCTGGCACAAGATGCCACATTAGAAAAACAAACAAAAAAAACCCCAAACAAAAAAGTGAAAAAAATCCAACATCCCTCCAACCATTTCTGAACCTTATGCTATTGGCTGAACTAAGGTAAAATAGGGTGCACAAACTCTGAAACGTTAGCATTAGCAAGAATTAATTAATTTTTTTACTGTATTTATTTGTTTGATAGAAATGTATTTATCTTCAAAGTCTCTGAAGAACAGTCCACATCATGCAAAAAATTTTGTTCTCTTTGAGAATGAATGAAACATCTATTTGCTTCTATTTCCTCCCACAGTTGCAAGACCTGTATCTGTTTTATAATTTAGTTTTCATAGTAGTACACAACATGTAACAATATTAATAATTTGAATTATGATTCACGTGGTCTACTTCAATGTACTTTGGTATTCTATGATTCATGCCAAAATTTAATTTCCACACCCGTGTCCATAAAGATACTGTCATTGTAGATTTTGCAGAGCAATGTTTTTAAAGGTAGGTTCCTATGAGTGTTCAGTGATTCTTCCTGTAAGTACTGTGAGTCTAGAGGTAAAAAGAAAACAAGGAGTGGGAGAGATGAACAAAAAACAATCAGAAGCAGAGGAAAAAGGAATTAAAACAAATACAGTTCCACTGCATAATAAATATATTTGAGGTGCTAATTCAGATCATCACTAGCTAAACCAGTGAAGATTGCATCTGTGTAAAGCAGAACCTTACTACTTGATTTGCACACAGTTCTGCCCTTTATTTGTGAGCAAAGTCCTACTTGGGTGTGAGTACCTCATCCACAGTTCTCACTTTATTCAGTCTGTTATTCAGAAACTGTTATTTAGTGGCTTTTTGGGATTTTTCAGCAAGGTTAATTGTGTCAAATACAAAGATAATTCTTGTTCAGGTGCCCAAGTTTCTTGCAATTTATGGTCATGCCTATAATAGGTTTCCATAATAGAAGCCTTGGTAAATGACAACATTTGAGAGCACAGTTGCTATATCTGATGTGAGAGGCAATGACAGATGTTTTGGTAATAATAGCACCAAACACTACAATCAGTTTTAATGGAATTAATTAAAGGAATTGAATTTTCTCCTCCTGTAGCATGGAGTAACCAGCATGTTGCTGTGCTGAGGAGCAGTGCTGCTCATTACTTTGATTTGCTCATTACTTTGCTGCTCATTACTTGTTAATTGGGTGGGTCTTGTTAAGCATCAGTGACTATAATGCTTTCAAATGAAGGAGATTTTCTTCTTTAGGAATGATGAATTGTCTAAATGTAGTTATATGGAGATGTCCTGGGTTTTGTGCTTGACTCTGTATAAAAAAATTAGATTTGGTTGAAATTGTGCTCTATATCATTCAGTAGAAGTAATTGGTGAAGTAAGATATTTCAGAGAAAAGGTCTGAATACTGATAGATTTTACTTATTTAATTACTTTTACTTAAAGATGGCCCTTGAAGTACTGGAATCTAAAATCTGAGGTGCACTTCTTGGTGTCTTGTCAGGACTGGAAGTTTTGTGCTTCCGCCCTCCTCAGCGGACCACAGCTACAGCTCTTAAGCATCAGTGAACCCCAGAATTCCCACAAGCATGCCTTAAGAGATCTCTCTTTTAAAAATGTGGGAAACAAAACCCTGTTCCCTGTTTGTTTGGATATTTTCCTCTTAGAAAAAAGTTTCAGTTACAACCTATTTCACTTTCCATTGGTCATATTTTCTGACAGCCAAGGTGATCAACTTCTTATCAGTCTGTCATCTGTTAAAGCTTGCCAGGCTATAATGAAGGATCCCCAAATTGCATTCTCCAGAGACATTTCTGTAGTGTTTATCTTCTAGTGTAAACCAAGTAATTAAGTAAAAATTAAAGTTGATGGGCTATATGTTTCCCTTTGACTCACTCTTTATGATTGGCTTTTACTTACTGATATCCACAGAGCTGGATTTGTAATTTTTTAAACACCTTCCAAGTATGAATTTGAGTTTGGGTCAGGATGTAAACATAAGGAGGCAGGCAAAAGTGTGAATTCTTTCACTTAGGGTTTTTTGGTGACTTTTTCCTTGTTTGTTTTGTTTTAATAGCAAGAACACATCCTTTCAGAGTAGCAATATGGTCATTAATGTAAGCCTACTACTCATCAGCCATTACAGACACTTTAATTCATATATTAGAAGAGATCAGAGAAAAGAAAAAGCAAAAGTTACCAGAGGCAGGAAGAACAGGTACTGAACTCCATGGATGAACTTCATGGATTCCATTCAACGGAATGACTTCAAATTTCAAAAAAATTCTGGTTTGTAATAGCAGCAAGGGCCTCTGTATCAATGCTTTTTAAAGCTGTATGGGGACATATTGCACCATCATCTTTGTCAAGAGGCCCTTAAAGAGCCTTGATCTTTATTTGCCAAAGGCTCTTAATCATCCTTGATCTTTATTTGACAGATAAATGGCTTATACCTTGGTTCTTAATGCTTTGTTTCAAGCTCTAAGAGAAGAGAGAAAAGTACAACATGTTCTTTACTTTGGCTGACACACGCATAGAATACTTTGATCTGGTAAAAATACAGTGTTAAACAAATTTCTGTGAGGACTTTAATAAAGAGAGCTGACTCTAAGCACTGTCCTAAATTTATCCAATATAAAAGGTCTCTATAGCAGCACTGAGCAACACTGTCAGCTCAGCTGGGCTCAGCCTCCCTGCAGAGGCAGCGCTCTGAACCTGTGGAAAATGGCTCTTCTCTATTTATTTCGGCATCTGCAGGATGTCCAAATTTTGGTTAGATCCAATTAGCTGTCTTCTATGCAATTTATGTCAAGCAAATAGTTAAAAATTACTGACTGTCTTATCTCCACTTGGCTACTGGGATTGACCCTTGTTCCTTCCCAGGCAGGTTCTTAAAGTGTCTCTCCATGTTTAAGGTGCCAACTGGAGAGGTGTAGCAGGCATTCATCCTGACACTTGCTCGTTTCTAAAACCTGTTCTTCTGTGTGCAGGTGTCTGTTTGATGTTTGAATTACATATAATCACTATATTTTGACTGCTATAATTAGGTCTTTTAGAATATGAAAATTCCTTTCAACTCAGCATGAGGAATCTGGCAATTTCTTGCTGAGAAGCCTGGAGCTGGCTGTGAGGCTCCCCCCATAACAATGACTTCTCTGAATTTACCAGTACTGTAATTCTTGCAGGTTGTTACAGTCATTTGTATACTCTAACATTGTTTAAATATTAGTCACAGAAACAATGCTGCCTAGCTTGTAGTTTTTATTCTGCCAGCTCTTGCTTATTTTTCTTTTTCCTTACTGTGTCTTAGTAGATCTCATCTTGTAAGGCCCAGTTCCATCTGAAAGCTGCTGAGAAATAATGTTTCCACTTCAGAACAAGGTGGAGGGGGGTGGGGGGGGGAGGAGTATGTGTATGTAGAAAAGATATAGCTTAATGACTGCAGGGCTTCAAAAATGCCAAAACTGATGATCTCCTATTTCGAAGAAGTGAGTCTGAGTAATTTCTCACTAAAGCATCTATTAGCACTAGTAAAGAGGCTGCAGCATATGCCTGGTGTGGGAGAGAGATTTATTCCTGTAGGTTAGTGCTTAGGAATAAAGTCTAAAAGCCAGTTAAAAATTGTATTTGTTTGAAAATAGAGGACCATTTTTGACCAAAAGTTAAATACTGCACCAAATGCACAGCACTATCACTGATTTAGAAGACATGATGCCTTACTAGAGGGTACTATTAAGAAGAAACCTTTTCACTGTGTATGAAATAGCATCTGTTTCTGTGAAGTTGATTTCTTGGAAAAATTCATTTGATAAGCTTTGTTTCACAATTGTAATGTAGTTGTACAGAAGGGATATTGTATTTAAGAGATTCATGTATTTTGAATTTTACCTTAAGGAGTAATAAAATGTGAGCTTCTGTTGATGTAGTGATATAAGTTGGGCATGAAAATGGATGGGTCTGTTTGTTTTGCACAGTGGTGAGAGACGCTACTCTTCTGAATGTGCAAGGGTCAGCCAAGGATTGTGAGTATGGAGATGTATAAGACTGACTGTCCCAACTGCCCCCTCAAGATTTGATTGGGACATTTCACTTTCCTCCTTTGACACTGTTGACTAATTGTCCTTTTCATGTTAAGTTTTGCTGTGTTGCTTTCTCTTTTCTTTGAGCAATGTTACCATTTTTTCTGTTCAGAAGAGACAGACCTCTTTTTCTCTGAGAAACTGCTGGATCTGAACATGAAGGATTTCCTTTTTCCATCAGTGTTCCTGTAGATGATATCTAGCAACTGAAGTAGGGAAAAAAGCCAAGGATCCGTGTAGTGTGTTCAACCTACATGTAGCAGCTGTATATAGGTGAGAATGGTCACAGTTCTGCTGTGATTTACAGCAACAGCTGAACTGCACAAAGTCTGGATTGGTCTGGGAAATTTATCCACACATCTATAAAGAGATTTCTGGATATGGTTGTGCAAACTGAATTCAACTTTTTCTTTTTTTTTTTGCCTACTATTATGACACATTGATCAAATAAGGAAACACTTTTTCTAGAGAGAAGTGTTACAAGAGATTCTTGTACATGCCCTCAGTATTTCCTGATACAAACTCAATGGAAAGGCCTTCAGTTCCTCTGTAGTAAGTCAGAATAAAAAATTCATCTGTGGTTTTGGGAACAAATTTATATAAAGTGAAATATGCTATTTATGGCTTTTCCATCTGATATCCTCCACAATATGGCAGAAAATATAAAAGTAATTTTAAATTTTCAGGGTTTTATTCTGCTGTTCCAATTACTTTTTTGTGTGAGTATTCAGTTTTACATACTGTAGGGTTAAGCTATAAGAAATATAGGTCTAGTTTATATATAAAAATTTCTTTGTCTTTGCTAAGAAGACACTAAGCCTCTGATCTGATCTGATTTGATTATATAATCAAATCTGGACTTTTTTATTATTTTAGATGTGGGGGTATTAAAACATATCCTTAAACAAGTCTTTTATGCTTGAGGTGAAGATTAATTATCTAGGCAAAAAAAAAAAACAGGAGTCCAAGAATTGGTTTTCTCTTCCAAAGTCTCTTCACCTTTTCCCTGTGAAACTCTTAGTGTCAAACCTTTGAAAATCAGGTTTTAGATTCTTAGATGTGATATAAGTAGGAATGCCTATAAAGCCTTTGATTAACAGAGAAAAAGGTTTCAATTGAAGTTTAGGTGTATATCTTGAACATGAGGTTATTTGGGTTTGTTATTTAGTATAGCTGTACTGATATGAAGCCATTGCTAAGAGGTATACTGCTGCAAACCTTTAAGGTAGGCAAGAAGATCAGCTGTCTGCCCTGGTTATGGTTATTTCAGCCTTAAAGTGGAATAAATTCAACTCATTTAATACAAAGTGGAAAACTTGCTACTGCTGAGTTCTTGCTAATTCATACCCAAATAAGGATTATAGAATGCAGACTAAGCAGTCAAAACTAGTGCAAAATTCTTTAATCTGCAAAATCAGGTCTCGGGTCTCAAGAATAACTAGTTTTTTAGGGATTTGGTTGTTTGGATTTTTCGTGGGACTTGTTTATTTTGTTGTTTTTGAGGGAGCTAAAAATATGGGTTTGATTTGCTAAAAATATGGTTTAAAAATGTTGTAAAATGGTGAATTTGACCTAGGTTTGTCAAGTTGTTTACAATATGTTTACACTATGTTAACTTCTTTACAAATATTCCCTGTAAGAGAGGAAAAGGTAAGGTGTTTATATGCTGATGTTAGGTAGAGTGCTCCAAGAATTGCCTTACTGATGCCAAGGAAAAAATGTATGTGTTTTCTTGAAACTGCAAGTAAATCAGAGGCGGGCATGATGGAAACAGCGATTTTAGTGACCTGTGCAAACTGCATGATGCAGGCAAAAGCATGACTGCTTGTCAGGTACCCCAGTCAATTACGACTAGATGATTTTGGTCTCTCAGTCATCTTTCCCCTCTTCCACTTGCGAATTCTCTCCCTACCACTTTTGTCTCCTCCAGAGTAGATACTTACTCTTTTCCCATTGGTCCTGATTTTTACGGGTTTGACACCTTTGGTATTTCAGATATCATAGCCCAGGAAATTTCTGCCAGGGTTAACAATTCCCATAAGCTGGTACCCCTGTTTGGTTGTTACATCATGTTTGTTACTGCTATTTCTCATGATGTTGTCATGTTAGTGCATCCTCAGCATTACCTTTGCATGCATATTACTATCTCTTCGATGTGAGGATGCTATGCCAGTGTCATGATCTTAACTTGTTGGTACAGCTGTACATTCAGGGTGGACTATTTATTTGCATACCTCAACAGTTTCAGTGGCCAGTCTTTGGAGAAAGTGCCCAAAGGCAATGCTGCCTTTTGTGAATGCAGTGGATAAAACATGCAGCAAGATAACAAGTTTGTGGTTTTAATCCATCTTGAGGCAGTTTGTATCTCTTAATGCTGTGGGAAATGCACTATCTCAATGCGATAAGGTATTTAGAGTCACCCACACTGTTTTGCTTTCCTAGAAACAAATGCTCACTGTGATCCAGATGGAATCTAGATGAGTGAAATACATAGATAGGCATTTGGTGTGGTTTTCTACACTGATTGTGAAAAGGAAAATGCATTATGAGCACAATCCTAGGTGTCTCTTGCCAACAGTAATCTTCTGCTACAAAAATACCAGATACCAGGAATTACAATATACAAAAAAAATGCAAAGAAGCTGGAATGTGTCTAATCTGGACCCAAAGTGTTTGGTGCTTTTGTAGTAATTTGGTAATCTGTATATACCTATCTGTAGAGACTTAAAAATGTAGACAGTGAAGATATTTGAGTCTCAAAGGGTGCATTTCAGAACAGTGCAGAAGTGGCAAAAAACTGTGCAAAGAAACAGCCAAAGCTAAACATACATTTATCTTCATCTCGAGTAGTAGAAGAAAAGGTGTCAGCAATGTGCAAGTCAGTCTCTCCATGTTTAGTTCTGGCTTATTATGTGTGTTTAAAGATAATCAGTTCCAGCAAAGATCAAAGGTAAATTTAGATTCTCTCATTAAATTAAAAATACTTTATCCATAGAAACATATCTATGTGAGTCTAAAAATGTCTATGGCTTAGGAATTACCTATATAAGAATAGGTGCAGTGGATATTATTAATCTATCCCACACTACAGGCATCTGCAATCAAGTGTTAAGGGAAGGAGGCTGTTCCTGAGAGTGGTTTAGTGCTTTCAGAGGTTTTGGGGTTTATTCTCTAAATATTTAGTAAGCATTTTAAGTAGCTATGAATCCTGGAAGGTAAATACTTCCCTTAATAGTCTTAATAATAAGACTTATTTCTCTGTTTTGGTCTTTTCATTTTTGATTGTCCTTGTTAAACTTAGAAAATTGGTACTGATCAGGACAGCAAAGGTGAATACACGTTTGTTTGTGGGTTAATAGTTGCACATTTATTTAAAACTATGTTTTCTTAAAGTTTCAAACTATTTTGCCAGGGTGCTTTTGTTTAGTAGGTTTTGGGTTTTCGAGGGTTGTTTTAGTCCTTCTCCTTTTGGGATGTTTAGAGTAAAATACAAATACTTGCACACACACATAGATCTAGCTGTTAACTGACTCAAGAGTTTGGAACTGCAGTATAGAGAAATGAAGTTGATAATACATTAAAAACTAAATTAGTCTTTTCCTATTTGGTAATAACAACGATTGATCAGTCATGTCTTGTCCTGCCTATCTGTGCCAAGGAAATTCTTGGAATTCAAGGAAAAGCTTCCAGATCTGTTCTCAGCTTTGAAGTAAAGCAATTAAGACTCCAGCATAGGCGCTTTCACATCAGTCACATTAAGGAAAGGTCAAAAACAAGAAATCATTAAGACACAAGAAGGGTACTGCCATGTGGAGTTCCTTGAGAGCGGACAGCAAGGGAGTGTTGCAGTGTGTTTCCTGTTAATGGCATGTTCTGTTATCACCCAAGCTAATGGTTTAGTCCAAAATTATACCCTCCCACCCACCTTGTCAATCTATCCTAAATTATCTGTCAATCCTGCTTTGTGCCAACCCCCTGCTTGGAATTTCTCTTTGGAAATCCCCTAAAACTCAAGGTCTCATTAGTACATGTGACCCAGTTTTGCCCCCTACCTCTCTCATTGGACAATGTGTTTGTAAACCCTACCCTTTATCCCTCCTCAGAATTTCTCCAATTTGCTAAGAATGTGTACCTTCCCCTTGAGCCTCCCCCACATATAAGTTGTTGCACCTTTGCCATTTTTGTCTTTTGCCCCCCACTTTCCCTAAAGTAATAAATCCTTTTTATCCTATGCAAAAGACTTCCCCCTCCTCCTTGCCTCCTTCAAATGCAATCTGTCAGCCAAAAGGCCATGGAGCCATAGCTCTAGCCATATCTAAGGCTTTCTGTTCCTGGGGTGGAACTCACTCTAGGCGCGGGACCGTAGTGGCAAAGTGAGTGCAGCTCTGGCCGATGCAACAAGGGAGAATATTGTGACCACTGTTTCTCACCAGGCTAGCGGTACTGAAACTCATGGTACCTTTTAATTCGCTCTGTATACTTGAGGGATAATTAATTCCTTGGAAATATATTTTGTCCTGAAATCTTTTGGTATTAATATAAGGTATGCTCTGCTGATAAAGAAAAACATATGTGAATTACTGTTATTCCCATCTGGAGGCATTGCTGCTAGACTATTTTCTAAGGGTAGTAAACTAAGTTTTCTAAAGAAAAATAAGACCCAAACAAAATAGATGATTTCTGCTAATCCTCTGAAGTTCTTAAATACTTGGTGTAATTGCTGGGAGGAAACCTCAGAGGTAATCTCATCAATGCATCACTTTGCAGGTGTTGGGTGCAGGGCATTACGAGCACAGTTTTTAGCTTTCAGATGTTGTTCTGCAGACATTACTTCATGGGAAGTGGACACACACCGTCATTCCCCATGGTGTGTTTTCAGATACATTTCATGCCTGCTTCCTGTTCATTTGGATAAGAATTGTGTCTGTTGTTGGTACCTTAAGTCTTGTACCAGTTCCACTTCTCTTGAAGAAAACAAAATATAAAACCCACAATTGAAACAATATGAAATAATTATTTCAGTACATTTAAAATTATAGAAAACCCCCAGCAACCAAAAAGCAAACATAAACAAAAAACCCAAGCAAAAACCAACCACCAAAATACCCCAAAAATCTCTCAAAACACAAAAACCCAATCCCAAACTTTCCCAAAGCCATATCTAAGCTAGTTGATAACTGAAGGCAATTACTTGGTATTTTGGAAGTTTTGTTGTGCTAGATACTGTCCCACAGCAGGCTTAGACGAATGTTGTTGGAATATGGGTAAGATATTAATCGGTAAAATCTTATTGCAGTTCTTTTGTAAGTAGGTCTTTGAATCCTTACAACTCATCCCAGCTGAGTTCTGCCTAATGTGCTACAGGTGTGAAAGTGATGGTTGTTGTTGCTGTCTAAGCTTTCAGCCGCAACAGAACTTTAGAGAATTGTCTTGCTAAGCTTTTTCCCTTTTTTTTTCTTTAAAAACCCATATCTTGTCAAACTAGGTGATTCTGCAAGTGCATTTTGGAGGCTGCAGAAACCCGCGCTGTTCCAAAGCCCTAACTGCTGTCATTAGAGGCAGGAGAGAATTCTTTACTTTTTGCCTTCTTCTATTTATCTCTCCATTAAATCACAAAGATTTGAGTCCAATAAAGAAGTGACTTGTGGCTATCTCTCTTTTCTAAGTATCTTAAAAGAGATGTGTGGAAAGATAAAACTATGTGATGCTAATGAAATTTTATACAGCTGAAGTAGTAATTCCCTGAAAAATAACACTTTACTTTCTTGGTAGAACCAACTTGGAGAATAATTTTCCAGATTGCTCCCAAAAGTTGTTGCTTTCAAGACCTTCAGGGCTATCCACTTCCCTATTTACTGTATTTAGTTTGGTTTTTGAGGCACATGTTGTCTGGTGCTGCTGGCCTTGTCATTCATTTCTATGCAAGCACCTTTCTGTTTTCTCTGAGTGTTTCTCATGACTAAAATGTACTTCATATAATTATCCATAAAGCTACCCTATAATCATATTTCAACCCCTGTCTTCAGCTCTCTGTCAGGATGCCTGTAAATAAAAAGGTAACTTTTTCTCACAGAACTAAGAGCACTGCTTATTAGACTAATGTTTTACTCATAATTCCCTGATAATCTACTTCTTGTCCTATAGATTCCAATTCTTAATGTGAAAGCTTTGTGCAATATGTAGCATATTTGGCTCTTTGCTTATTAACAGAGTTTTATAGCATTGTGAAAGTATAACTTACTAAAAATAATCCAATTTTTTACAGGGTTCCTTGCTTTGTCTCATATGCTAAATGCACAAGTACTTTGGAAGTTACATCATGATTTCAAACTAATCCCATGCAAAGTGACAAGCCTCATTGTTAAGAAAAGGGCCTGGTTCATCATAGGTCATTTAGTCTGATGCTTCTGTCAACAACAAAGCAATTTATTACATTATTTGGTATAGCTAAGCCTTGAATCATATAGGTGTTGCATTCTTGGTTACTTTGTGGACAACCATATGGCTGCTGTGTCTTTACATGTCTGACTATTTCTGATTTTCCTGCCATTTCTGATTTGGATGTTTAACATTGCAAATTCCTGACATTGATGAATTCTAGCATGTACAGATTAATTCAGCCCTGCCTTTAGAAGTTATGATTCAAAATATGACATTGTTAATTCTCAAAATAAATGTATGTCATATTTACAGTTAAGGTTTGGTTTCTTCTGTGTAAGACCTTATTGTAGAATTAAGTAACTGTATGTGCAATTATAGAATGTAGACAATTTAAAGTCATGAAACTGCTATTTTGCTGACATGGCGTGTTCCAGATTGGCTTGACACACAGGATGAAGTATGTACCCAGTTTGCATTTCTCTGTTGTTGGCCTCAATATTAATATCCACAACAGCATGTATGAAATACTTCTGAAAGATCACAGACCACAGCTGACCCATGATAAAAGCACATGAAACAGAAAAATACTACAGAAATTCATTTTTCTTCCACTCCTAAGTGTAATTCTTTATTTCACTGTGTTTATGAAGGAGAATTGATGCTAATCTGTCTGAAGTGCCTCAGAACATATTTTTTCCTCTTGCTATAATGTAACTTTCAGCAGAGAACTTAATGTATTTGTGTATAAGTTTGTGAGGACTTGAAGAATAACATACCTGGCAAGTGATAGAATAACAAAAGTCTTTGGTCTCAACTACACTAATTTGCTCTGGGTTGCTGAGTAATTGCCTAACTGTGAGGGTTCTGTTGTTATATCAGCCTTCTAGTAAATTAATGTGATCACACTCCTCAAAATTTGGCCAAAATTTTGCCATGGAGATACTTTTAAGTTCTTGTGCCAAAGTTGTAGACTTGGCATAATTAAGTCCAGAGTAATGTATGGTCAATTTGCTGTTGGTATTTTAAACCTCTCTGTATTAGAAACAGCCATGGGAAAAGTCCCGAGCACAGGAATACCAGATAATTGAAATACCAGAACATGTAATATTGTCTATGGCCTGTAGTAAACAGGATATATGATACAATTCTGTGCTACAGTATCCTCAGCTATTTAGCCAAAATATCCACCAAAGCAGCATTCAATGTTTGGATAATATTTCATCAGGCTACAAATGGATTAGACAGCTAAATACATGCTAAGGTGAAAGATCACTTGAAACAGATTAATTCCATTTCCATGTTACCAAATGCCTAAGTAAATTAATCTTGTATGTGTTTATCTATCACTGTAAAAATGTTACTAATCCCTAGAAAATGCTACTATCTCAAAAGTTACTAATTAAAAAAAAAGTGCTAAACAATTTTCTTTCTTAGATTTAAACTAAGAAAAGGAAATCTCTATACTTGACCTTTTACACTATGTCACCTGAAATAGGAAGTCCCCAATTTTTTGCTAATTAATGTTATTAACACCTTTAGAAACTGTTAGTTGGCATGGTCAAATGAAATAATTATTTTAATGCCAATTAAACAATTATTACAATAGTGGAATACTGTGGCCGGGCATAAGTTAGGGTGTTGACTGACATGATCATGTGTTTGTGTAGATATCATTCCCTATAATACAGTAAATTCTTCAGGAGCAGAATTCATTAAATGATAGGGTAACTGAGTCTCAGCAGTACTTAGAGAGTTTGTAGAAGTAAATGTAAAATTTTCATGGCTGCTCACTAGGGATTTTTTGTCCTGTATCCCGATGATCAACTGATATTTATGTGGCTCACCAAGGTTACTAATGAATGCAGACAGGTTTCCAGGTGATAGCTTGCCCCTATTTAAAGCACCTTATTATTACAATTTACATGATTTTAGCATGATTTTCAAATCCTAAAATAACTGTGTAGGTCTGTCAGTAAGCAAAAACATTTAGTATATTTTGAGATACAATGCACCCAGAAACCCCTGAAAGTATATTCAGAATGAGGCATCATTTTCTGTACCAGCAAAGGTAATTTTATTACATGAGTCATTTGCTAGGACTGCCACTGTGGAGGTAGTAGACTCCATGCTTCCTGTTTGATGCTGGAGTTGCTTCATGACTAGGGGAATATAAGACTTAGCAGTGAGTGATACATGTACTGTGGAGTCTGTGCTCAGCAACTGCAAGCCTCTGGCTGCAACTCTTCATTCTCATTAGGTCTCTTCAATATATCCTGCTCTTTCTTATTATAAGACTTGTTTTCTTATTCACAGCTTTCAGGGAACAGAGGGAAGGAATACATTATTTTGTGTATGTGACAAAGAAAGAGAGACATCTTTCATTTTCCCACATTTTAACTCCTGTAAAAGGTAAACATTCCAGGGTGGGAGAATACCACAAAAACCACATTTTTTGTTCAGGAGAGATAATGAGATATATTTGTTTGCATCCCTACAATATTCTAGGTCTCAGATGTAAAAAAGAATGCTGTGCCACCAAATACTGGGTCAACTTCAAATATTTTTCTAAGATTAAGACTGAGGTCTCTCCTGTGAAAGTCTTTTTTTTTTTTTTTTTTTTTTTTTTGTTAGAGCATTTAACAGAGATTGTAGCAGCCTAGGGCCTGGGGGTCAAAGCCCTGGCTGCCACCGACATACCCGGATAGGGAGCTCCACAAGAAACAGGCTTCAGCCACAAGGTACCAATATGCAAGGAGTGCCTAGAGTTCAGGTGATCAGCTCTTATAGTGATTCCAGCTCTAAGTGATTTCATCTTGGCTTGCAAGGTACCTTTGGCCGGCACAGAGAAATGAGTGC
Organism: Cinclus cinclus; assembly: GCF_963662255.1. NCBI lineage: Eukaryota > Metazoa > Chordata > Aves > Passeriformes > Cinclidae > Cinclus > Cinclus cinclus. The sequence continues at coordinate 43,998,463 of NC_085050.1, read as the reverse complement.
TGTGTAGAGGTTCTGCAGGGTTCTTTATTGTCTTCTGAAAAGGGGAGTCCAGGGACAGCAGCATTCCACTGAACTGAGTAAAACTAGGGATTTTTATAGGGATCATCTGGCTTGACAGAATGGTTTGGGGCTAAGGAAGTATGACCAATAATGTTACAAGGAAATAAAGCGGGGTGCAAAGCGAGGAGAAGGGTCACTTAGCCTAGTCATGGTGACTAAGCAATTATCTAGGGGATAGTTCTCCAAGGAGGCCCTGTGAGGGGCCTAGCTCCCTCCACAAGAGATGACTACATGTAGCATTCAAAATGTGAAAAGAAATCCTGACCTCATCCCTCTTGAGATCAGCTTGATACAACTCAAAACATATAGTTACATTAAATTTAATGGAAGCAACAGTAACACTGTCAAAGATACTTAATTCCCTTGAAAAGGACATGGGAAAGGGAAGTAACCTTGGACCTGGGGTTTTATGACAATATTTTAGATTTGGATTTGAGTTTTGGGTTTGTGTCAGAGTTATTTTTGTTCGGTGTGTTTTGTGTGTCTGTTGCTTTCCTCTTGGCATTAAAATGGAAGAAATACTACATAAACTTGTGACTGGAAAACTTGGAATATCTCATTCTGGAAAATTTGTGAAAGGGTTCTTTTCATATAATAGAGCTTGCAGAGCTATTTCCAAAAAAATAAAAGGCCTTCAATGTCTTCCATTTTGTATGTCAAAAAATGGTAATGAAGTCTTGTTGCAGCATGAGCAGATGGTAGGTTGCTACAACCTTTCTGAAGTGTCCCCACGAGGAGGGCACTCCACCAAGCACACAGCAAACACCACACTCACACGCAGCAGCTGGTTATCTAAAGCGGCAGAGGCAGGAAGGGTCTTTATATAGGTTTCCAGCAGTAGTTTATTTCACCTACACACTAAAAGGGTCCAGGGACAAAGACAAGAAGGTCCACGATTACATGCTGGTATATACAAGGGAGTGGAACCAACAGCAACAACCAATCGACTGAAAGTGTGGGTGGGAAAAGGATTACAGTGACCAATAGGGAAACAAAAGAGTAAACACACAGGGGTACAGACTACTGAGGATACAAAGAACCTGCTAAAACCTTGACCATTTATGGCTAACAGGGGGTTGAACAGCCAATGGGCCAATAGGGGGAGCAGCACTGGGGTTGATTGACAGCATGTCACAGGAGTCCATGGGAGAGGTTAAAGTCTAGAAGCATTCTTCCAGGGCATAGCGCCAGGAAGTCCTCTAGTAGGCCCACAGTCTCCACAAACTCTGTACTAGCAAAACAGGCTAACAAAATTTGTGTAGTTAAAGGTAATGCCAAGTAATATAAAAATTATATTCCTTAATCTTATTCCATGCAGGGAAGACAGATTTGGCATTAAGTCATATAGATATTGTTTGGCCATCTCTCTGCATTTGTTTTTGCCCTTCCTCTCCATCCTGCCTGTACCAGTACATGCCAGGGAAACATTGCTAGTCCATTAGATTAGTTCGGTTTTAAAGCAATTCAGGACAGGTTAAAGGATTCAGTCCTGTCTGATCAGTTTCCATGACTGAACAGGTAAATGTTCTATTGTGTTTTTCAGTCAAAGTTATTCAAAACAGAAAAACTAGTTTAGAGTGTATCGAAACTAACCCAAATAAGTCTGGAATAGCCTTGCTAGAAAACAAGTCAAGCTACACCTGTGCCAACAGATCTTAGGAGGATATACCTTCAGCCAAGGGAGATGGTGGGAAGCAGGTAGGGACAATGATGAGCAGCCTGAAAGTGATCAGTGTTCAATTAACATATCTTGGTAGATAGTGTTAAGCATTCATTAGTAATTCCTGGTCATAGATGAGAGGCAGATGGACTTCTGTGATGGGAGTTAGTGCCCCAGACTACTGGCTCGATTTGCAATAACAGGAGTAAAAATATGGGCTATTTTATCCCTTATGGCAGTACTGATACTAAGAAACAAATTAGTCATAATGGATGTTAGTACACAGTAGCTGATAAACTTTCAGTTGAAGGTTATGTGTTCTCTGCAGTCAGGAATGGGATCCCACTTTACTAATGGCATTTATTCTGTGAAACTCTGAGCACATCTCTAACAGTCAAAACAGAAGGGACAAATGAGAAGGAGTGAGGACTTTTTGGTGTAGATGTTTTCTTAGCAGTACTCTGTTGCCCTCATCATTGACCTATAAAAGAAAGAAACAGCTGTAACAATCAGATTTTGGAATGTACCTGAGCTGTAAGACCTTAGGAGATCACAGCTACAGAAGTCTGTGCTGAAGGTAAGCTGTTCTTGTACCTTTCTCATGCTAGTGACATGCTCATTCTTCCATCTTCCACCACAGTTTTTGCTAATTTTGTTTCCTGTTCTCATTCTCTTCATAATGTTTTTCCTCAGTACTTCTTTTTTATATATAGAGCTGTTGCCAACCAGTAAGTCAATGCAGTTGTGCTGGTTTGGCACTAAAGACAACCCACGGAAGTGGTATTTTCTAATAGGAGCAGCTAGGCTTCCTCTATCTCTAACAAAAAACTAATTAGTGGTTGGTTTTGAGAACTGACAACCGGTTTAAACACTGAAAGAGACAGACACACCTCTCTGAGATTCACATTTTTAAATTAACAAACCTCGCGAAAGTTCTCTTTCCCTTCCAGCCACATTACAAGTAACACCAGCCCGGGCCCCTCTGCGTGGCCCATGAGCCTTGCTTGGGCCCAGGGCCGGGACCTCTGACGCAAAACTTGGGAAGCCCGCCAGGCCCCGTTTTCAGCCAGGGCCCCCTGATAGAAAGGGGGAGGTGAGGCCCGCGAGGCTGCTTCCGGCGCAGCCAGAGAGCGCGCGGCCCAGCAAAGCATCTAACCAGCATTAAAACCCTGCCCTACCGCCGGTCCGTGGGGTCTTCCTCCAGCGCCGGAGGAGCGGCTTCGGGCGGCCAGATCCTCCCCGCCCCGCCCTGCCCTTTCGGCCTAGGGGAGAGACAGATAAGCCCCATTCTAGGAAGTGCCCCTCACTCCCTTTGACTGCCGGGCAGGGAAGAAAGAAGATCATCAGCCCGTGGCTAGAATTAAATGTAGCAAACGTCAAAAACAGCCATACAGTCAAAAAACCCACCACCACTTTCTGGCTGGGCTAGCCCAGCCCCAGCGTGGTCTTGAAAACCCTTTAATCGTAAATCACTCCAGGCCACCACCTAAAAAAAACATCACATGACCATCCGCAGGCCCGGGCAAGGTATTAACTCTTTCGCTACCCAAAATAAAACTTGCAAATACTTTGTTCTCTCTCCTGAGTAAAAGAAGAAAACCAAGATGGGAATACGCCAAAAAACAGCATAACAACACCAAATTCAAACAAAAAGTCAGGTCTCAGATGAAGGAAGGAGGTCCTAAACTGAAATATCTCTATTTTTAAACTATGAAAAAGTCTCTTATTTCCCTGTAACACATAGAAATTAAGAAGTAAATTAATGTTTTAAATGTAAATAAGAGCAAAAACATTAGTGTTAAAATAAGCAAATGTTAAAATAGCTATAATCCCATAAATTTAAATAGGAAAATAAAAATCCCTGCTTCCCCCAGGGAAGAAGAAAAATAATAAACCTCTGTTTTCAAAAATGAAAAAACCTTTTGTTTGAACTGTTATAATCTTTAAAGTATACCCCATAAGTTAAGATAGGCCTCAATAATAGTTGTAAAAAAACTGTTAGTCAAAAAAGGAGTTTTTACATAGTAATCAAATTTCCATTCTGGATGGCTGATCACTGTATCTTTGATGCCACAAAAGAACTGCTTTCTTGTGAAAAAAGCTCTGTAGACTGAAGAAAAAAGTCTCCTCTCTCAAGTAAATTAGTAAAAGACTTAAAAAAAATATAGTAAATTAATGAATTTGTTCCTGTATATTGTCAGTAAAAAAAAAAAAATAGAAGAAAAAAGAAAAGTGTTCTAAAAGTTTTAGTCTAATTTTTATTATTTTTCCTTATATTTTCTAATAATAAAAATTTTCTTTATACCCTTTAAAGTTTAAGCCTATTTTTCCTTTCTCCTAATCCTATCTCACAGCAAGAAATGAGTAAATAATTCTAATAAGTGCACTGGCAATTTATCCAATGCTAAACCCAAAACATTAGTATAATCTCATACTTGTTTCTTTTACTCCATGTTTCCTTTCCTTCTGTTGTACTGACAAGCATAAAGCTTTGCAAGAATTCAGATAAATATTATGGAATAAGCAGGCTCTTTCCCATAGAATATATTCTGAGACCTGTGAAAGGAAATAAAATTAACCTGTGCATCTATGTATTCTTATTGTTCCTCAATGACTTTTATTATATAGTATGGGTGCTATTTAACATCTTTTTTAGAACTGGGATGATAGGACAAATTTGCACCCTTTCCAAATTAGCAGCTTATACAAAACTGGGAGGAGTGGTCAATACACCAGATGATGGTGCTGTCATTAAGATGAGCCTCAGTAGGCTGTGAAATTGTAGTGTAAGATTGAGGTGTACAAAGCCTGATTCTGAGAGTCACACTCATTACCCAACACGGAGTTGGGGTATCTGGAACTTCTTGTGTTTGATACTTATGATACATCCCTTTCTCTCCTGTTGACCCAAAGAAGAAATGATGGTCAAGGAATTGTCTTGCACATTAGAGAAAACAACTCAAATTTTAGCACAGGAAGAGGGAGAAAGAATATTTTAAGCTGGCTTTAGCTGATCTATCTAGGAAGTTAAATCGTACTAAAACTGCTACCTGAACTTTCATATTTCTTCTTTTTTCCTGTCCCATATTTCCACACTCCTGGTGCTGACCTTATTAGTTATAATTATTATAACTAATATAATTAGTGACCTTATTAGTTTTAATATATATTAGTTATATTAGTTATAATATGCAAAGACAGTAAATCAGAATTTGTGGGATAATGTTTTGTCTCATAATTTTTATTTTTAGGGCTGATGTTGACAGAATAGAGGTATGGGGTTAGAAAAGTAAAAAGGGAATACAGCATGCATATGTTCAAGACAAAACAATATGTCATGCATTATCTCACATTATCTTGGAAGGGGCCAAAGTATCCCATTATTTTAATTAGAGCATGAATGAAATTACCAATTAGCCCTTTGAAAATTGTGGAGGAAGAAATTTGCATAAACCTCGCAAAAATACTCGTGTATCTTGTTCTTTTAACCTCTCAAAAATACTCCTGTATCTTGTTCTTTTTTTTTTTTTCATTTGAGCTAGCTGAAGTATTAAAACGTGTGTTCTAAAAATTTATGAGAGGTAGTTGAACAGCAAAAAATTGGTGGATATTTTTTAATGGATTTTTCAGCTGGTGTTACTGTTTACTCCATGATGGTCTTCCTACTGATGGTCTACCAGCAACATTTTGTTTCCCCAGCTGCCTTTCCAAGTCAGGGCTCTTTTCTTGATGCAACTTTTGGTGTACCTGATGCCTAAAACAAGCTTCTAATGGTACTATTAAAGCTTTCTAATGTACACACAACTTGACCTAGAATAGTAATACTGGAATTGCATTTTATGTGTGGAAGGAATAATAAAATGAAATATATTATGGTCTAATGAGAAAACTCATGAAAGTCTGTGTTGACATTTTTAGTATTAAATCTGTGGTCTTACATCCTTACAGTAAATGTTACATCTGTTTTTGTTGCCAATTCAAGATGATTAGTCCTAGGACATAGGACACACAAGATTCCTAAATAAATACCCTGTCATGGCAGCACAATAAAACTCGAATATTAAAGAGTTTAGTGCGTATGAGTATTCGGACAACATGGTGTACCTCATCAGCTCATACATTAAAAAAATCCCAAGAATAAAACCTTCCAGATGGCATGAGAAGGGTTTTCATAGCATAGCTATATGTTTAAGAAAATGCGTAGTTTATTTAACTACAGTATTGAATTACTGACACTCCCAGGCAATACTAGAAATCATGCCATGGAGGCAGCAAATAAAAAATAAAAGAATATCACATGGAATAAAGAGGACTATTTATTCTTGATCGTCAAAGGGGTATAGACAAGTTCTCCATGTGGAAACTAAGCAAAGACAGCTAAACAGAGGGAGTAGTTATGTAAGAGTATTTAACAGCACTTTCATTTTCCAGAGATAAAATTAAAAGTGCCAGAATGTTCAAAATTTGCCTCTGCTTGTCAACTTTCTGTGAAGGCCACATTTCAGAGGGTCATTTTAATAAAAATTAAAGACACACCCTATTAGGACAGCTTTGTTGACAGATTATTAAGGTGAATTACTAGCATATACTTGTCCCAGATGCCTTATTGATGTCAGTTAGTAGGAGGCATTGGGAGGACTTACAGTATATGCTTTGCTCTTTAAAAGCAATTTACAATCAAAGTTAGCAATTCTAACTAAGTGAGAAGAGCTTCATTCTAGGGCTGTCACTAGGCATTATTTTCAGATTCCTGACACATCTACATTAAAACAGTTTATATTTAAAAGTTAATAGGATCTAGGATATTTCATTTTGTAAAATGATCTACTGTTTTTATTAGAATAACCACATATTCTTTGTGTGGAAGAGGCAGTGGCATAATAAGATAGAACTTCTAAGTTGGGTGTATTTACAAGTTTTTACAATATCTATCAAAATAGTTCTAAGTGACAATTTTTATCCTGGACAGCAGCTGGTGGACCTTTGGTCTGCCTACATAGTGTGTAGGCTTTGATGGTTAGTGGTTGTGCCTATCTTGCTCCCTCTCACCCCCCAGTTCAAATTTAGGTTGACATTTTTTCTCCCAAGGCAGTGAATATTATATTGTAATTAACTGTGGAAGCTGGAATATTTGACAGATATTTAATGACAAGTTGCCACTTTCAAATATGATCAGTATGCTGCTATGCTTAAGAAAATACCCTATTGCTGCATCTCCAGTTAGAAACAAGGAAAGAAAGGTTGTTGAATCTGCCTTATGAGAGTTTCAGGTGTTTTACCTGTTTCATTTTCCCCAAGAACAGACCTTCAGGCTTATTCGCTATAATAGCTATGAATCAATATTAGAAACTCTACATTAGGGGACCACTTCTCCAGCTATGTATGTCTCTAAATAATACAAAACAAGAGCAGATGTTTAATTCAGAACACATAAATTATTTTCAATTTTAGAACTGGCCATGTGAAACATTCTCTTTTAGAGGACTAGGAAAAATGAAAGGTCCATACGACCAAAACAGAGGTGTAAAAAGTACATATGATGATAATAGAGCAAGTGCTTAAAAAAACAAACAAAAAAAACAAGCAAAACAAAATAAAAATGAAATTAATTTGCTTCTACGAGTATGTGAAAGACATTCTGGGTTGGAAGCATGCTAATACAATACCATCATCTTTATCCTACATTTTGCATAACATGTCTTTTTGCAGTGGCATCCCTGTAAGGTTGTTGGAAATACTGCTGCATCCCATAGTATTAATACTCGCTTTTTCCCTTCAAAGCAGGGCATGAAGTCATGCTGTAAGAGCACAACTCCCAGGGAAATTGTGGTGCTGCTTCTTCTGGAATGCAGATCTTAGGTTCTTACTGTGGTTTACTAGTTCTGTGGAGGTTTGTCTGCACATCAGGAGCCAAGGGAAGCATTTGACAGGTAGGACCCTCCCTTGGACCATTCTGTTTGCATCTTTCATCCTTTTGCAATGAAGTTGCAGTATGTGTCTTACTGATTTCTCTCCTAAATAAGAAAAGTGGTCTGTCAGGGGCTGCTCAGTTGTTTCTGGTAACTCCAACCCTATGCTAATCATAACTCTGGCACAGTGTTTCTCCATCTGTGTGGAAGAAAAGAGCAAGGGAGGAGGGGGTGGCAGCAGTGGTGAGGATACAAGGATACACTAATGCTACAGCATTCACTGATGCTAAAGCAAGATTTCATTGACATACCATCACACATTGTTATTGTGATTAATTATCCCCTTCAATGTGCTTGGTGTATCCTGATGCAAGAAATAAAAGGAATGACAGGGAGTGTTTACTCTGCCTTTTCCTACCATGGTACCTGAGAATTCTCTGGCATTGTTGTAGCTGTGCTGTCTGTATCTTTGCTAGGTTTGTAGCATATTTATTCTCTGCAGCAGGCAAACCTCTGTCTTCTCTAGAGATGTACTGGGGATCATGCTTCTTCATACTGTGCTGGTTATGCCTTGAAGGCACCTGGGAGGAGGGCATACTAGGAAGTTTTTCTCCATGAGAACTTCCTCTGTGAATTGATGGGACCAATTGGAGGCTGGTTTAGTTGTTGACAGCCTGAGAAACCAATTGAAGAAGTTAGTTCGCTCCATGAATCACATTTGAAGCAAGTAAACCCTGGGAAGAGCTCTCTTTCATTTCTGGCCTTTCACAAGGTAACACCAACCTGGCCCGGGCCCCCTTCCAATGCAGCCTGAGCCAGGCAGGGGTGGGCTCAGGAGGCTGCTGGGCTCCGTTTCCAACCAAGGGCTCCAATAGCCAAAAAGAAGAAAAGCCCATTGCTAAGATCCTAGCCCTCCTCCGGTGTGGCCATGGCTCGGCTGGGCCCTGCCCTGCTGCCGGCTCAGAGCAGCCGTGGGGTGGCCGAGCCCCCCCAGCCGCCCACGTGGCATGGGGGGAGGCAGCTGGGCCCTGATTTGGCAAAGCCCCCCACGCCTTTGCTTGCTGGGCAAGGCAGAGGGAGAACCACTGGCCCGCGGCTGGAGCTGGGTGTAGTCGGCGCCAAAGGGCAGTCTTGAAGCCAGAGGCTTCTCACTGATTTCTCCTCTGGCTGGACTTTGCAGTTTTCGTCCTGCCCCCCCAGCGTGGCCTGGGTGACCTGAGGTCCTAACACAGCTCCAGCATGGCCTGGCCCAACTACTGCAACTTCTGTGTGAAATTTTAACTTTTCCAGTGTTCAGATAAGACTTACAGGCCTTTGATCCTTCCTTGGGTAAGAGGAAATAGAACAGAAAGGATACACCAAAGTCAATGAAGCAAGAGCTAAGTTTTTAGATGGAAGGACAATGAGGAGACGCCATGAAGGTTGGCTGAAAAATCTTTTTGTAAGCTATAGGGGTGGAATGTAGTACACTAAAAATTCCTTTAAACCATAGAAAAAAGACATGGGGGAGTGGGGTTTGCAGTGTTCAGAAGATCCTTTGCCCCAGTGGAAAAAAGGGGATATCTGTTCCTGGGAATGAAATATGAACAGAGAGAGGAGGGCTAAAGGGAACTTTTGCCTTTGAGCAGCTCATCCTTAAAAGTAATACCCCATGACTTTAACATGGCCCACAAGCACAGCTCTGGGAAGGCTGTGAAGGTGGGAGGAGTTTCACAATTGCAGATCCCTGGGCGGCTGTTATTCATGAAAAAAAGTGAAGTCAGGAAAAAACTGGTTTTTTCCTCTCTTGAAAACATTCCCTATAGCTGAACAAGAAGAAACTCCTCTCCTTAAAGTGAACTGGAAAAGATTATTTAAGTAAGGAATTGACTGAAGTGTCTCTGTATGTTGTTAAGAAAGTGTGAAAAGGGGGAGGAGGGAGTGGTCTGAAGATCTATTCTGGATTTATTATTATTTCATTTGTGTTGTTAATGAAGTTTCTCTTTACACCCTTTCAAGTTTTAGGCCTGCTTCGTTTTTGCTCCTAATTCTATTTCACAAGAGAAGGTGGATATCTTAAAATTGGCAAAGCCAAACTATGACACATACAGAAACTTTTAGCTTGTGATTTTTTGCCTGTTTCCTTCACAGTGGAGGCTCTAATTTTTGTTGCTGCATTGATGATCATCTTTGGAGAAAGGTAAGTCTAATAGTAGACATAGTAGACAGAAAGGACATAGAAAGAAACAAAAAGGGTGATAAACTTTGTTATATTGTCTTATTTCATGGCAAGCAGAACTTGAGTCTTTGATGCCTTCTTTGCTGGGCTCAACATGGGACCTTTAGAAAAAATGTGCTTTGCACAGAGGAAATTGAGGAGAAAATAATCAGTGTGGTGGGAGAGTTTTTACTGCATTTGTGATGGAGTGGAACACAGAGAACAAACATTCAATGATGTGAAAGGCTATGTTTGAAGTCCTCTTACTCATGATGATAGCTGAATGCATGTTGAAATTATCTTTAAAAGAAGAGCAACAAATTATCTCTGTATCTTCCCCTCCTATTCCCTCAAAGCTCTCAAGACTGCATTCCTAATCAACGAAAAGCAGGCATCCCACACCCATGCCAAGAGGAATAACTTGAGCATTCAAGCTTTGCTTTGGATTAAATGTTAGTTGTGTGCCTCATATTGTCAGGTTATAAGAAATGAAAATATAATGATAAATTCAGTTGTAATTCTCTACGTCTACCCTTATGTCCTGTTACTCAAATTCCAGTGTTGCAACAAAACTCTCATTAAGTGCTAATGATTATAATCATACAATTCTTTATAGCATATAATTGTCAATAATTACATACACACATTCTTAAGATGGAATCTTTCTTTATTTAAAATACTCTTCCTTTCAGGGGCTTCAGTCACTAGACTGTGGAGTGAAAGTAAATTAGACTGTAGCAGGCATTGCAGCTATAGTTACTACTTCTTCCATTACTGCAAGTTATTATAAGCTTGTATGATTAAAACTGCTATAGATAAGCTTGCAGTAATATTTTCACTGTCACCATGATCACTGACTGAGATAAGAACTTTGTGTTCTATTTTTGTTCTAGATAGAGAAAAACAAGGAGTAAATTGGGAGGAAAGAACTTCAAGTCTTGCAATGATATGCAAGGAAAAAAAATTTCCAAGCCTAAAAGAGGCCCACACATACGTCAGTGATGACATGCAGCTCTCAGACGATTTAGTGTTAAAGGGATGTCTGCTAATTTTATTTGCAAGAGAGCGGAGAAAGCATGCACATTCAAGATACTTGTTGTATCATTTTTCAATCAAGGCCATCTTTTTCTCGGTGGTAAACGTGAAATGTTTTTAAAGGCCAGACTTAGCACAAAATCCACTGGTTGCTATGGAGACCGCTTACCACACAGGACTGCACTCTGTGTTTGACTCTGTGATTTTCTCTATTCAAAGGTTATTCATTGTCAAAAAACAAATTAGCTTTTCAGTTTTTTATTGCAAAGTTAATTATGAGAAAGGTAATAAATATGGTATTTTATTCATGGATAGGTGTCATGTGGGAATTAATCAGGGCACTATTCCTTATACTGGCCATTTAAAAATAATTATATCAAAATTTGCTATTGTTAGGAAATAAAACAGATTTTGTTCATTCTGTGTAAATGAAATGAAGCAAAGCAGGTAGCTGGAAGTCTGATCCCAAAAAAATTATATGGTAATACAGATTTTCACACCTAAAGAACACTTGGTAACAAAGCACTGAAAGAGAAAGAAAGATTAAGCCATGTTAGAGTAAAATTTATACCTGAGGTGCATTACTTCTCTCTTTATCAAAGGAAAGATAGGTTCAGGACCTCATGGTCACTGAATTATTCATGCTGTCGTATGCACCTCAGATTTTTAGGGTTGAAACTGGTAGAAGTTGTTGCAGCAGTTCAGTGAAAATTTGTTCAGCTGTTTCTCCTGAAATGTTTGTATAATTACAGTAAATGCTTTCTGCAAAACTGTCCAGCACACCACTTGGGGGTTGGTTCTTTCCCTTTTCCCTCTGTGGAATTTTCCCCGTTGTCATGCTAAGATACCTGTTGACTAGGCCCTGGTGGGAAGGGGGAGGGGAGAGAAGTGGGAAACTCAGCGAGATTCAAACAGCCAGAAGAGGAAACAGAAGGCCCTGGCTCGCCCCATTTCCCCCGCGGAGTTCGGACGAGAAGGACGATCGCTGCCTCAGCCCCATTCCTGCCATCCTAGTGCCGGGAGCCATCCTCACCGCTGTCAGACCCTGCACTGCTGCCTTCTTGCTGTAACCTGCCATCATCCAGCACTCTGCTGAGCACCGTGACTGACACCGTGAGCGGAAGGCTCTCTCCATCTCTCTCTCTTCCCCCTGGGACAGCTCTGCCATCACCCCCAGCCCTCCTGCAGCTCTGCGGGACCCGCCCACCCCCAGCACCGGGAACTGCAGCTCAGGGAAAAGGTGCCTGCAGCCAAAAAACACTGGGACTGAGTTACTGTTTTGTTTGTGGGTAATTTCATAGCTGTTGTTGGTCTTGTTTGTCTTGTTAGATATACTAGTAAAGAACTGTTATTCCTATCCCCATATCTTTGCCTGAGATCTCCCTTAATTTCAAAATCATAATAATCTGTAGGAAGGAAGGATCACATTTTTCAGTTCAAAGGGAGTCTTCTGCTTTCCTTAGCAAACACCTGTCTTTCAAACTAGGACGACACCTACCCTCAAAAAAATATATTCAGGAAGGATGTGGAAAGTGTTTCATTTGAAATATATTTGAAACTGAGGCTAGTTGACACCTGGGATCTGAGTGAGAGAGAAAATTCATAGAAGTATCATGGGAAATCTTTTATATTTCTTTCAGATATTTCAAAGTCAAATTGATGTCAGTGAGTTCGTTCTCACATCTTGTTTAAAATAACATTTTAGTCTAATTTCTGATTACTTGAGGAATATATGAATATGTTACTTTCAGCACTTGAGATTTGCTTCTGTCCCCTCCTTGGTTCATTCTGTACTTAAGTGAGCCAAATTCAGAGCTGCTTTAAGAGGTACAGCTTCACTGACTTCAGATAAATGCTGGTGCTGCTTTTTACTCATACAACACAGTAAGAGGTCTCAGCTCAGCATGCAGGTTTCTCTGTGGATTTTCTGAATTTAACTATTCATTTGGCTTTTATGTAATGTGTAGATTTTTTTGCAATATAGGTTGTCTCTAGTGATTTTGTAGGACCACTAGGCAAATGAAAGGATATCTGAGACATGGTGCTTCATGATGGTAATTTTTAAAAATGCTGAGTTTGCAGTTAATGCATTGAAGATTGCTTAATTGCAAATCTAATTTTTTGCCAAACATTTGTGTGCATATAAGTAATTTAGATTTCACTTTCCTAATCAAATCACTCTTCTACTAAATACCAACTGTACGGTGTCAAATCCTTATAATTAATGTGTTGCAAACATGCTATTAAGACAAATCAGATTGAAACACATGAAGAAAAATGTAAGCATAATTTAATTCCAGCTATTGGCAGTCTCTTCAAGAATTATTATGCAGTTGGCCTCCTCCTGTGCAGCTCTGTTTTAGCAGAGCATGCACTGTTTCACAGTGCATGCAAATGAACTAAAAAAGAAATGAGTCTTTAAAAAGAAATCCTCCAGTTTAAACAAGCCAGTGGGGGCTACCTAGGCTAAAGTAACTGTTGACACTATGTTGATAGTAATAGACAAGGGAATCTGACTCACAAATGGTGCAGAAGAAAATATATTTAGTAAGCCTCTACTGAAAGTGTCCTATTATTATTTGAAATAGAAATTTTTACCCCTTAGAATATGGTTTGCATGTTTTTTGTGGTCAGGCTTGTGTGTCTGAGTTCTTCTGCTTAACATATTGCCTGTGTTTTTTGTCTATTTGAATCATGCTCCTTCAGAGAAATCAGTAGGGACCCAGTTTTCCTTCTGTGTTCTGCCAGATTTCATTAGGGTGCTATAGGGTGTTAATAGAGCAGAATTTTTTGCCTACTGCATAAAATGGAATAATATTGTCTTTAATCAAAAGAAGAAACCCTTTTAATCAGCTCTCCTTCTCTGCTTCTAAACCAAGATGACAAGGGGCAGAGTAGCAGACAAAACATTGTTTCTGTAACTATGTTTCCAAGTGAATGAGACATTCTTCAAAGGCATCATACATACAACATGAAAGAAGCAATCCCAACGTGCAAAGAGACCATTCAAGACTCCCATACAAAATTACTAACCTAATAACATGACCTGAATCAGACATAAATCACACAATTTTTAAATTTTATTTTTAATGCTATCAAAACTTTTACAGGAATCTGCTTGCCACATTTTGCAGTTCTCAGTCTCTCTGCTTAAACCAATAGCCCACTGAAAAAAATTATACGCTTGTATCTGGGGTGCAATGCAGGATATAACCAAAAATATGCATTCTATCACCATCTGTCGAGACCAGGTAGGGCAGTGTTCTTTATCCTTTTTGCAAACCATCCTTCCTCCAGGGAAGTATCTTCTGCTAATGGCCCACTGATTCCCACTGCATGACTGATAAAGTTACATCATCCCATTGGGAGATGCTCCACCCAGGGGGAGGAGCCAAGCATTTCCTACCTATATAGAAACTGATATATGGAACATCAGAGAAGCTGTTTTCCACTGGATTTCCAGAGGATAACTAGACCCTTCTACATCATCATTGGACCTTCAGAGGAATACTGCACCTGTCTACGGGACCACTACTTCAAAAGAACCACATCTGTCACTCCAGGAGGACTGTCGCCACCATTTAATTGGACTGCTACCAATGCCCTGACCAAAAGGGTGTCACGTTGTATTCTGACTCTGTCAGTGGGTTTTTTTGTTTGTTTTTTTATTACTGTATTTTAATTTTAATTTTCCTAGCTAAAAACCGTTATTCCTATTCCCATAACGTTGTCTGAGAAATTCTTAATTTCAAAATTAAAATAATTTGGAGGAAGGGGTTTACATTTTCCATTTCAAGAGAGGCTCCTGCCTTTCTTAGCAGACACCTGTCTTTTCAAACCAAGACCACTTGCTTTAATATCTTTGACTGTACTGTAGATTCTGCAGACCATCTATGTTAATGACAAAATACTGGCTGACATCTTAGTGAGAGGCAAGTTTGATATTTTCAGTCCTCATCAAAATCAAAAAGAGTGCATAGTCCAGTTTGGAAGTTTAATTTAGTTTTGTTTTTTTCTGTGTTTATGCTTGTTCATAAATCTTACTCAAGCTCAACAATTTTCCATAAGAGAAATTTAGCAAGAATGTAAGTGGTTTGCTATCATGTTTATAGTGCATTCTGTTTATAATAAATCTCTTCTTCTGATAAAACATTAGTGAAAACTGTGATACCATTTTTAGTCTAGAACTTACCTGTTTCTAGTAGTTAGTTCAGTGCAGAACTCAGTCATGGACTTTGTACTGGCTTCTGTTTCCAACACATATCAAGAGCAATCTAACTCTTTATGTTATGCAATGTCTTTATTGAAGAAGAAGTGATGGTTTTTCTGTTAAAGCTAGACAGTCCCAGATCACAGTCCTGATTTTAAAATTCAGTAATCTGAGTGAGTTGAAATCAAGGGAGATGCTGTGTACATAAGTTAAACACATTTATAGAAAACAGCCATCAAATGTTTACCTAAAATGCAGTGATAAAGAATGAGACTGCTGAGGTTTCTTCTGTTATTATGGGCTTTAATAATTTTGTATACAAAACTTAGTAATGAGATAGATGAAAAAGTTGAGAAATGGGGACTAAAAATTTAAAGATTAGGGGAATTCCTTAAGGATTTATTTGAAGTACAAGTAATTGATGCAATGGCCAGAGCTGCACTCACTTTGCCACTACAGTCCCGTGCCTAGAGTGAGTTCCACCCTAGGAACAGAAGGCCTTAGATATGGCTAGAGCTATGGCTCCATGGCCTTTTGGCTGACAGATTGCATTTGAAGGAGGCAAGGAGGAGGGGGAAGTCTTTTGCATAAGATAGAAAGGATTTTTATTACTTTAGGGAAAGTGGGGGGCAAAAAATGGTGAAGGTGCAACAAATATGGGGGAGGTTCAAGGGGAAGGTACAAATTCTTAGCAAATTGGAGAAATTCTGAGGAGGGATAAAGGGTAGGGTTCACAAAGGCATTGTCCAATGTGGGAGGTAGGGGGAGAAACTGGGTCACATGTACTAATGAGATGTGGAATTTTAAGGGATTTCCAAAGAGAAATTCCAAGCAGGGGGTTGGCACAAAGCAGGATTGACAGGGAGTTCGGGGCAGACTGACAAGGTGGGTGGGAGGGCACAACCTGGACCAAACCATTCATTTGGGCAATAATAGAACATACCATTAACAAGAAACACATTGCAACAAGTAATATCTGAATGCACATAGTTGAATTTCTTAGCCCAGACTCAAAATGGCAAATTACAAAAAACTTTTCTTCAGTCCCTTGCCAACTACTGAGTAATCAATTTCTTTGATCCAATTCTTGTCTGCAATTTTTTCTATTTTTTTATATTTAAAAATTAAGCTGGTCTATTAGGATAAACTAGGTAATTTTCTGAGTCTGTAAGACAATAATACTTACAAAACTATTTGTTTAATAATTTTGAAATTTTACTTTGGACAGTTACTTTATTAACAGAGAGTAACTTACATGACAATCCTTCCTTAATCTACTTGTTGTTGGTTACTTAGGCA